>NW_012267220.1:261910-284220 GCF_000151885.1 Dipodomys ordii | reverse complement strand
AGAAGAAGAAGAAGAAGAAGAAGAAGAAGAAGAAGAAGAAGAAGAAGAAGAAGAAGAAGAAGAAGAAGAAGAAGAAGAAGAAGAAGAAAGTGGAAACTGAATCCATCTATGGCACTTAGAAATGGGGTCTTGGGAGTTGACTAGGGCTAGATAAGGTCATTGTGGTGGAGCCATCGTGGTTGAATACTGGTGGCTTTGTAAAAAGAGTGAGAAACACGAGTAGATACTCAAGCATGTACTCTCTGTCTCTTACTGTGGCATGTTCTTTACTGCCTTAGGGCTATGACGGCAAGAAGCCCATCATCAAATGTGGTCTTGCAAACCTAGACCAGGAATGAGCCTAATAGGCTTGTTTTCTTTATGCCTCACCTAGTCTGTGGTATTGTGTTCTTACCAAAAAATACTAGGAATCCAAGGAAATATATATCTACACATAGACAGATATTTATATATGGATCTTTCTTTGACTCACTCACTCACTCACTCACTCACTCTATCTATCTATCTATCTATCTATCTATCTATCTATCTATCTAGGTTTCACTATAATACATGGATTCTTAGAATCCCTTCTCTTATAAGGAACCTCCTAGGTTTGCTGTAAAGAATTGGGTCTGGTGTATGTCCACCGACAAGCTAGCTGTCATGACTTCCAAAAAAAAAATCATCAGCTATTAAGGAGTTTTGAAGTGTTTTCCTATTCTTCTTTCAATAAATAGGAACTCTTGAAAACCATAACTGCATCCAAAGCAATATAAAAGAGTATTTGAGCAACAGAGTAGAATGCTCAATAATCTTTTAATTCCTCTCAATACATGACTCATGATGTTCTCTGAAATAACCAGAGAGCATACTGACAATTTTTGCAGTTCTTTCTGGCTCTGATCTTGTGATCCTTTAAGATCAACTTTTACATTGGACCATTGCTTCCTAGAGCTACACAGTAGAGTTAGGAGTCTGAAACTCAAAAAACTTTTGACTAAAGACTCATCAATCCCTAAACTGAATCTTCACTCATGGTTGGAAGAGCTAATTTGAAGATTATTTAGCATCCTAAATTACATGTGTCTCATTATATGCACATTCCCATTATCTTCCCTATTGCATTTAAGAGAAAAGTTTTATCATTGCAGTTGCTACTTAATTGAGAGATACAGAGAGAAACAGGGAGACAACATAGACCAAGAGATAGACAGACAGACAGCTAGAAATTGAGAGACTAATAGAGTTAGAGAGAACTCAATTCAGCAAGTCCAATGTTTCCTGCTCCATGGTTTGACATCACCTCTCAGTTTCTACTATGACTCAGTGAAGCCCACAGAATTTGGGTAAATGGGATATATGGAACCATAGGAATCTTTCTACATCTTTTCACCTTATTCTACATTTTTTTCAACTTATTGACTAGCTTCATATAAACGTCTATCATTGTACTTGAGTGGACTCAAAGGTCACATATTGTAAGAATTCTGAAACCTGAAGGAGAGCCACTCAGGAAAGCTGCCTGAAATGCCTACCATGAACCATTTCATAATAAAGAAATGAAATTTGATTATATCCAGTCACTAAACTTTGGGATTGTTCGTTACAGCAGTTAGCTAATTCCTGACTAATACATTGTTTCACTTAAACTACCATATCTATATCTAAAAAGGTTTCACTTTGGAAAAAATAATGCCAGGAATCCAAGGACTTTTATCTGTAGGGTGTTATAATCCCTGCAAACTGGTTTGACTGAAGCTGAAGGATTTCTAGTTCTACAGAATCAGGTGAGTTGTTCTAACCAGAGGTTGGATCCCAACTGAAGCACAATGAGGAAGGGTAAGGTCTCACTGGCTCTGCAAGCGTTTTACCCAGGCATCCTCTGGCAGTTACCAGATTCTCAGGGACAAACATGCTTGTCCATCATAGGTCAGAAGGACAACAGAGTAAGTTAAGTCTGTGGGCCAATTAAAGTCAGCAAGGACAGATGAAGAACCTAGCTATCCAAGGTGGGCCTCTTGCCAGGAAGAAATTGTAGTAAATGGTTCCAGGTGGAGGGTGCACAGGGCCCATGTGTGTTCAAGATTTATACTACTAGTTTTGTTCGGAGCCAATCTGGCCAGACAATTTATGAGCAAATAAAGAGATAATCCTAGAGCTAGATATGGTCACACAGGCTTGTGATTCCAGCTACTTCATGGGCAGAGATAAGAAGCTTGTTGTTTAAACCCAACTCCGGCAAAATGTTAGTGAGATCCAATAAGCAAGCTGGGCATGGCGGTCCTTACCTTTGGTTCAAGCTATGACAGAAACATTGGTAAGGGGACTGAGGTCCAAGGCCAGCCCTGACCAGAAAGCATGAGATCCTTTTTGAAAAATAAGGCAAACAAGGGCTAAGGTGGACTGGAAGAGTCAAGGTGATGTACAGAGGGGTTACAGTTACATACATAAGGTAATAAGTACATTTCTTGTCAAACTTGTTGCCCCTTCCCTCATTTTTCTCCTACTTTCCCTCCCCTCAACACCCCCCAAGTTGTACAGATCATTTCCAACATATTACCTTGTGTATTCGCTGTTTCATGCCCCCTCTTGTCCTCTATTTCACCATTCTGTTGTTCCCCTTCCCTTCCTTAACTCAAATAAATGTATATACAATGCCAGGGTACTAAAATCAAATACATTGACAATAGGGGTCATACCATAGGGGGAAGAACATCCAAAAGAACCAAAAAGAAATCAAATAGTATATTAAAAACACCACCAACAAAGAAAACCTCTTTTTTTTTTGTCGGTTGTGAGGCTTGAACTCTGGGCCTGGGCGCTGTCCCTGAGTTCCTCAGCTCAAGCTAGCACTCTACCACTTGAGCCACAGCACCACTTCCAGTTTTCTGAGTGTTTTATTGGAGAATCTCATAGACTTTCCTACTCTGACTGGCTTTGAACTACGATCCTCAGATCTCAGCCTCCTGAGTAACTAGGATTACAGATGTGAGTCACCAGTGCCCAGACACAAAGAAAAACCTCTTGTGTCCATGTCTTGGAGTTGATTTCACTTAGCATCATCTTATATCATCATATGTACATAGCTATTGAGCTATGGTGCTCATCTGCTAAGATTATCCTAGACATATACTAATTATTGCAAATAAGGGAAACCATGGGGACACAAAATGCCTTGAGTTGAAACTCCAGTAATCCCCAAAAGAAAAAGAAATAATTGGTCCAAGGTAAATTTAACTGATGCTATAAGATTTTGTTTGTAGCATAATTTTAAATGAAAAAACAAAATGCTTAAATAAGGATATAGGTTGATCCATTGTAACAATGAGATGTATAAAACACTATGTTGAAAACAAATTTTACAATGTCGGGGGGGGTGGTGGTAGCTGTGGAAGTGGGAGGGAAGGGATGGTAGGGGGAAAACAAAGGAGGAGGCAACAATGCTCAATAGGAAATGTACTCATAACCTTGCTCATGTAACTATAACCCCTTTGTACAGCATTTTTACAATTAAAAAGTACAAAAAAATGAAAAAATAGTTTTCACAGTTTCAATGAATATAAGAAGCATATAATCCACAGAAAAATTAAATTACAGATGACAAATATAAGTGAAAGAAGATGAAAGAATTCTAGAATCTGTACTCTGTAACCTGCTGGCCAGTTAAAGTTAGGAGCTCTGGGTGTTGCTTCAAATTTGGCTACTAATATACGTACAACCTTGAACAAATCATAAGTATATGTTTTAGTTTCCTCCCCTGTAAAGCAAGGGAATTACATCTAAGATCAAGTTGAAAGTCATGTCCAACTCTACATATCTGTGCATTTAAGTTCTTACATTTCACTGAGTTTGTAGCTATGGAGAGATGAAAATGAGGGAATGCATGCCTGTCTTCCTGTGGAAGATGGAATCCTGACTATAAAGTTGGGGTGTGTCTGGGCTCAGGTTGTGTCTGGGCTTGGGTTGTCATGCTAGGCTGCTCAGCCTTTAATGGATGGGGAAGCAATTTGAGACCTGTGTCTCCTGACCTCTCCTGAGGTATAGAGAGCACAGAAAAAGACCCAAGCCTCCCTAAGTACAGAACCAACTGGAGAAGTCTTTTCTTCCTCAGCTCTTTGAAGCGCTGAGGAATCATCCCTACCCCATTCCCCCCCAGCCCTATTGCTCTCATCTGCAGAATGTATGTTACAACCAAAATATTTCAGAGTTTGAGACTAGCACGGACTCTCTGAATTTTCTGACTCTGTTTTTCTTTGCTGTATTCAAATAAATGAATAAGCTATTGAAATGAGCTTGTCAGAAATCCAAGCGCATTTTAAATGTTTATACTTAATGAACTAATATTTTAAAAACATACAAATACACAGGTGTGCCATCCTTCAGCAACATTGAAGCTCTTTATACAAGTGAGGACAGATCAAATGATGATTCCCCCCCCCTCCATTAAAGGCTTAGCTTCCTGTGCCTTCCCTTGCGACTCATCTTCCTTTGTGGCAAAGGATTCACTGAGAAGAAGTTTGTGCCTGGGATGGAATAGAAAGTGGGCACTCACTAAGAGGTAGTGATTGATTATCCTGATGATAATGAATGCAGACATCTGAAGTTCAGTAAGATCTTGTGAATGCCTTCAGGTCCTCCTGGGCAGTGGGGTGTAGACTTTGGGTTTTTTTCCTGGTCCAGACTCCTCTTTGGATCTCCACCCTTGTCTTCTGCATCCATAGAGCATCTTTCAGAGCCACCTCCTTGAGCATGAGTCTCCAGCTTCTATACTGGCAAGTCAGCCCCCACCACGAGGACCACTTGAGTCTTGGGAGAAAAAATAGGACACCAGGGATCCCTTATGCTCCTTGGCATTTATTTACTACATATTATTTATTGTGGAAATATGAGATGGTTAGGAAAGGAGAGAAAAAAACAAACTTACCTTCCTCACTTGCCTTAACGTGTTTGAGTTCCTACTTGTATGCGTTGAAATGCCTATAATTTACTTTTCAGTTTTGCAATGTTTATGGCTTTTATGTCATTTGAAGGTTATTTATAACAATTATATAAGGAAGCAAAGTGCCATAAACTGAAGTAATTTACTGTAAAATATCTGAAATGCTAAAAAATCAAACGGTGCATTACTGTAGTATGAGTGCTGCTCTTGGAAAAATGAAAAAGGGGGAAAAAAGTCTAAATATATAGCCTCTACCCCACCAGCCAGTCTGTTATATCCATCTTGCAGAGATTTATAAACTGAAGAGCAACTGGCAAGCATTAATTTAATTGCTTTGAGGGAGGGGTTGGGATTAAGAAAACAACTCCTTGTCCCAGCTCTTGTGGATGTTTAGTTGGATGATTCTAGACCCAAAAGATACATGGATGAGATGGATGGTATGTAGGCTTTGACCTTCTGCTGGTGGAATACTAATGCCTTGAGTTCAGATCATAGACCATACTACAGTTTGTAGGAGGGAGGAGCCCAAATCTAGTTTGGTAGGTCCAGAAAACCAATGAATTCATGGAGGTATGGTTCAGGAAAGAAATTGAGTGGGAATTACCATAGACTGGCAAGAATCTCCCCAACAAGAGAGCTTTCTTCTGAAGTAGAAAGACAGTAAGTCCTTCTCAAGGACATGTTCCCACATTTCATCCATCCTCTTGTTCATCGGTTCTGTCACTAATAGTAACTACAGGACAGTTTTGGAAATGCAAGGTGAGCAAGACCAATAGCTCTTGCAGCATTTAAGATCCAAAGAGTTAATTCTAAGAGACGTGTTCACTGCAAAGCTGATAAACCAGCAGACCTTGTTTAAGCCTGGAAGAGGTTGATCTCTTAGAGCACTCAGTGGAATTATGATGTGTCAGGGGACTGGGAAAGCAATGTATGTGAAGGATTTTGTGCGGATAGGCCTGGGGCTAGCAAGGGTGTAGGAAACACTTCATAGACGGCTGCCTCTCCTACTGCATCACCCAGGGGAGAAAAACAGAATTACTGTAAGGTCTACCCATGTCGTTCTCTGTTGAAAGCAAAAACTGCCCTGTAGTCATTTATCAACCAGAAGGACTACCGGTCAGTCCCCTCCATTGGATCCAGGGCATGTGGACTCAAAGAATCGTCCTGTAGCTTTAAATCCTTGCCTGGGACATTGCAGGGCTAGCAATTCAGATACTCTTTTGACTCCAAAAGGAAGGTGGTAAGGAGATATGTAGACCTATGCACATCCCATGCTGGCTGTTTGGACTCTTATCTACTTCATGTGATCTGGTGGGTGAGAAAGGCAGCTTCTGCCTTCCTCTATAGTCCTCTGTGTTCTTTGCATTCCTCAAGGTACACTTTATTTCCTCCCTCCAAGCCTCCCATGTTTTCCATTTCCTTTATTAAAAAACTGAATACACTTTTGAAGTATCACATACACCACATATTATGCAGCTTGATGATTTATCACAATGCCGGGATGCTCATTTATGTACCACTTACATTACAAAATAGAACATTCCAGCAGTGCAAAAACCCCCACGCTCCCTCTCAATCATTACCCCATCTCTGTTCCAGAAAGCATAACTCTCCGATCAAGGTAATGCATTCCTTTCGGTTCAGCTCCATTGTTTCTACATCATGTTTGAACAGTCAGCCTTGCTGTTGCTTGTAATATTAGTTCATTTGTTTTCATTGCTGTGTACTATTTCATTATAAGATTATACCACCATCTATTCTATTGTTGATAGGTTTGGGGATTATTTCTAGTGGTGTAATGAATAACAATGCCCCAGTCTTGGAGGTATCTTCTAGTATACATGTATTTCTGATAGGTATAAACAGGCAGAGACTTGGAGTTGCTCTCCCATGCTGTGTGTGATTGCCTATGTCAGTCCTTTAGTCTTTATCAGTGCAAGGTTCTAATCCATGTGCAGAAACCAGTATTCATTTACTCCTTTATCACTGACAAACATTCAGGTTGTTATAGACCAGAAGACCTAATGGACAATGTTGGTACAAATATTTGTACTCAAGCCTATTTAAGAAGTTATAGTTTCCTTGTTCTTACATAAATATCTAGGAGTAGAGTCAATAGATTAGAGGTTAGGTTATAATTTTATAAAAAGCTGAAAACTGGGAGCTGGGAAGGTGGCTCAGTAGTAGAGTGCTTTCCTTGCATGTATGAGGCCCTGGGTTCGATTCCTCAGCACCACAAGCAGAAAAAGCTGGAAGTGGCGCTGTGGCTCAAGTGGTAGAGTGCTAGCCTTGAGCTGAAGAGCTGAGGGACAATGCCTAGGCACAGAGTTCAGGCTCTATGACCAACAAAAAACAAACAAAAAAGCTGAAAACTTTTGCAAAGCACGTGTGCCACTTGGTACTTTTCCACCTTCGGCTGGGCATCTCAGTGGTTCTCCGTCCGCACCAGCGCTGGCTATGATCATCACAGGAATCCTAATGAACGTGAACTGTTATCTCTTTGTAGTTTCACTATTTGCATTTTTGAACTGTCTAATCAGGCTGTACATATTCTTGATTTACCTTCTGTTCATTCCAATACCTTACTTTGGGAAGTCCTTATTATATCTTCTCCCATCTTTCAATTTTGTATTGTTTGTCTCTTTAACTTATTGAATGTTTTTTATTGTATCCTGAAGCCCTTTCTTTTGTGGGGTTTCTGCTTCAAATATTTTTTTCCAGAGGCCAAATCCTACTAAAATAGGGAACCTGCTAAATCACTTCTAGAGGAATTAGAGCTTAAAATCAAAATTGATTCTTAAAATGAATCAGGAATTGACTATAGGATTTATTGAGCAGTGAAGAAGGAAGAGGAACAGAACCGGCCAGGGCAGTGGATTTGGGGGTAGAGAAAAAAAAATGAACACGATGTGGCAGAGGAAAAGGAAAAGGCCTTGGGAACTGTCAAAGCCAAAGGCTGCCACACAAATGCAATGGGTAGTGGCTGCTAGTGTCAGAAGATTATAGGTGAATCTTGATTTAATGAGAATTAGTATAGAGATTGATTAATGCAGTCTGACACTTGCCTTGCAGCAGTGAGGTATGTAGCTGTGACAAACCTTAAAAGTATCATTTCAGAAGTCTTAACAGCCTTGGGCTTGTCTAGTGCCATCCCTTTCATTTTGGAGGTGAGAACTTTTAAATGCAGAACAATGCATTGTATTGTACAATGTCACAACATTACAACAGTATTCTAAATACTGATGTCATCTATTCTGGGGCTGTAAAACAATCCATGTGTGCTTACCACCCTCATGGACAATTTGTGTTGTTTGTCAGGGAGAGGCAATACTCAATTCTGTTAAGTGAGGAAGGAATACTTTTCCACAGAATGCTTTGAGAACAATGTTCAAGTGTGGAGAGACTTAGCTTCAGTTTAGAGTGCTCTGCTTCAATGATACTGGTCAATGTCATGGTTGATTAGGGCATTCAGGTCCTGGTCCACCTCTGTCTTCATAGCCAGCCATACATGACTTCTTTGAAGGGGTAGATATGTGCATTTTCCTTCTGCTTACCCAAGCTCTCACAGACCTTCCCTGGATGTGGGTTTGTAGCCATTTCAGCAGGAGCAAGAGTTCGATAAACATTTGTCCATTGATGGATGAGTTGAGTTTGAGAACTGCAGTGGGGAAACAAAAGTTCACTAGGCTTCAATCATTCCCCAGGGCCATGAGTATTGGAGACTCCATTTCAGAACAGACAAGGATCTGCTGAGACAGGTCATTTTCAAGGGGCATCGATGTCACAGGTCAGCACTCAACAAACATACCTGGTAACATAAGCAGGTTTTCCAGAAGAGTAAATCGTCTTGCTGAAGAATAAGCAGTAAGAACAGATAATTGTATACTACCTCATTTTTATTAATGATTATTGCAATAGGGGCTGCTTACGGTGCAAATTCCATTCTAAGTAGAGTTCTAGACACTTTATGGTTAACATAATGTATTCCAAAATGTCATTTATTCGAGAAACAGCCTGTGATTTACACAAGATAAATAATAATGTTCTGATGTAACAGATAAGAAAACAGATACAACAGGGTTTTGTTACATAAAACCAGTCCTCTGACTTGGACAAGAGCTTCTGCCTGGGGCAAACATCCTCTTCTGTGTCTCAAGACACCCCACTGTGTGTTCCTCCATGAACCACGTTTCAATTTCCCATTTATACTCTTCATCTCTCACCCTCAGCCAATCTAGCCCTTCTATTTTCCTTTCTTGAAGCCTTGTTGGGCCATCCTAAGGTTTAGATAAGGGTTCTCCGAAGGCCCAAGTATTAATGCTTACCCCTAAGGTGGCCTCACGGCGTCAGATCTTTTTTATTGTTTATGCTTTGATTATGCATTCATTCCTGGGATAGCCTGGACTGTAACCTTCCTCTTTTTGCTTATTATGTAGCTGAGATGATCGATTCACATCATCAAACCTAATTATTTCCTTGAGATAAGGTTTTTAACTCTTTGTCTGAGCTAGCCTTGAACTGTGATCCTCCCAATCTCTGTTTCCTGAGTATATACGGTGACAAGCATGAGCCCAGTAAAAAGTGGATAATTTTTTTTTTCTGGTGGCCATCTTGAGGCCTGAGCTCAGGGCCTCACACTTGCTAGATCAGTGGTAGACGCCTACAGCCATGCCTCTCACCTATACTGTGTGACATTTAGCAAGATGCTTGACCCCACTAGGCCTCATCCACTATTATAGGGATAATGATCTCTAAGCTTTCACTGTTTTAAGTCACTTTGTAAATGTCTGTCTATTGTCAGACATTTGCGAAGGTGATGCTAAGAGCTTACTCAGCATCTTCAGTCAGCTAGGAATACCTGGCACCCTGAGCATAGTTAAGGAAATGAAATGAGTAAAAGGCAGGGCTCATGGTAGCAGTAGCAGTTTACACTCAAAAAGGCAGACACATGCTCCACTAAGAATTTGATGGGTTGGATTGGTAGGGCTTAGTTCCCTGATGGGAAGCAAACCTTTCTTCAATACAAGGAGTAAAATCAGTAAAGCCCTTCCTCCTTCTGGAGAGATTCCTCCTTCTGGATCACCTTTGATAAGAGGAAAAATAAAACACCCGGTAATTGCATATGGTGAGGATGGAGGTTGAGAGAATCTGTTCAAACATTGATATAGTACAAGGACTGAATGCCAGAGACCATAGCCCAGTCGGTCACTTGTAAGATGTGTAACTATGTCCAATGTAACTATGTAAAATGAGGGTAATAACATTTGCCTGTAGGAGCCACTGCTGGTGGCTCACTCCTGTAATCTTAGCTACTCTGGAGGCTGAGATCTGAGGATCACAGTTCAAAGCCAGCCCATACAGAAAAATCCATGAGACTCTCATCTCCAATTAACCACCAGAAAGACAGAAGTGAAACTGTGGCTCAAAGTGATAGAGCACTAGCCTTGCACAAAAATGGCTTAGAGTCGGTGCCCAGGCCCTGAGTTCAAAAATCATTTGCCTGTCAAGACCGTGGAAAGGAATTAGATGGGAAAAGACATTCACATTCTTTTGTAGCTCCTGAAATGTGTTACCTATATCTTGGGCATGCAGTGGAGAAAGAAGAAGAAAATGCAAATTATGATCTCTACTGCAGTGTAGATCCATGCCGTTTCCAGGCTATTGAGGCCCTGCTATGTGGTCATTTCCATCTGTCTCTAGGCAGAACTCAGTGGCAGGTTCTACTCTCTATAAAGAAAGATGCTCCCTTACTCCACTCCTCAGCTCTGCTTCCAGGCAGCCATGACTGTCTTGTGCCTGGGTTCTAGGACAGCTGTTCAGACACCAGCACCCGTCTCTGCACTGTGAGCTCCTGTAGCCAGACTGGACACAATCTCCCCGGCTCTGAGCAGTAGTCCAGCCCCCGAATGAGTCCTGGCACAAAGGGCCACAGCCCTCTTTCCTCCTGGGACAATCCGTTTCTCCACTTGTTACACGAGGATTTGGAAAGATGACCTTGAAGGGCCGTTGGAGCTTTTAAAAAATAAAACTCCTTCACTTCTTTTTTTTTTTTTTTTGTCGGTCGTGGGGCTTGAACTCTGGGCCTGGACGCTGTCCCTCAGCTCTTCAGCTCAAGGCGAGCGCTCTACCACTTGAGCTACAGCACCACTTCCGGTTTTCTGGTGGTTTATTGGAGATAGAGTCTCACAGTCTCTCCTGCCCGGGCTGGCTTTGAACCGTGATCCTCAGATCTCAGCCTCCTGAGTAGCTAGGATTACAAGCGTGAGCCACCAGCGCCCGGCTGTCCTTCACTTCTTAAAGGCTAAACAAACCAAAACAAAATATCAGAGATGGATAAATTCATCAAAATGAAAAACTGTGACTCCATGATGAGACACAGGCATTGGAGGGAATCCAGGAAATGCTGACACAGTCCTCATTCACAAAGGCAACCTCTCCCTCTGCTTGCTTCTCCTCCTCCGGCCCCAATGCCACTGCTGCCTCATCCTGTTGAGGAGACTATTGGAAGCCCAGTGTGTTCCATGGGGACTGGATTGCAAGGTACCAGGGCGGAAGGTGCACCTGCTTATTGGATGGCTCAACAGTCAATCTCCATCCCTCTGTGGCAATTGCAGGAACCTCTTCGGCCTGCCCCTGAGCCTGACCATTGCATGTAGAGGAACAAACCAGGTCTTCCTCTGAGAGGTAAGGGGAGAGTTAGGAGCCTAGCTCTGCAGTTGAAAGAGACTCTTCTCCATGATCTTTGACAGCACAATCTTGAGCAAATTACGTATGTGTTATTCACCCTTGAGTTCCTCAACTCTAAACTGTGCCTAAGAGTTCTGCCTATGTAAACAACAACATTTTTCCTGACATGTTTAAGGAAATGAACCTGAAAATCCTCGGTAAGGGTCAAGACACCATGCAAATATTTGATTTCACCATCACTGATAGTGTTCTATATTCAAAGGTTTGGACAGCCTTCTCTCAAGCTGATTCTCAAAAATGTTATAGAGGTACCTTGTGTTTGAGAAGAGTAGGAGAAAAGCCAGGGATCCTGGAGCTCAGAACTCCCATGGAAAAGGCCTAGAGAGAATTCTGTGTCTCCTACAACAGCTCACACAGTTGCTAGAGCAGCTGAAACTGGTATGTGGGCTCTCTCTGCGGAATGCTCCCTGAGAGAAATCTGTCACTTGGCGGAGCAGGCCACATACTTGATGGGAAGAGAAGAATCTTCCCTAGAGATATTGTGCCCCCCTATTTCCAAGCCAGCATCAACAAAGTCTCCATTTATGTCAAAGGACCACCCACCCCTCCTGCACAGAAGCAAGGTACTCCTTGGGGATGAGAGCTCTTTAGAAAATAGACATACTTTTTCTCCCTCCATTTCATACCCTCTGGTGAACCTATGCAAAAGCACCAGTTGCTCTGGAGGGCAAACCAGCCCGGTTGCAGAAGCAGGTCCAATGGCTCTGGAAAAATCACAGAAGCTGAGAGACCATTAACCACCGTTTTCAGCCACAGCCAAGGTGACACAGTATGGTAAGATGAATCTGCTGGTCCCAGATATGTCTGCCCAGTGGCTCTGGGAGGAAGAGTGGGGAGGGTGACCCCAATGAGCATGAGGGACTGCTGGGATAGCTTTGCTCGCAGCACCAGGCAACCGACTTGTGTTGCTCCTAGAAGCATTCATTTCAGACACAACATCTGCAAACATCTCTAGATAAACTGGGGACCTTTGAAGTCATTAAGAAAAACAAACGACAAATTCCTCTTGTAGTCATGAGGGTAGGAGTACACACAAGGCTGAGCAACTCTCAGCTCTCTTAACCTGTCCTGTACCATGATGCTCAAGGACCAGTGTTTCTCTCTCTCTCTCTCCTCTCTCTTCTCTCTGGTCTTTCTTAACATGATCTATAGCTGCCCTGAGGCTGTTCAAGAGCTGGAGCTCTCAGACGTCAAAGTTGTCCCTCCTGAGGGTCCTCTGTGGCCCATGCGTTTCCTCCTTCCTTAGGGTGATTCCATGGCTGCTGAGACCTAGGATGTGGATTTTAGTCCAGCTACTGCCTACCAACACCATGGCTGGCAATGTAGATCTCACCCTCTCCTCCAGTTTTTCCAGTATTCCAAGCTTCAAGTCAGAAAACTGAGGCACAGTAGGGTGGTAGGTAGCCTTTGTTTGGAGCTCCTGACCTCAGGATTCAGGTTGGAGGAACACCACACTTAGGCAGCGGTATACTGTGATTGCCTGGGGTGTTTGGTGGTACAGATCAGTAGATCAGTGTCTTGTCCACCATCAGGACAATAGGAATGCTGTAAAGCTTGGAAGGCCAGTATTCGCCTCCCATCTCTCTCTCTCTCTCTCTCTCTCTCTCCTCTCTCTCACTCTCTGTCTCTCTCTGTCTCTCTCTGTCTCTCTCTCTCTCCCTCTCTCTCTCTCTCTCTCTCCCTCCTATTCTCATTCAATCTGGTTTCCCTTTGTGTTCTCAACTTCTCAAATGTACATTGTAAAGACATTCTGTCTTCACTCCCTCTGTGTGGTTCAGGGAAAACCACCCTCTTTCTTCATTTCTCCATCCTCACTTATATAACAAAGAGCTCGGACTGAAGTTTCTCAGAAGGACCTTATTACTCTGACAGCTAATAACTCAGCAAATTTCAAGTTCTGGAATGAGACCTAGAAATCACAAAAACCAAGTGTTAATGATCTTGGAGGCTTAAACCTCCAAGATTTTGCTGGTCAGGACTTTTTAGAGAGTAGATCCATTGTCTCTCCCCTGGCCTATGGCAGGTGGCAGCTGCCACCAGGAGGCTGCTGTAGGCCCCAAAGTCACTGTGCTTGCTGAATTGGGTTTCATCATGATAGAGACTCCTGAAGATACTACAGACCACTGATCTCCCACAGTGGGCTGGATAGGTGACCCTTGTTTGAGCTGTCCCACAAGAACACAGCAAGGAACAGGACTCTGTGGCCTTATCACACAACTTGCTTATGTCGTTCCCTACCCAAGAGCCTGGGTAAGGACCACGCAACCAAGCAAGGGACAATCAAGATGTTGCCATTGTCTGTTCACTGGGCTGAAGAACAAGAAGAGATCTCCTCTTAATGTTATCCAGGAGACACCAAAGAAACAAGCTGAGAACGGAGAAACAGAGCAGCTGGAGGCAGCACCTTACAAATTTCCCATGCCTGCCGATCTCTCCAGATATTGGTATGTGAATATGTTTTTAATTACGTATAAAGGAATATTAGTGCAGAATAGAAAAAAAAAACAAATCTGTCAAATGGAGCAGAAGATAAACAACCTAATCCTAGTGGGTAAAGTACATACAGGAATGATATGTCTAGAAGCTTATTTTTGCCAATGAAAAAAAACACAGGAAATAAAGTGGAGCTGTGCTATCTGTATCTGATAGAAAAATGGTATCTTCAGGAGAAGCAAGTCCCCTTCTTCTTTCCCCTAACAGGAGCCAATGACTGACTGGAATGTATCTTTCAGCAGCTTTTCAATGAACCAGTGGTCTTTGGACAATGTCTAACACTGAGATTTTAGATTATGGGAGACAGAAGTGAATTCAAGCAATCCTGGGGGTTGCTTGGTAAGGGGGCAGTTGTCTGGGGCTGACCAAGGGCTAAAATGGAGCCATATTGCCAGCCCTTGGCCTTTCCTCTCTTTGCAACTCCTGCAGTCTCAGCTTCCTGGTCGCCCACACTGAGAGGAGGAGGGAGAGGACTTGGGGAGGAACAGGGCCAGGCAGGTAGTGTTGAGAGTGAACCACCACAGCTGGGAGATTGCAGAGGCTCGGAGAGAAGTGAACAGGATTTCTATTTCTTGTTTGCACTGTTAAAATGTTCCTTTAATGTGAAAGCCTTTCTGTTAAATGGAGGGGAAAGAGAACTGTACGACAAGTAGAGCCGTAAAACAAAGGGAACAAAAGAAGGAAACTGCTGAAATGGGTTTGTTTCTGTAGACAAATGGAGACAGATAGCTGGGCTGATGGATGGTTAGAAGCAGCACTAGTAGCTCAGAGGCTGAAACAGGCAAAATGAGACAGGGAGCAGAAAGGAGGAAAGTCTCTAGAACTTCCACTGGGATTCAAGTCAAGTGGATGAAAATAAAATAGCCAGGCTGGATGTCACTTACAGGAGGAAGGGAGGAGAGCCAAGGGAAGGAAGACTAAGAATAAAGGAAAGCTGGCGAAGACTTCCTGCCCATCTTATTTTATGTGTTCATCCTCTAGGGTTGGCTCCAAGGACTATAGACAAACAGCAGGGCAGTTTCAGAAGATAGGTCAGTTTCAAGGCATTGAATGGAAATAACAAGACCTTTTAGTGAGAACCATGTTCAGTGTAGCTCCCCCAATACACACACACACACACACACACACACACACACACACACACCCCTACAAATAAGTTACAATAGCAAGAGATACTTAGAAGTAAACCTGTCTTGCTGTAGGTGGAGAGGTGCATAAATTCTGCGTGGAACCAATAAAATGAAGCCACTCTCCTATAAGAATGGTGCCAGTTATTGCATCAAAGGTGGCACGTAGGCATGGAGGGCCTATAAATCCCAGTGTTTATAGAACCTTTCTTTGTGATGTAGGTAATTAAATTGTGAGGCATGTCTCATAAACACCAGGATCTTCCTTGTAAAGGCCCCAACCCACCAGATTGAGGGCAGAAAGTTTCAGTCAGAAGCCAAGGGCCAGGGTTGTAGGATACCCCAGCATCCTGAGCCTGTTAAGTGCTTTGCTGTCTGTGAACAGGAATGTGTTAAGGCCTCGCCACTTTATGGGGCCCACACACATGGGCATCGTGCTCAGAATCTAGAAGCTGGGGTTTGGAAACAGACACTCAAGTTTCCACTCTTCAGTCTTCTACTGTTCTCAGATTAAAGTTCAAGAACATGATACACAAACCTCTTCCTGGACCAATCCCAATCTGGTTTTAACATTAAAGCCTCAACATCCTCTGCCCTATCTTATAGCTCTGGGAGCTCCAGCTGTGACGTTTCTAATACTTCTTTTGTTTCTTGGAAGATTACTTCCCCCAGGTGTTCCTTCCTTTAAACATTTGCCTAGCCTGTTCTGCAAATAGAACCAGTCTCCCTTCAGTGGGGTCTGGAGCTCTTTCCTTGTCACTTGGCATTGGCACCAGCTGGGCATTTTTATCCCCGAGAAGGAAAATGAGATGAGGTGCTTGAGTGTTAGGACAGACTGGGTCATCTCAGCAGCAGTCCATTGGCAACTATACAGTGTCTGGCATGTAGAAAGCCATGGCTATGCAATGAAAGGGGCCCAGATGGGTGCATCCAGAGCTCTTCTGGGTCGCGTGGCTCTCCTGCAGCATCCCCCCCCACTTCTGCCCCCTAACATTGTCAGGAAAGGAGAGACGATTCCAGTTCTGGTGATAGTCGGGTACTTCCACCTGCTCACCCTTCCTCCAGCACTCATTCTCTGCCTGAGTCCATCAAGGCCAAGTCTCCTCTATTTTTTCTTTGTATCAGCTCTCTCTAGGAGGGGAAGGTCAAGAGGATGTGTATTTCATCTCTCCACACTGTGGAAATATTCCTTAGACATGCTTTGGACAGGCAGGTATTTTTTTCATTCCCTGTACACTTCCGATCACACTAGTCTTCTGTGTCAGGTTGCAACTATTCCTCCAGAGACACTATGCCTTTTACTTCCTACTCTCTCTCCTCTTACTAGAAGGCAGATGTTTCTGCCCTTTGGGGTTTTTTTCTTACCCATATATATGAGATGGGCCTAGGAAGTGGGGTGAGTGAATGAATGCATGTTAGCATTGACTTGGAGCTCACTGATTCCTTCTGGATTAGACCTATAACACCCCATCTCTAGGCAGCCTTGGAACCAAGTAAGAGTCTTGGCAAAAGTAATGTAGTGTGCATGGGGATACATCTAATGATCCCTCCACTGGTTCCTACTTACTGGTCCATGTCATATTCAGCCTTTCCAGTTGCCCTGGTTTCTAGTTCTTGAGCCTGTATATGATAGCATGGGTTCTCATTGCTACCTACTACGTCTACACCTGATTTTTATTGTTATCTCACATCACATGTTGAGTAAAGCAACCTATGAGACAGGCCAGCTCTCCGGCACTGCTTACCCTGAGCTCCAGGTAACTTGATGCTGGAGCTTCTGTTAGATGACTTCTACGGTCAGCTTGCTTGGAGGGAGAAACAAAAGTAGAATGTCAAAACTCAGTCACTTTGTATTTCCATATGTATTATCTTACTGACTCTTTTTTCTGAGAGGTCAAAAATGAAAACCAAGCTTACACAATCAGGTAAGGCCCACCACATGTCTGTTCCTGAATCACAGAGCTAGTAGGAAATAGAATTTCAGATCCCTTCTCCTTCATGAGCCACACTGTATTTAAGAGAGTCATAATGATATGAAAAACCCCAAATAATAAGAGAGATTATTTATCGCATATTAATTAAAGTCATTCAGTATTCCTGCTTCACACGTGACCTACCGTGTGAAGAATTTCAGAATCCCTATTACTTTGGAGATGACATTCTAGCTGCAATTCTAGGGATATGACTTCCCAGAATCCCACAAATAGAAAAAAAAGCTGAGTAGTCACATTACATAGATGAAGAATCTGAGGCCGGAGAGAGAAATGGAAGCACCTACAGTTTCATAAATAATGATGAGTAGATTGCACTTTCTACAGGCTTCAATGTTCAGGGCTGTGTGCTGACCATTCAGATCTGTTTTTCATGGCTTCCACCTAGCAAAGGGAGACAACACCGAGTGTGGCATTCACTGATCCAGAGCATCAAGGTTGGCTTAGCCCTGTGGTAAGAGGTGGAGGATAGTGATGGAGACCTTTAGCTGGAAACAGAGGAGGGGCCACCTACCCTGAGTCCCGGCCGAGGTCGCCATTAACCATACCTTTCCTGCTTCCCACAGCTAGTGAGGAAAGGGATCTCAGGGGTATTCTGGAATATGTCTGCTGAAAATCATGCCACATTGCGCTCGCTAACTCCACCAGGGAGGAGCAGAAATCAGCCAGTCCCCAGGGAGCTGGACTCAGGATAGGACATTTATAGTCCTCCTTTGAAAATCTGGCTCTTGGGTGGTTTCTGCCTCATAAGCAGACCTGCCCACGTAGAACCTAGACATCCATGTGGTTGATTTACGCCTTTAATACCTCCAGCTTCATTTAGCCAGACTGGAAAACACATTTCGGCATGTGAAGCTGGAGTTTTTCTTTCCTCGTCCATCCTCACTAGACATTAATTTTGACGGCAGTTTTTGTCCTGGTGGTTTGCACGGCTCCTTTTCGGACAGGTCTATTCTTCTGCCTGAGACACGGTGCAGGCTGGCCACTGTGGGCCACTGCTCCCTGCGGGCTGCACCCTGGCCTCCCCAGGAAAGAGGGGCTATGGGGAAGCAGTCACAGCCCACTGGTGGGGAATGGCTAGGCTTTTTGAGATTGCAAAATTTCCCAGGAAAGGTTTTCATAGGTGTAATAACACCTACCGTTACCCATTCAGATCACAGTTGCAGTGTCTAAAAGATTTCACCCATTTTTATTTATCCGAATAAAATCCACTGTTCATACACCTGAAATGAAGCTCATGTAATGCTTCACAACACTCTTACTACTGGCTATCGTCTCAGTGGTGGGAAGGTGGGAGGGGTCTTGGGTATGGAGTTTCTCTTTTGAGGGAGGGGCAAGGCAAT
This sequence comes from Dipodomys ordii, assembly GCF_000151885.1. Taxonomy (NCBI): domain Eukaryota; kingdom Metazoa; phylum Chordata; class Mammalia; order Rodentia; family Heteromyidae; genus Dipodomys; species Dipodomys ordii. The sequence continues at coordinate 265,598 of NW_012267220.1, read as the reverse complement.
AAAAGGTTTTGTAGATTTCTATGAAATGCACACACACACACACACACACACACACACACACACACTTATATGCCCTTAATCATTTTCTCACAGCAACAAACAGCAGAAAGGCACACTTGATGACTTGTGAGTCTTATTAACTCCTCAGGTCCCCTGGGGCCCAGTTCATTTGTTTTTCATGGATTCTCCATAAGTTATACATCAAACCATGCTCTTCAAATTCTTCCAGATTTCTTACAAAACAACTTCAACTTGAAGTTGCTCAATGTGAAGAGCTCAATGTGGCATGAAGTCTTTGCTTTACTGTGTGTGTATTTTTCTTCCTATCTTTTTTGCTCCTTTTTCCTTTTCTTATTTTCATAAGATCTTATGTCCTCTCCCACCACACCCCCAACCCTCCTTACAGACACACATCCTGGACCCCCTCCCCGTAGCTACATTCCCTATGCTATTGCTGTTTATGATAGAGTGATTTATTCTGGTGTTCTGTGCTGACTGGCATCCACAAAGCATGGTAGGCCAGTGAGACTTGACCTGGCTACCATTTTGAGGGATGACTCTATCTCAAAGGCTATAACTTGTTCAAATTGGCATGTAATAATTCAGGCCATCCAGTCTAGACCAAGAGATCTTCTTACCCTGGGATCTTGCCTGATCATCCTGGGAAATCAGGATGGCTAGATGGAGCCCAGGATGCCAGGTGGAACCACAGGGTTATATCTGAAGAGAGGGTCCATGGGGGTCTAGGGACAGCACAATCATAGAGCTTGAAGGAAGTTTTGAAAGATGTCCGTGTTACCATGATAAAAAAAAACAATAGAGTACAAGAGGTGCTTCTTTTTCCTCTCTTGATCTGAGCACATTTTCTTCAGGGATAGGATAGGTGAAGAAATGCAGGCTTTCTGGGAAGTGCATTTGTACTGGCAGATGGTGGAGACTGACCGTACACTCTTTCATGCACTCCTGAGGATGTCAAGGACACAGGAAGAGGGAGAGCAAGCAGAGTCGCTCCTTCTATAATCCTAGCAACTTGGGAAGTGAAGATCAGAAGAACAATGGTTCAAGGCGAGCTCACACAAAACGTTAGCCAGACCTCATCTTCCATCAATCTACCTGGCCTGTGCCTGTCCGCCCAGATATATGGGAGGCTACAGAGGGGAAAAAAGTTTGTAGCTAACTCCAGACAGACCCAGAGACATCACCTGAAAACTAACTAAAGTAAAAAATAACTAGGGGTGTGACTCAAATGGTAGAACACTACCAAGCAAGTGCAATGCCCTGAGTTTAAATCCTGGTACTGCCAAGACAGAGAGGGAGAGAGAAAAAAAGAGAAAGAGACAGAGAGAGAAGCAAATGGAAAGTAACCAGATGGCTACTGTTTCCTCTTCCATTCTCTTCTCAGCCTCCTCCAGGATAAGGAAACTGAGGCGGACCTGGTGGAGAAGAATGGAATTCTCTGACCCAGAAGTCATATCAGAAGGGGTGGTTTTCCCACAGTTCTCTTGATAGTAGGTACCCTCCTTGCTGCTCATGCTAGAACCCCAATGACCGTGATAAAGGATGCTTATGGAAGCCCTTGCTCAGGGTTTCCTGCTCTTAAAGAGAAAGGGGAGGGCAGTGCAGGTCTAGCCTGGAGTCACAAAGGGCTGCTTGCCCTGGTCTTCCCTTATTGAGCATCCTGAGAGCACTGAGCCCTGCTCACCTCCCAGCCCAACCCAGCCGCTTCCATTCCCTTTGAGCACTGAGGAGTACACAGATCAGTCAGGGTTGTTCCTCAGGGAAAAGTCACTCAGAAGATTGGACCAAAGAGCAAGAAAGCAAAAGGAGAAAAGAAACAGGATACAAAGGGAAAACCAAGTGGGAAGAGACAGATGGGAAAGAATGTAATAAAAGGAAGATAAGAACAGAGGAGGAGAAAGGCTTCACACAGAAAAGTGTGTGTGTGTGTGTGTGTGTGTGTGTGTGTGTGTGTGTGTGTGTGTTTGTGTGTTTCTGTGCATGTTATATGGAATGCCAGTTGCAGGAAACCCAATTTATTGCAGCACAATACAAAAAAATTTGGAGGAGCATGGTTTTCTTTTTCAATCTAGCTCTCAGGGGCAGGAGAAAAATATCTTAACTCCCAGCTGATCACACTCCATTTGCTGTCTCCTATTCTCTGAAAATAGTGCAATTGCTGTTTTGCTCCTAGGCAAATGGGATCTATTGTCATTGAAACTGGCTTCATAAGTAAGTATCAAGAGGAGGAACCCCTGTGTCCCCACATACACAGACCTGGGGTCCAGCCTCCAGACCCACAATGCATTTTGTGGAGGGTAGGGAGGTTGCTTTTGTTTCCCTGAGGAAAATGTCCCCTTTTCTCTCCCTACTGTTTGCATTGGCATGAAAGAGAAAGAATTATCTGGATGGAGGCTCGGCAGGGAGTTGCTTTCTATCTGCTTTGCATGCTGTGCGATGTGAATTGATATTGTACTGATAATTTGGAGGAGGGGAGGGGCGTGTGTGTGGAGAAGCTTGGTGAGCATCTGCACAAACCACTTTGCTTAAAAAAATGATCTTTCTCCAGTGCACAATGGCAAGATGTTACCCTCAGAATCTTCCACCAGTGGTGTCTGCAATGGAGGCAGAGAGAGAGAGAGAGAGAGGGAGCATAATTTCCCACGTCTCCACCAAGTTAGTTATTTATACAATTCCATACTGGAGTTGGTCTTTTTTTTTTTTAACTTTGCCGGCTGCTTCAGCTTTCGCAACAAAATAATTACTTTTGTGCCAAGTACTTAGGTAACAAGATAAACAAGAGGCAACATAAATGGAATGTAAATATGGAACAAGTGTTTGGGAGGGGAAAGGAGCCAGGGTGAAGGGGTGGGAAGAGCTTGTCTTGGTTTTCTACATCTCCTGCAATCCCTGAGATTGAGACCTGTACAAACTTCCAGTTCTACCCTGCAGCAGGGAAGATCTGAGGTCCCAACCCAGAGCAAGGAGAACCTCATCTCTGTCATGTGGTCACAGTTAATGGGTAGGTGGGGTGTAGGAAACAGAATCTACTCTGCCTTATGACTGTTTGTGCTAGAAGCAAGAACTAGACACTATTTGTCAACCAGGTCAATCCTGGCCATGACACTGATCTCTGGGGGACCTCTAGTCAGTCACATCTCAGGATTTCTGTGTGCTCATTTCCAGCATGCGAGTGAAATGGGATGAACTCCCAGATCCCCCAACACTATAGGGTTTCACCAGATGTGGCCATTACTGAACAGATGTTGAGATTCCCCAAGTCTCAGATCTAGAAAAGGGTGGAATTTAATTCTTAATAGTACTGGTGATACCTTCTCTGCCACCCTGTATCCCCAATACTACGGAAAGATGCCTCCACTGAGAACTTCCTATGATTGAAATTACTTAGAGATAGGAACTTTGCAGATGCCATTAAGTTAAGGATGTCAAGGTGAGATCACCTGGGTTAGGGTAGATCCGAAATGTAATGACAAAACTTTGTACAAGAAGAAAAGGAAGATACGAATCACATGGACTGCTACAAGCCAAGGAGTGCTGGGAGTTACAGCAGCTAGAAATAATAAGGAAGAGTTCTGTTCTAGGGTCTTTGGAGGGAAGGTAGTTCTGATAACAGCTTGACTTCAGATTCTGGCCTTTTGGACCCTGTGAGTTGGAAAAATGAAAGATGGTA
>NW_012267220.1:201054-261642 GCF_000151885.1 Dipodomys ordii | reverse complement strand
AGAAGAAGAAGAAGAAGAAGAAGAAGAAGAAGAAGAAGAAGAAGACCAATAGCCCCTGCCTACATGGCAGACGTCCTTAGGACTGTACTGCAGTGAAGTTTCACGTGTGTCAAAGCGGGCTCCTCACTTGAGAAGTGAGATATGATGACCATTCTTCCTGTAAAAGTGGGTAGATTCAAAATGGAATCATTTGTGTCAAACCCTGGAGAATTGCAGCTACTGAATATCGTGACCTGCCTGGTAACAGGAACTATGGGAATAAAAATTCCCAGATGTGGCTTATTACAGAAATCAGCAGAGGACAGGCAGCCTCACAAGGACAGCCAGCCACCTGTTCAAAAACATTTGCACACCATACTGCCTCCAAAGCCCACTCTATCAGAACATCCGATTATGACTTTAGCACTAGCTCATTAGTAAGTGCAACCACTCCAAGCTGAGCTCACCAGCTCTGGGAGAATGCCACAAGTGCCCATGAGGATATCACATAGCGTGTCTTTTTTGTCCAGCCTATGCATATGTCCCTGAATGCATTCCTACCCTTCATTATTTCCAGATAAAAGCATGTGGCATAGAGCTTTGTCTGTACATTTTCATTTGACTTTACCCACAGAGACAGTGAGAAGACCTGGCTTCTGGCACTGTGTTTGAATCTTCTCAATCTTGGACCTTGGACAAGTCTCTTTATTTTTCTGGAACTTGAATCGGAGTGAAATTCAAGTGAATTGAGGGCACCAATCTGTGGTTTTAACCCTCTCAAAATCAGATATTATACAAATGCCTTGTAATTATACTGAAGTGAGATTCAAAAACAGTATCATCTAGGTAACAAAATGTATCTACATTTTCAAGCCAAGATAATGTACTGCCAGTGGTGTAAAGGAGGAATGAAGCAAAGGTAATTTAAAAGAAGTTGTTCACTGTGCAAGGTATGTGGAATTGGATACTAGAAAGTGCTCTAAGGTGGCACTGAACTACTGTAGTCATAGCCCAGAGCACTGTGATTTATAAGAGGGGTAGAGGTGGACCCTTCCTGGTAGGCTGGAGAAATGACTCAAGTAACCTAGACTACATTGCACCAATGACACCCTGCTCTAAAAGAATGAACCACTCCTGGACTTCTGATGGAGAATCATTTCAACAAGCCCAAACTCCTAGATGACATGAAAGTTATTCCCTCAGAAAATACATCTTTGGTACAAGAACAGACAGAAAACAGATCTCCAAGGAGCAAACGTTTGGGACTAGATTTAGGGTCAGTGCAGGTTGCATGTGTACATGTAAATAAGCAGAACAAGACAGTGCAATGAATCTCAGATACAGGGTTGTTTGCATGAGTTCCCAGGCCCCTCACAGGAGTTATGTGCCGTTTAATAACTAGTGGAGATCAATTAGAGAAGTGATCACATATAATAGTGGTTAGAAAGAGGGAAGCAGGTCCCAGCTTGCTGGCAGTGTGCAGTGCTGCTCTAGGGACTGGCGCTGAGTGCCCTACTGGGGCTCAGTGGAAGAAAGAGGCTGGAAAGGTGGGCCTGTTTGAGTCCAGCACAACTGAGTTTGAATTCAGGCTACCCCTTTACTCAGCTCATGCATTTTAGATGCTTTCATGAAACAGGGATAATACATTGGCCCTCTAAAGTTGCTGAGTGAGCAGTAAGGGTCATTCTTAAGTGCAAACACTGTAAATTTCACTTCTATTCTTCACCATTTCACTCTGCCAACAAAGGACCAAGTTAAGAGTTAGGAAAGTGTTGGACCAGAATAGCCCACAGGTCAAGCAGCAGAGCTGAGATTTGCCTAGAAGACTGATAGGGAAGGCAAACTAAGAATCACTTTATACCTCATATCTGGCTGGATTCACATCAAGATAACTTAGAGCCAAGGAGAGCAGAGCCTGGCACAAGTTGAGGACAGAATTTCTCTGAACTGCTCTGTGGCAGACAGTAGTTTGGGAAGAATTGAATGATGTCTCAGGAAGCTTCCAAACCACCCAAGGTCATTGTTTTTCATTTTTCAGTCTAAGTCCCAGTCTGCTCAAAGACAGAGAGTCTCCTAGAATCTTTGCTTTGCAGAAGATGGATCTAGAAGACTCAGAACAAAGGCATCAGTGTCAAGTAGTCTTTATTGACAAAACTACAACATTTATCCAGAGCCTTCTGGATGCTTTGCCTTCTTCCTCAGTACATGGACACCTCACTTCCTGATAGATCTTGTTGAGGAGCTTGTCCTACGGGAGACAGACTGTGGCTTACAGTGTAGCATTCAAAGCCCTTCACCTGCCCACATTTAAACCCCAGAAGCCAAAATAAGTACATTCCTCGGGGACTGGGAAGGGTCCCAGAGCCAATCTCCCCTGGACATGGATGGTTGACTACATTAGTTTTCTAGGGCTGCCATAACAGAATATTATAGACTGGGTGGTCTAAAAACAGACATTCATTTCCCCACAGCTCTGGAAGCTGGAAATTTAAGATCAATTTGTCATCAGAGCTCAGAAGCCTTTTTTCCTTGGTTTGCAGATGGCTGTGTTTTGACTGTGTCCTCACATGGTCTTCCCTCTCCTTACAGGCTTCCTTGCTGTCTCCGCGTTGTTTAAATTGTCTCTTCTTATAGACACTAGCTGGATTGCATTAGACTTACCCTGACAGCTTCCTCCCATCTGGATCACCTCTTTAAAAATCCTGTCTTGGCATCACATGCTGAGGGCAGGGCTTCAATGCACGGAGTTTGAAAGACATCATTCAGCCCGTAACACATGTTTAAAACTTCCATTTCTGTTTCTTACATTCACGCCATCTTCTTTGCTTGTATGATTCTGTGGCTTGTTTCTGTGAGAGCTTGTTTGCTGTCATATAAAATGAATGATTTTCTACTAGGCATTTACATTCTTAGGACTGACGTGTGGGAATTCTCAGTGGCTGTCTTTAGTGGGTGCTACTTTGCCTTTGGTTCTGGCGGGACGTTGGGGCTCCTTCTACCTCATGGCCATCTAAATCCAAAAGTTGAGGGCTGAGGAGGTAGCCCCATGTACCACACTTGGCTATGCACAAAGGCTGGGGCTTTAAATTCAGCATTGAAAACAGCAACAGTCACAACAATATTTTGACTTCCATGTTTGTTCATAGCTCTGGTTCTTCACTTTTCTGATCCTAGTTGCCTAGGATAGAGCAACACTTGGTGGCTAGAAACACGAGAAGTATATTTTCGCACAGTCTTGTGAGCCAAGCATGTGAAGTCAAGGTGTTGGCAGGGCCATTCTTCCTTGGCAAGATTCTTTTTCTTTTGAAGCTTCTGGTGGCTCCTGGCATTCCTTGATTTATGGTAGCATCACCACCTCTCTGCCTTTACCCTCACATGATCTCCTTCTCTATGTGTCTCCCTGGGATGCCAGTCTTTGGAGTTTTCCACCTCTCCCCTTAACACAAGATACTTTCACCTTGAGGTCCTTAGCTGATAATACCTGCAAAGATTCTGTTTACAAATGAAGTCATAGTCTGAGGTTCCAGGTAGGCAAGAACTTGGAGGGGCACTTGTGGAGATCTCACATCTCCTCATGTACATACTCTCTGCCCTGTAATTGCAGCACCAGTCATGACTTTCCTTCAGCAAAGAGATGATACCCACTGTAGCAAACACGGAGCCTTACAGGATTCAAAAGTAGTTAAACTTGTTATTCTTGCTCTCTGCCACCTCTAGCAGAGACCATAGGAGCTATAGAGCATAGACACTCTATGCAGAAGCATAGAGCTATACCAACTTATCCATAAGCTCTGGCCTTAATAGACTTGCAAATATGTCCATGGGCCCAGCAAGGTAACTAAATCAGACAGGCTTCTAGACCAGATATGTTAATATCAATAACTATATGTAACCAGCAGAACGGTAGCTTGGTAACAGACAGCCCTTCTGTGGTGTCCTGTCCCTCTAGGGCCCAGGCTTTTTCTTTTCCTTTTTTTTTTAAGATTTCTTCTCTGACTTCTCACTATGTCCACTATCCAGGCTTTGTCTCCTGTCTCCATACCCCTGTGGTCATTAAGACAGATGCACAGGACAGTGAAGGTCTGTAGAAACCCTCTGAAGGGAGACCATTTGCAGGGAATACCTTTCTCCATGGCATCATATTTTCTTCCCAACTTTTACTTTTCCCACAAGTAGCCATTTCAAAAATGTTTTGTGGGTTTTAGCTCAGCATTTTCAGGTAGCACAGCCAAGGCATGTTTCAGTGGTACACAGTCAAGGATTTCCCCATCAGTGCCGCCTGAAAGAAGCACCGAGGTCCTCATCAACGGCATCCATAGCCAAGCTTGTCACGTGCCACATCGGTCCCAGTGCAGATGACAAATCATTTCTTCCTTGGAAATGCTTGGTATCTTCACATCCTGGACACTGATGTTTCTCATGAACAAGTCTTTTGTACATGCCAACTAGCTGGATTCTTCCATCTAATCCTGAAACTGCAGGGAAGGCCGGAGCCTGTTTCCAGTTCAAGACCCCTTCCTGTACTTTTCAACTTGACTTCAACTCATGCCTCCACAACCCATCAGCCATGGGGCTTCTGAGAAGGAAACAGCAATGAGGCTGTGGTGCCCAAAGCTGGTTAATCCAGGAAGTGAAAGCTCCCAACCTTGGCTCCTCACTTAATCTTAAGTGATATCACTGCATATCACTTGTTGGCTGAGTTTTGTAGCTTTTCCCCAGGGGCTGTCACTTGGGGAATCAGAGGGAATAGCCACATTTTGCTAGAAACCAAGGGGTCTAGAGGGCTAGATGCTTCCTTTACCTTCCTAGGAACCTAATCAACACTGATCAGGGGATGAAGTGCATCGCTGTGTGCCTGCTGAATACCACTCAAACCCAACACAGAGGGACAGAAAGGAGAGGAAAAGGATGATATAACTCAAGATAGAAGAGAGGGCCTAATTCTCATCAGTACAGATCCCATTGCTGAGCTGATAGGGGTTTTAAGACTAACCTTGGAAAAGGGCAAAGGGGAAAGGACCAGCTCTCTTGGGAAGACAGGATATCTGAGAGGGAGCTCCTATTTCCAGCAGGCACTGTGTTCCTGAAAGAGCCACGTGGTCCAGTCCTACTTCAGAGTGTGGAAATGAGTATAAATAATAGAGGGGGGTGGGACTCACATTTATTACACATTCTCCTGCACTCTGGTTGCAAAGGAAATCACATTTAATACTCTGATTTCTATAGCCCAAGTCTCAAATTAGTAAATTACATTAGCATAAGCAGTCAAGTTTCAGAGGACATCAAATCACAAGACTAAATTCTATTCATTTCCAGTCAGAAATACTATTATTCTATGAATGACCTGTATAGAGAGCAGAGTGAAAATCAAGAAGTTACCTCAAGGGCTTAGAATGAGAGTGGAGTTAATCCATAGGGTAGTGAATTCATTAGTTTGAGGTAATCTTAATCCAATCCCCTGGCTCACCTTAGGCTGGGAGCTCTCTGGTTCTTCAAGAATACTGAGGTCAGGAACTGAAGTTTAGATTTTCACATTAGGACAGTCTTGTGATTATAATGGGACACGCTTGTAATTGAGATTTTTTTCCTTCTTACTTGTATTCTTCATTTTGGTAATAACTGTGCAGTCTTCTTCAGATCAATATACCCTTTTTTTTCTTTCCTTCCCCCCCTTTTTTTCTTTATTGCTCTTTTCTCTGTAATTTTTATGGGTGGTCCGTCAATGTTCTCTCTCTGGGAAATCCAGCCAGAGATGCTGCAAACATTTTTGTTTGTGTGTTTGTACTGGTACTGAAACTTGAACTGAGGGTGTTCTTAGCTTTTTCACCCAAGGCTGGCATTCTACCATTTGAACCATACCTCTACTTCTAGATTTTTGCTCATTAAATGGAGACCAGATTAATTGCGAGCCTCAGATCTTATCCACTGACATTCTACCACTTGAACTATGTCTCTACTTACAAATTGTTGCTGGTTTTTACTGCTACTCAGCATCCTGGGTAGCTAGGATTACAGATTGAGCTACCACTATCTAGCAATAGACCCTTTCTTTAGGCTTATTCAAGTTGTTATAGACTGAAAACAATCATTGACTCTCATTTTCCAAGTACCCTTATGCCTATCATTATCTATTATAATTGCCCACTAGTGGCTTAGGGTCTGCTCTGTATACATACACAGAAAAACTCATACCATCACTTAGTAAACAATTCTTCAAGAATGTGAAGCTAGCTGCACATATGATTATACATATGATAGGGTAATCTGTACATTATTAAGGGAATCTGGCTGTGGGGAAGAGGGTGGGTGGGAGGCCTTTGTGAAGCTGACTCCCTATGGAGTCTTTGAATCTATTGAACTCCTGCAAAAATGAATGCAAGTTACCTTAAACAAGGTTATGCCACTACTTCCTTGACTATTTGTTACTATTCACAGAGTAAAAGTTACACCAACTCCTTTAGTAGCCTCACTTCATGTCTTCTGAATTCCACGCATGATATAAGCTAGCCATTCATTCTTTCTATAAAATTTAGTGTGTTGACATTAGTCATTAGTGTCACTGGTTATGATTGATTTTAGCTTCATTCTATTAACCATCATACTGCTCCAGCTCTTGTCTTTAAGTTTCTCACCAACTTCATAACCTGCTTCTTTTGCACATTTGAAGAAAAAAACAGGAGACTGGTACTATGGTGAAGCCACCATGGTCCAGCCATTTCACTCTTGCGAACATCCTTTCCCCTCCAACAACCATGAAGATACGTAGTAGTATTACTCCTGAAATTTACTTATAGGCAATGACTTCATAATTGTGCCACTAATGGTAAATTGCGCCACTAAGTTGTAAAATGAATATTTAAACTCAGCATTCGTTCATTTAAAATGCCAAGATCTTTGAATTAAAGCATGAAGCTTCAAATGACAAATGCCCCAAGTGCCTGAAAAATTACAGATCTACCTAGAAGAGCCCCAAATAATGGGAGCTGCTCACCAGCTCAAAGAAAAGATGGTCCCCCAAACTTTACAACATATGAGCCCTCTGGCTTGCCCATCCATGTCAGTCTATCCCCCTTACATTTATTCTGAACACAACTCTATTCTCTCTGGTTTTTCTCTATAATTGTCATGGTTGATCCATCTGTGTTCTCTTTCTGGGAATTCCAAACAGAGATGCTGCAAACATATTTGTTTGTTTTGTCATATCCCGTTCCTTTATGAGCAATGCAGAATATAATAGAATATTCAAATTGGAATTCTCTGGAGATCACTCAGGGTAATTCCATCATTGTAAGGACAAGGCTTCTGTGACCCAATAGGTCCAACAATTCTCTTAAGCCTTCACCATGAACTGATAGGAGAGTCTGGTCACAGCCTTCAGTCAGGAGAATTCCCATCATACCACACTGCCTTGCACAATGTGATCCTGGGGCTTCATGCTTGGTAGACAGGTGCTGTGCCACTCACTGCTTTATTTCTATCTCAAAATGACAGAGTGAATTTTCTGAACCAGGATATCAATGGGAACACCACGTTAGCTGAATGCCCCTTGAGAAATGGAGATAGTGACCATAATTGGCATTCTAGACTGTTCTGGGGGAGGGGTGTCTCTTTCATCTAGGCTGTGATCCAGGCCTACTCTCCTCCTTCAGCCTATAGTCTTCCTTTACTACTTTTTACCTAGCCCTTGCTCAGTACTCCATGTAAGACAGCAATCAATAACTTCCTTATTAATTAAATGACACTTTATAAAAGCGCTCCTCCGGGGGCTCTGAGAAAGCCAGCTTTGGCTAGCTGTAAAGTTTTCAGTAATCATTTAGGAAAAAAATGTTATTCATCATCTTTATGGCAGATCACGGCCGCCACATTCTCCCCAGGAGTTCAATCCATCAAGCTCTTCAAATGCAAGGACGGCTAACAAGGTCCCTGTCACTTTGGGTGAAATATACAAGTGTCACCAGAGGCTTCTAACTCCTACCAGGAACAAAGTTGTAGCCACTGGCCTCCATCCAGGCTCCTCTACCCAGGATACTAACAATAGGAACTCCTCTTCTTTCTATGGACTAAGAATGAACATACAACAATTCTTCAAAATCCCTCAGGGAAATGGTTTCTTGTAGATAGGACATCTGATACGTTATGCACCCAACATTTTATGTGTTTGGTGTCATGAGAAAACCATTTGGCTGGGTTTGTAAACATTCAAGGAACTTCTGGCTCAATCAACAGTTTACCTTAACAATAATTAGCAATAATTAGCTCTATGATACTCTCCACACTGATTTCAAATATGCTCTCTTACTTAGGCCTCATAGGCCAGATGGGGAAAGGCTTGTTTCCCATCTCATTTTGCAGATGAGAAAACTCAGGCAAGCCATAGTTACCTGGGCTAGCATTGTAGGATTTGAACTCAGAACAGACTTCAGGACCTGTGCCATATTTTAAACCATGATATCACCAGGCTTTTCATCCTGCCCTTTCTTACTTCTTTTATTTTAATTTTTTAATTTTATTTCATTGTAAAAGTGATGTACAGAGAGGTTACAGCTACATAAATAAGGAATACATTTCTTTTCAAACAATGTTACCCCTGCTTCTTATTACTCCTGCTTCTTTTTTTTTTAACAGTGCATAGTTTAAATGTACTTGGAATTAAATTGTTTCATAGAATTTTCTGTTGGCCTGTATCATAGACGCAGAGAACAGTCTAGAATGCCAACCATAGTCACTATCTCCATTTCCCAGGGAACATTCAGAAGCTAAAGTGGTGTTCCCATTGATATCCTGGTTCAGAAAATTCACTCTGTCATTTTGAGATAGCAGTGAGTGGCAGAGCACCTGTCTACAAGCATGAGCCACAGGATCACATTGTGCAAGAGAATGTGGTATGATGACAGCTCTTTTGATGGGAGGTTATGACCAGACTCTCCTATCAGTTCATGGTGAAGGCTGAAGAGACTTGTTGGACCTGCTGGGCATCCTTGTCCCTACAATGACGGGATTGCCCCGAGTGATTTCAAGAATTCCAATTTGAATATTCTATTCTATTCTGCATTTGCTCTGGAGTAAGACAAGGCACCATGGTTGGATTTCTCATTCAGCTCACAGTGAGCAGAAGCCTCCATGTTGTCCAAGCCCTTCTGCAGAAAACTTAGCTATACAGCTCCACCTTGTTGAGCGTGAGGGCTACAAATGTGAACTTGCTCTAACTCCTCGAGCCTAGGCTCAGAGTCAGGTTAGTTCCTGCTGCTTCCTTCCCCTTCTACTAGGAAGATAATTGGATCAGATGTGAAATGAATCCAGAATTCCCCTAGAAATTGTGTGCACACCTATGTGTATGTACATGAATCCATGTATATGCCTGGAATAATTCAGGGGAATACATTCAGATTTAATTTTCTTTTGTGTGTGTGTGTATGTGTGTGTGTGTTCATTATGTTCAATGTTTTCACATGGATTATTTTTATTTAATTCTGTTTTTTGAAGTGACTTATTTCCTTCATTTTTTGAACACAGAACTGAATCTCAGAAAAGGGAGATGATTATCTCTGACACTGTGCATCCATTTCCCCTGGTAAAGTAAATTAGACTGCCAGAAAACCAAACAGACATCCAGATACAGACAAAGAAAAGGTTTATTGCCAGTAAAGGGACCAGCAAGACCCCTGTTTACCAGAAATGAGAAGTATGCCGGCTAATGTCTCAAGTGACCTTTATAACCTCCCGAGATTTTTATAATCTTGCTGCCTTATATGGTTATAACTGCCCCAAGGGGTACCCTCTCAGGTGACCCATAGGACCTGTGAGGTTTAGGAGAACTTGCTGCCTTATATGGTTATAGCTATCCCAAAGGAAAGCCCTCTCAGGGAAAGGAATAGGGGCTGATCATTTACTGCCTTTACTAAAGGGGCCTAGTATTGCCTAGGGAAAGAGCATGCTAAGCTATGAGAGAGGAGGCTGTTGGGCTAATATCCCCCCTCTCCAACATAGCAGTGACACAGCTATTTTCTGTAGGTTGTATGTCATCATGAATCCCTCTGCTTTGTGGGTGAATATTCCATTAAGGGCCATGTCTTTATGCCCTGGAGTTGGATTTCTCTCTTGTTGCTATGAATTCTAACACAGATCCACAGGTCACAGACAGGATGGCATTCACTCACTGCTCAGGCTTGAGAGAAAGGCTGCTATCCTGACTGAGGGAGGTCTCGGGCTTTCCTCTCCTAACGTTGGGCTGTAGATTCAGAGACAAGGATGTATGCTTCTGACTAAGGATCAATGGTTTCCTGCTTTTCTACATGTTTCTTGACATGCTGAGCCACTTCAGCTGATTTATCTGTTCCCTAGGGCTGGCAATTCTCTACACTGGAAATAGTCCCCTCAGGCAAGAGAGGAGAAGTTTTAAGTCATAAAAATAGGCATTTGCTTAGAGTAATGGTGAGCAGAGCCTAGTGCATTCCTCTTCTCTCCCTCTTGGGAGATAGGGAAGGGAGAGAAGGAGAATGGGAAGGAAAAGGAGAAAATTGAGACAGATAACAAAAAGTTCAAGTCTGATCAGGGAGAAGTAAAGGAAGAAGCAAGCGAAGGAAGAGACCACGTATGAGAGAACACACCACTTCCTCGGTTTCCACATCTGTTGGGTTTTGTCTATTTCCCTGAAAACCTACCTCATCGTTTCTGGAAGTGGCCCACCAGTACCAACACTACAGAATTCATGGAGGCGCCTCAATGCCCATCCCCTCACAGACTAAAGTAATTTTGAAAAATTGAAAATCCCTTCCTACTCAGTCACATTGGGAGGAACTCCCAAGAGAAGTTGGAAAGAGGAGAGGTAAGTAGGTAAGTAGTGATAGACTATAAATGACATAGTTAAATGAGAGATAGATAGATTAGATGATTTAGCTAAAGGAGAGATAGATAGATAGATAGATAGATAGATAGATAGATAGATAGATAGATAGATAGATAGATAGATAGATAGATAGATAGGTAGGTAGATAGATAGATAGATAGACTTGACCAATACCTAGTGATACATAAAAAATGAACACGTTGATAGGATCTTAGTTAAGCAAAGCCACATGAAGAAACGGGGGCTGTAAAATATCCTGCGACTTAGAAACCTCTCAGAGCTCCACATTACTGACTTCCATATTTCCACATCTCACTTTCTTTTTTGTCACATTCTTCCCTTCCTAGGGCAGAGTAACTAACATTTCAGAACACTGAATGTGTAAACCCACTTGTGTTAACGTCAGAAATCTGCCACAAATGACACACTTATGAACTCCAAACAGATTGGACAGGATAAAAAAATTAATTGGTTCTCATATTAAGGTTTGCAAAAAACAGGAGGGAACTGCCACCTCCACGGGGAGGAGCCAGATCTGATGCAGCAGCAGGTGTGCATTCCTGGCTCTGTACTTGTCCTCTCTCATCATTTCTAGTCTGGGTCTTATTCTTTCAGGCTCCTTTGAATGTAGGGTTAGGGTTTCTTGCCATGCTGAAAGTCTTGGTATATGAATGGAACCAGCCCTGCTTCAGAATGAAGGTTTTTGAAGAAGGACCCAAAATGCTCTGATGTGGCCCATGTAATTAACTAAAATTAAGACCCAAAGGATAGAACCAGGATGAGCGACCCAGTCACCCATGAAGATGGGATACTGTGATGGGCAGCTCAATGCTAAAATAGTGAGAATAGAGAGGATTCTCATACAAGAGAAACTTACAATGATATAACTCAGGAAAATGATGTCATTAGCCAAGCAAACATCAAGGAACAGATGTCCAGAAAGTATTTTATAGTCAGCCTTTGTGGCAATCTTCAGGCCAACACTGCTACAGGATAGACTGTCCCTTGTCTGAGATGCTTGAGGCCAGAGGCATTTCAGATTTCAGTTATTTTCATATTTTGGAATATTTGCATATACATAATGAGTTATCTTGGGGCTAGAAACCCAAATAAACATGAAATTCATTTCTATTTTATACACATCATATAGGTAGCTAAAAGTCGTTTTGTGCAATATTTTTACTTCCCCAGTGTTTGGACTATAATGCATCCCATGAGGTCAGATGTGGAATTTTTCACTTGTGGTGCAGGTTGATTTTCAAAAAAACTTCAGGTGTTGGGGGGTTTGTTTTGTATTTTAGATTTTCTGACTGGAGTTCCTTAGCCTGCCCTTGGTAAGCTTGAAGAGGCAAACCTTTATGCACTGTTGAACACTGCATTCCCCAATGGCTAAAGTAAGCACTGGCTTACTCTAGATACTCAAATATCTGTTGAGTGAGAGTGAGGAAGTGCTATTATTCAGGACATTTTACAAGGCTGGACAGGGTGAGGTAACCAGCACAGGGAAAGTGGAGCTTCAAAGGTATCTGGACACCTTTCATGGCGTTCCATCACCAGGGCACCTTCAGTTCAGGTCACCTCTCTGACAACCACAGGTTTCCATTGTCCCATCGGTACAGGTCCTACACCAGGGCCTACTCAGTAAGGAAGAATTGACTCACTGGGGCCAGTCCAGTTTGGAGACAGACCTGAAAGGAGTCAAGAATGGGACTAGAAATTAGGCAACACTGTGGATATCTATTCTGCTTCTGGGCTAATCTAAGTAGGTACTGAATGGGTCATGGGAAAAACTTGCTGAGGCTTTATTGGATTTAGTAGTAGCTCATGTAATTGCCAGTATCTAAGAGACTTGGACAAGAGAGTCAACTGGTGTTGTTGAAAAGAACCAGGATGATAGAGTATGTGTTTTGAGCAAAATAATGATTTCTGAACGGTAGTGTAGTCCCCTATATCTATAGGACCCATGCAAAAGAAGCAGGAAGTACAGGAAAGCCAGCCTCAGTGAGAAGCTATCTTGTTGAGCAGGGAGCTCCAACCTCTAGTCAACTATGCAAACAGGCTGACCAACCAGCACGCTACCATGGGCTGCATTGCCAGGCTCTGAGGTCCTATGATGGGGCAGACATATTCAATGCATTTTTTCACTCACATTTGTAATGTGTGCATCAGGATGCCATCATCATAAGTCAAGGAACAGCTGTGCCAAAATTGATCTAGAACCTTAAGTTCAAATCTCTTTTTAACCAAACCCATCTAGGCCCAAGCACCGAATGTGAAGAACAAGCCATTGTCTGGCAGTACTAAATATGAGGGTCATTTTCTTGGTTGCTGTGCAGCACCTCCCCCCACCCCCCCACCCCGCAATGAAACATCCACTGTTTCCATTCATCCAACAAGAGGACTCCGTGTCCCAGATCCGCTGTGACTTCTGTTTTGTTTCATTTTTACAGTGTCTTCGTTCCCTCAAACTGTCCCAGTCCTGACTTTAAACGCCAGATTCTGCAGCTATGTGTGATGACCACTGATAATTGGCTGCCTCGGGAGAGTTGTGGTGACTGTAACCTCCCAGGAGAGCTGCCTCGCTATAGCTCTTCGTGCCCTAGCACTAAGAACCCCAGCCTTTGGTCTCCAAGGGCTGGCCTGTGGTTGACACATGCTCTCTGCCGGCCTCTCTGCATGCAAAACTGTGCCCACGGAGCTGTGAGAGGCACCAGGGGAAACAGGGCCATTAGCTCCTCTGAAGAGCACTCCCTTGATCAAATAAACTAACTGAGCTGTTTACTGTGTAAACTTGGATGAGGCAGCTGCGCGGAGGGGGTTCATAACAAGGGCCGTTAATATTTATGGCTGACATTGCCAGCTCCTCACCACCCTAATGAGCCTATTGCTGCCTGAGTCACTGCAACTGCTGGAGGAAGCCCAAAGGAAGGTGATAGCACTGGGGTCCGTATGCCGATGATGCATGCCTGTGCAGGCCCAAAGTCTTCCTGGACCTGGATCCAGTGGAATGCTGGATGTAGAACTGCTTTGAGTGTGGCTTATGGAGCCTGAAGAGGCGGTACAGAAGCTGGGTCCTGGGGGGGTGGGGCAGTTTGAAAACATACAGATGCCGGGCATTGGGAAGGTGAAGAGTACAGGGATGAATCTACACACAGATCACTGAGTTCTTTGGAGAAATAGCTCTAAGAAAACATGAGGTAGCCTGTGGAGTGAATGGGTTAACTGGGGCTAGAGGTCTAGGCCACACTCCCAAAGTGCATGCAACAGTTTCTGTGTACATATCCTACCAGACTTTTAATGAGATGGAAGAACACAGGACCTCATGCGCTTAGCTTCCATTCAAGGCCTCTCACATTCTAAGATCCTCACCTCTCCTTTAACTTTCCTCCAGTTAACTTAGATCTCTGAGCACTATAGGCAGCATTCTAAGAAGGCATATCATGGTGGGGGGGGGGTGAAATTCCTACAATGCAGGCTTGAGTCAGACAGATCTGCAGCAGACCTTAGCTCTCTATCACAGTGACATCTAAGAGCTCCTTCCCATGTATAATCAGCATGCTAATGTTGAGACCATATCCCTAAGCACCAACCCGAATATAATAAATCCCTTATGGATAGTGCATTATGGGCCACGAAACGATGATAGGATTAGGTTTCTACCATTCAGGATAAGGATCTATATCAGAGAGCAGTTTAGAGGACTGCGTGTACAGACAGAACTCCCTTGCGCTATGTAGTTCCCATACACGCTACAAATAATAATAAGCACACATTTTATCTCTGTGCCATGATCTGTAGCCTGGGTTATGTTTTCCTCAGGCAATGCTGTGACTAAAGGCATGTCCTTGAGTGCCCTTCAAGTTGGTAAGCCGAGAAGAGATGGGAAGGGTGTCCAATCAAGCAGCTATAGGCCCATGAGATTATGCAGTGGTGTCCAATACAAATGGTTGAGTGAGAGAGAGGATCAGGCAAGGATCAGCGTCCAGCAGCAGTGAAAGCAGCAAGGCTGCCTGACATACTGCATCCCAGTCTCTGGTCCCCAAGTTCTAACTGTGGCCAAAGAATGATGAACAAGATACCAGCAGAAATGTTCTGCTCTCGATTACTGCAGGTTCCCAGGTGCTGATTGCTCCACAGCAGGGAGGGGACAGCAGTTATAAGAGAGACAAATGTGTGGGTAGCTGAGCATTCTCCAAGAGCCAGGAGGGTTTGAATCCCCTTGGAAACTTGGATCTACCAGTACTTCTCCTTTCTTGTTCTTTAATTAAAAAACAGATCCCTGAGCCTTGTCGGGGAGGGGCATCATAGCAACTAGGCAGAGATGCTTAGAGAAGCTAGAAAGTCTCTCCTGGGTTCTTTGACTGAGAGTCAGATCCCAAAGGGGTAGGAATGAAGTGCAGTTTGGAATAAGGGGAGGTTTGATGGATGGAGAGAACAAAAGAGAAAATCTATTAGCAGTGCTTTGAGCTCCTTGGAGAACAGTTCCTGAGGAAGCCAAGTAAACAACTTCCTGATACTCAAGATTTGTTAATTAAGCACTTTGAACAGGCTCTGGGGGAAGGGAAGAGACGGCAATAGAATCTGACTTTTGAGAGTTTTCCATGCTCTGGAGAGTGTAGTGGATCTCAGAGCCAGAGGCCTGGCTGGTGGCTTACCCGGCCTCCTAGGTAGTAGTAAGAGCTGTGATGATTACAATAGGCCATGCCCACAGTCTATAAGGAGGATAAGGGAGGGGACTGGATTGGGCAAACAGCGAGACATCCATTGTGCTGTTCATCCTGGTCCTCATGAGCTGTTTGTCACATATGTTAATACCAGGCTTGGCCAAGGACAAGAACATACGGAAGCACCCAAAACAACACTTGAAAGGAACTTCTGCCTACCAGAGCCTGGACATTTTTCTTTCCTGCCTGGTCTTTATGGCTTAACCACATGACATGCTGGGCTTTTCTTCTGGGAACAGTGTGTTTTCAGTAGTGGAAGTCTTCAGGAGCAGCTTGGGTTGGGAAATAGGACCTCGGGAGAATAAGCCCACTTTCCAACTCATCTCATGGAAAGGCTGAGTCAAACTTTCTCTAGGCCTTCCTCCTATCTACCCTTCAGTCTTAATGAAGCCCTGGGAGAAGCATACAAAATGCAAGCAAGAAGTGAATTTCTGTGTGCTAATAACAGAAAGTCACTTTTCCTGTAGGATTTTGAGGGGCAGTTCATTCTGAGCTACTGTCTTTCTCTGGGAAGTAAGTTTGGACAAAACCCCTTTTCATGCTCTCCCACCACCCATCTCCCCCAAGGGAAGTGTTCCACCATTATGCTCTGTTTTTATTCCTGCATAAAACTGTGAAACTAAATGTCCAACAAAATCATTTCTAGGAAGGCCCTTTCCATAATGAGGAGAATCTTCTAAGTAAATTTGTTTTGGTGGATGTGGGGCCTGAACTCTGGGCCGAGGCATTGTCCCTTAGCTCTTCAGCTCAAGGCTAGCGCTCTACCACTTGAGCCATAGTGCCACTTCTGGTGTTTTCTGTTTATGTGGTGCTGAGGAATCGAACCCAGGGCCTCATGCATGCAAGACAAGCACTCTTCCACTAAGCCACCTTCCCAGACCCTCTATTAAGTAATTTTTACAGTGAGTGTTCAGTCTTGTCCTCATCCTAAAGTTCAATATCACTGGACAGAAGGTAAACAGAGTCTTACCTGCAAATAAGAATCGCCAGTCCCTGTCTCCAGTCTTCTGTGAAATGCCCTTTTTCAAGAAGATAGAGGTTGGATCATCCATCTCAAACCAATCCTGACTGTTATAGTTATGAGGTTGTGCACAGAGCTCTCCTCATATGCAGAAAGAGCTCTCCTCTCTGCATGTGGACACATGTGAACACATATGTGCTGTCAAGGATGTGATAAGGCTATAGCTCCCAGGAAAACCCCATGAACATTCTTCATAGGCTCAATGATAGATGTCCAGCTGTAGCACAGTGAGTCACTTGCCAGAGGACTGTGGTCCATGGGTCCTTTGTGAAATCTTGGTTGGCTTCGGGTCTTTTCCACAAAGGCCCCAGCTCTTACACTCAGTAGCCTCAACCTAATGAGTCCATCATGGTGCCAGAGGCAAGAAGACAAAATGCAAAGAGGAAGGACAAGGAGTCAGGGTGCTGGAGGTCAGTGAAGTCATCACCTCTCCTTTTCATTTGTCTCTGCTCCAGGCTATCCACTACTCTCCTTGTGATTCTGCTTGGAGGAGAAGCTAGCTCTTAGGCTCATTTCTGCTTCTGCATCTCACATGCCCAGCCTCAAGTCCCTTACTTCTGGCAGCTTACTTATTCTTCCCAGTGACTGAATGACTAAAGATGTTTCTGTGCTGTGAAAAGATGAGGAAAGAGACTCAGAGAAGTTAGATCACTTGTTGGAGACCATGCTTACTGGAAAGTGAAGAACCAAGACATGAATGCAGGTTTCCTGGACAGAAGGCAGTCTGATGGCTCTTCCATTATACAAATGGCACCAGCAATATAATCTGAGAGGTACTACTGAGCTTCTTCTAAATTTGTTCTTCCATATAGCTGATCAGATTTCAGACTTGTCACTCCATTTTGCATCAATAAAAATTACTTACAAGTATGACTGGCCTTGGGAGCAATCCGTCAAACCTTCTAGAAAAAAAATAAAATTGTCTGGATCAGCAATGTCCATTTAGCAAAGATAATTGCAAGATTTCCTGTAGGGCAGGAAACTCACATATATGCTTCTGATATGTTCCAGGAGACATGAGAGGATGTGTTCAGAGACAGACAGAGCATCCACTGTTCAAATTTCCATGAGTGCGTTGGAATCTGTAACTGTGGACTTCTCTAAACCTCAGAGATATGAACTTTTCTAGTTGTTTGAGATCCTGTGAATAGTAGGAGTGGAAAGAAAGGCAACACTTTACAACTACCAAGCAAATCCATATATCAACTTCAGATTGAAAGACCAAAATTGTTAAGGTATAAATTCTCTCAGATAGATATAAAGATTCAATGCAATCATAGGTAAAAAATAAAAAATTGAAGTGAGCCTTTAAACAACAACAACAACATAACCTTGAAAAACTAGCACTGAAATTTTCATAGAAATGCAAAATAGCTACAATAGCCCATTTAAAGATTTACTGTAAAGCTGCATACATCAAGACTGCGCAGTACTGATGTAATAATAGCCATAAGAATAGACATGCATAAAGGAAACAAGAGGGACTCAAAGGAAGAGGAGGTAGTTCAGTGGTAGAGTACTTGGCTAGCCTTCTCTGGGTTGGGTTCCCAGAACAACCAGAGAGGAGAGGGAGAGAAATAAAAGAGGGAGGAGGAGGAAAGGGAGAAAGAGAAGGAGGAAGAGGAGGAGAGAGGAGAACAGAACAGACATCTGTACACACACACACACACACACACACACACACACACACACACACACACCTACCTACCTAATTTATTCCCAACAGGAGTATCAAGGAAATTTGATAAATGAAAGTGAAGAGTCTTCAACAAATTATGTTGGAATAACTGTATGCTACGCAGGAAAGGAGAAAAGAAAGGAGAAGTTCACTGGAGAAAAGCTTTACAGTATTGAATTGTTTATTCTTTAAATAGTGCACAAAGCATGAACTTCATTAAAATATGATTCATGGTTGGGCATGTTGGCTCACACCTGTAATTCTAGTTACTCTGGAGGCATTAAGCAGGAGGCCTACAATCTAAAGCCAGTTCTCAATCTAGTCAGGGAAAAGCACAAGGCCCTGATAAACAAATTGAAATCACAGGACTGGGACTTGGGTCAAGTCCTTGCCTACAAGCTTAAGGTTGTAAGTTCAATATTTAGTGCAACAAATACATACACACATACACACACACACACACACACACACACACACATGTTCAAATAGCAATATACTGGAAGAGAAATATTCATAACATATATCTGACAAAATACTTTCATCCAAGTACATAAAGAATTCTTCCATTTTTTAATAAGTCAACACAATACTTCACATATACTTCAATCCAATTAGTCCATTAAAAGCTGCTCAATATCATTAGTTTACCAAGAAAACTGTCATTACACACTCACCAAAATGGCTTATGTTGGAAGGTCCGTTATTACCAAGTAATGATGAGGATAAGGCTTAATAATCTTACCTACAGTGCTGACAGGAATGTAAAATGCTACAACTGCTGAAAATGGTGTTTTATTTTCTGATACTGGGGCTTGAACTCAGGGACTCATACTCTTGCTTAATTTTCTTGCTAAATGCTGAGGCTCTACAACTTAAGCCACACCACCACCTTAAGAGTTTCTTAAAAGTTAAACACAAACTAACCACACAGGATACCAACCAAAGTCTCGGGACAACTTAATTTTTAATAGCTTTCATCAGGTATGCATCAATACACCAATGAATAACCAAATTATGATACATCTATACAATGATACAGTACTCAACAATAAAACAAATGTGATCATTGTCATAGCAATATATCCAGGGGTACTGGTACACACCTGCCACCCCAGCACTCAGGAGGCTAAGGAAAGAAGATGATAATATTGAAGCCAACCTTGGACTGTTTAGCAAGACAAAATAAAATGAGACAAAACAAACACATAGCAAAACAAAGCAAAACTTTTGGAAATCAAGCAATACTAAAGAAGGAGGGTCTTTGTTTTGTTTTGAGACAAGGTCTTCCTATACTGCCCAGTCTGGCTTGGAACTCACCATCCCCCTGCTACAGTCTCTTCAGTGCTGATGAAGTACTTTGAACTAGACACTTAATGAGCAGAATGCTATTACCTACAGCTCTGACGTTCTAGAAGTCCAAAATTGAGTTGCAAGCATATTTGCTATATGCTTTGAAGTATATTTTCTTCAAAGATGGTGCCTTTGCTGTATCCTCACATGGAGAAGGAATAAGCCTAAATTTTATGTGAGCAATATATATATGGCAAGAGCTGCTTATTTTCTTGGTTTCTGCTCATAGTGTAGTTTATTTAAAGCACAATTGTTCTATTAGATGTGTTAATCGTTTCTCATTCATTCTAATACTCTTCTTGGTATACTCAAAATAAACCATATATTAGTGTGAAGTTGGCAATGAAGACATGATTTATATGTGTTGTCTTAGAAGTGCCCTTGTACTCTAGAAACAAAACTTAACAGCTAATTTTAGGCTCTGGTTTCCTAAGGGTAAGTCATCACAGAACTCACAGAAATAATAAGGTTTTGCATTGGTTTAAGTAAAAAGGAAGGAAGGAAGGAAGGAAGGAAGGAAGGAAGGAAGGAAGGAAGAAAGAAAGAATGAAAGAAAGAAAGAAAGAAAGAAAGGAAGGAAGGAAGGAAGGAATAAAGAAAGAAAGAGAGAGAGAGGGAGAGAGGCTGAAGAGAAGGAAAAAGAGAATGAAAAAAGAGAGAAGAGATTGTTCTTGGAGAAATTTTAAGAAAAATATAAGCATACTGGGAATCATAGTCTCAACTAGACAAACAACTTCAAGACTCCTTACATCCACCCACAAAGTGATGGATGAAGGTTATTTCACCAACATTTTCCCTACCATTAAAGGAAAGTGAAATTTCTATGCTACTGATCTTTAAAGGAACAATTATTCCCTATGGTATTAAACTGACCAGGGCCATATAAAAAGAAGGAATATAACTATAATGGTAGATTAACTCTCATATTAAAGTCTAACAAGATCCAAAGTAAGAAAATTGTGTGCATATATATGTGTCTGCTCATATATAAATATTAATGCAAACTCTTTCTTTAAGTGAACATTTAAACCTGAAGTACGTTAGGAGCTCACGATGAATTAATATCTCTCATGATTCTATTCCTTTAACTTACACCTCTTCTGTGCTCATGACTTTTAGGTTTGGTCTTTTAATGGTTTCCCAGAGCTTTGCCTATTCATACTTTATTTTTATCCTTATCTGGCTGTTCTAACGCTTTTACTTTGTCTTTGAGCCTTGGCATTTTGCCTTTAGTTTGATCCAGTATATGGGGATTTTAAACCCAAGTGATGGGAACCCTGCTCTTATGAGCTAAAACCTTTCCCAAAAGCTCACCTCTTAACATTACCATCCCAGGACTTAGATTTCAGTGTAAGAAATATTCAGACTGCAGCATTAACAGTGCATTCAACAGAGTAGGTGAATTTTACATTTTGATATGAGAAATAAGCTAGGCATAAGACTGCACACAGCTAAGATTCTATTGGATGAAAATGAAAATGAATCAGTAGTAACAGAAAGCAGGTCAGAGAGGGATACTGTAGAGCCACAAGAGACCTTCTGGATGTCTGTGAAAAGAAAACATAAGGAATTTTCTTTCATCCTCCTTCTTCATAACCATGATGGGGAATCACCCCCTTCTTCTCCCCCCCACCTTCCCCCGTTGCACTGACAGGGTAGTCTCAACTCTTTACCATGATTTGTAGGGCAAAGCATGACAGGTTGGCATCTCCCACAGATGTCTCTAAGCTCAGCATCTTCCAGGTAGACTGGCCTAATAGCATTTCTCTCTCACTTTGGGCCCTTCCAGATAGGCCTCTCTTCCTGGATTGTTCTATGCTCAACACTGTCCCATTCTAAGAAGTTTTCTAACCAGGCTTCACTTCCTCTGAATGGCTCTTAATTGAAATATAATCCTCAGTTTAACTTTAGTCCTTTTACTGTATTTGCTCCCAACATTCTTCTTCTACTTATCCCTTATCACCTTTATTCATGTGAATTGATGTGGTGTCTACTTTTAAAGTGCTTTTCCTATGCTGCATGGTAAGAGCAAAATAGGGTCAAATCTGCTGAATTTTTACCATCTAGGTAGACCTCTGGACAGAGTCAATGTTCAATAATCATTGGGCAAATAAAAGGATTAATTACTCCAACAATGATGTTTCTTCATCCATCTGGAATGAATGAAATATTAGGTTGAAGGCAGTATGTGATAGAAGACAAGACCCAGACTTGGTATCAAATGATGAATCTCTCATTAGTGCATAGACCAGATCTGATCCCACAATTTTCAGTTGGAGTTTAAGAATTTGAACTCTTATCAAGTTTCCTGGGGTCATAATGATGCATAAAGAATAACCACTTGAGCATTTATCCATACCTTTGTATATTGTGTTTTGCTCAATCTATTATTTATTGCACCTTTCAAGTTGCTTGTTTGTTTGGCCTAATATTGCTTCCTCCTCCTCCTCTTCCTCCTCCTCCTCCTCTTCTTCCTCCTCCTCCTCCTCTTCCTCTTCTTCCTCTTCTTCCTCCTCCTTTTCTTTCTCCTCTTCTAGTTTTTTTCAGTACTGATGTTTGAACAAATACTCTATCCCTTGAGCCATATCCGCAGCCCTTTCTTCTTTACAAATAGATCCATATTAGGAATCGAGTGTGAAGTAGTCCTAAATGCTTTCACTAATACTATTTTTATCTCTTTCCCTTCCAAACATTTGTTACAATTGCTTTTCCTCTCTTACCTTTGGCTGAATGGATTAGCTGTGGCTAATCTTAGCCAATTAATTATTACTGCTCATTGAAATTTATAACCATCTGGTCCAAAACCATCCATAACTTTTACTTCCCTTTGACACAATAACTAACAGCATTTAAGCTGGTAGATTTTCCCATCAGCCTAGGCCCCTGAATGATCACATAGAGCAGACATGCTTCTTGGCTTGAATAAGGCTTATAGTTTGAACACGCAATCCATTATATTGTTTCAAGTGACTATAATTTTGGAAAGCCTTTTAAAAAAATTTCTATATCTTCTGATATATTTTTCTGTAAAGAGTAAGTTTTTAATCAGTAAAAAGTTAATAAACTTGGGCCTTGTCTACAAAAATTTTTTCCCACATCAATATGGATATTGATATGGAACAATAAACATTATTTTACATACTTTTGCACATGAGTGTGAATAAAGACAGAGAAAATAGGGAAGGATACAAAACAGGTTGAAAGGAGAGCTACTTGGTTTTTTGGAGGATTTGTGGCTGAGGGTTATTCACAGGGAAGAGCAGGGAGGAGTAAGGTGGAACTAAGCAAAACAACAAAAAGTAATTCATTTATTTGCAAAGCTATGCAGGATATGATCACATTTATGCAATTCTGTGAAAGTCTAAATCTATCTCTATCTAGTTCTACATAATCATATTTCTGCCTATCTATAAATGAAATTTTAAAAACTTAAATTACTTAGTAATTTTTAAAGAAGAAAGCCACTAGACCATTTAAGACTCTAATGAAAATGCAAATGTTATTTGGGATGATCAAATACTGAAGGATTATCAAGCAGTTATTTATGCTTCTGCTCAGGTCACTGGAAGGGATTAGTGATTGCATGCTGAGGGAAGAAATGAAGGCAGGTGTTCAGGGCAGCCTAGTTCTAATGTGGTTGAGGGAGGGAGGGAGGGATTGGTGGAGAAAGGAAATATCTGGGATATCCTGTGAGGACAGACTAAAGGCAGGCACCAGGGAGGAATAGTTGGGAACTTAATATTGGAAGGGATGTGCAGAGATGCTAGGGTAGAGGTATTGACATTACCTGTGCACTGTAATCATGTGGTCAATAATGTGTTTTAATTATATATTATCTTTAGCAACTAGCACAATGCCTAGCCTGCCAGAGTGAGACCCAGATAGTACTTGGTGGTTAAGAAGAAGAATGACACAAGTAGGCCCTTCTCCAATATTACATCTTGTAGAACAGAAAGGATTCCCTGCCCGTAGGAGGACTCTGGGTGGGACAACCAGCACTATAGGAGCTTCTCCACTCCCCACTTAGGACCATCTGCATCTGTTCTTGCCCATCCGTCACCTGTGTTTTAGCATGCCACTTTCACCAGATTATTGAGCTTGATGGTGTCAGCCCCTAGGGTGATCAGACAGTCACCAGGCCTCTTTGGGGAAGCAGCCTTCTGAAAGGGCTTTAAGTCTGATTTGTACCACACAGATCATGAACATGTTAGTAAGGCAGTGAATTTATTTTCTATAATCTCTACTTTTGATTTTCCATGTGTTGTTTCTCCAGAAAAAATGATCCTCTATCTTTCAGCTACCTTCTTTACTGCACCAGACCACGCCCTAATGATAATATCTTTTGGATTGAGTATCTTAGCTCCTTGTGAAATATAGAGAACTGGCCAAGGATTCAAACTGTGGTTAAATAGTGGATCTGATAAACTCACCTGTACCAAGGTGTTAGGCTCTGATAATCCCTTAATGTGTTATCTTTTCTGGCAGACTCACATTATTATAGAGTATAGAGGAAGTATGATGTTATGCATCAACTGATAAGGTAGTGGGCTCTGGCTCAATTTTCTGAGCATGAATATATTTGAGGTAAGTGGATCATAGAAATCAAGTGGTTAAGTACTAGGTGACTTGGGCTATGGTAAGCCTGGGGTGGAGAACAGTACTAAAAACGAAGCTTGGATTCTGTATCACATGTGATGTTTTTAATCAGAAATAATGGATTATACAACTATATGTGACTGAAATATTGAGGGAATTTTATTATATTATATACTAAGAACTCTGCCATTTGGCCAATTCAAGAGCTAGAAATATTTCCTCTTTCTTTTATAGCCCAGGTGATTATAGGATGGCTGTAGCTGTTCCATATAATGTGCAAATATGATAGTCATTAAATAAATTATAGGAAAGATCTTGCCTCTCATTCCCCATGCATCTTTTTTTTTCAGAAAGGAGAAAAGCATTTACAGCAGTCATTTGTATTAATCCATAGAAACATAGAGTTATAACAAATACCACCCCTATTTCAAAGGTAAAATACAATAGACATTTATTTCTTCCTCCTGTAATAGTCTGATTCAAGTTGGGGAGGATGCTCTCTCTGCTTTTCAAAGTCCTTTAAGGATGTGGATTCCTTCCATTTAGTGGCTACATCATCCTCTATGGACTTAGAACTGAATGGGAAGGGATAAAATGTATAGAGAAGACTCCAAATTTGGCAGAACTCACGTGACCTCAAACTCCATTAGAAATATACTGGCCGTACAACCTCACTCATATACAATAAGCCAGGAAATAGACTCTAATTCTGTGCCCAAGGAAAGGGGAATGTGACTATTGGCTAGCATTTTAAGTCTCTGCGGAAAACCCCATCAGACATCCTCTCTTCAGTTTCCATTGGTTAGAATTGGGCCACAGCTTGCTGACAGACACTGCCAAGGAGAACAAGAATGATCGCATTGGCTGCCATCCACGCCTAATATTGATATTTGTGTCTTTGTACAATTCTATCCTCTTTCCAGTGGGCATGGGATGAGTGGCTTTTTGAAACAGCAGAATATGCCAACCTTGTGCAATAGCATACCCATGACAATGTTTTGATCTATAGCAGAGGCTAGTGAATATCATTTTGGTGATTGTGTTATGTCACACTGCATAAGATTCTTTATTAGTCTGTTTTCCATAATACAGTGTTTGCCATAATCCAATATCTGAGGTAGAGAAAGATATATTTCGGCCACGGTTCTGACACAGCATAGAACAGGCTCTGGCTCTGGTGAGCCTCACACCCCCGCCCCAGTCAATGGGAATCACCAGGGATGTATGTATAGGAGAAAGAGATCACATGGTGAGACAGGAAGCAGAGAGCAATTCAGAGGCGAGGCTCACTCTTCATAACAACCATTCGGGAAGAACAGCTAACTCATTCCACTTAACTAGTGCCAGTCCTCCTGTGGGCAGTGTACTCATTGCCCTAACTACTTCTCACAAGTCCCTACTCCACCCTGAAACACTGCTACACCAAGGACCCAGCTCCCAAACAGGAACCCTTGGGGGACACTCTGAGCCCAAATGAAAGCATAGCAGGCTTCATCTCTCTGAAGATTCCCCTTCACGGGTTGATGAAGGAAGTGTCCATGTTGAGAACCCCATGTGAACAAAAGTGTGTAGATCATTTATATTTTCTACAGTTGCAAGCAAATGAATTCTGTCAACAATGACATCTTGAATACAAGGTGTGAGACACCAAGCAGAAGAAATAGCTGAGCTGTGCCTGAACTCCTGACCCACAGAGACTGTAACAAAATAAATGTGGTAATTTGTTGTGTAGCCATTGATCACTAATGCAGCTTGGATTAATCATTATTAACCACTGGAGGTAGAAGGAAATTAATGCATCTGAGAATGAACAGTGTAATCTACATCAGGTTCCTACAGAAGGAATTATGGGATGTCTAGCTATTGGAGACCAAAGGTAGTATTAGCCATAGACTGCACTCTTCCAAACAAAGAAACATACTATTTTCAGAGGAGACATAAACAGAGGATCTCACATACAGCATTGCCAAGGATGTGTGTGTATGTGTGTGTGTGTGTGTGTGTGTGTGTGTGTGTGTGCGCGCGCGTGCGTGTGTGTGGTACTCCTGGGGCTTGAGCTCAGGGCCTAAGAGCTGTCCCTGAGCTTTATACTCAAAGCTAATGCTCTAACACTTGAACTAGAGCTCTACTTTTGGCTTTTTGATGGTTAATTGGAGATACGAATCTCATGGACTTTCCTGCCCAGGTTGGCATTGAACTACAATTTTCAGATCTCATCTGCCTGAGCAGCAGCTGCTAGCCACCAGCACCTGGCAGCATTCTTAACAAAAGTAGAGATAAGCTGTGTGTACAATGGAAATTCATATGATAAACTTTCAAACACATAGTATAAGAGTAAACATCAGCATTCATTATATCTCAGATCTCTGAAACTCTGATGAAATTATGGATACCTTTTTCTCTAAAAGTATGAAAAAGAAGAAGATACATTTTACTCATGGACTGACATGTTGAATTGAAACCACCTTTGTACAGTTATTTTAAGACTTAAGTTAGTTTTTATTTAATAGAAAAAAAGATTTTCAATACCTATACTAAAATTTTTGTGTAACATTTGGGGAAGCTAAGAAACTCTTGGGGTCTATAAGAAGCTCCTAAATTATGAAAATACAATATAAGCAGGACTGCTGGTCATGGAGGTATAAGGTAGTTAATAACTGATGGAGTTACAGTGAGTAAGAAAATGCTCTGGGAAGCCTCAGCTTGTCTTTATATGATGGGAAAATATTCAGAGGGTGATCCAAAGCTGGAAAGAGTGGATGAGCATCAGGATGTGGGGTGCTAAGAGGAGGAAGGGAGGTGGATTCTTCCATATCAAATATAGCTGGAGATACAGCACAGCCAGGGCTCAGGAACGGTGGGAAACAGAGAACATCATTAGGAAAAGGAGAAGGCATGAAAATGGCAAGAGCAAGGAGGGCAAGCGCAAGATGTAGCTTCCGAGTGAGAGAAGGCGTCACCATTCTACATGGTGTGGCATCTCAAAGGTAGGAATGGCAAGGAGGAGTTTGATTTTTGAGTTCTTTACAGAATCTGCTTAAACTTGTTGCCAACTCAAAAACATAAATTAATAGAAACATTTTCTGGATCATATAGATAATGGCTTTATGCCCACCTGCTGATGTCATTGCCCACACTTGCCTTTGCATTGTGATTGTGGTAATGACAATTAGCTACAATCACTGATGTGGTCTAGCGATGAAAAGAACAGAGGGAAAATTATACCGTAAATGACACACTCCTGCCAAGGGAAATCAAGTGCCCTCACAGAAGTTGGTGCATTTGAGGGAGAATCAAATGGCATATGGCATAGAGACACAGAAGCAGGCCAAGTTCAAAGGACCTGTTAGAGGTACTCATGTTGAAACAGCTCAGTTTCAGCAAAGCAATACTGATTATCACAGTAATTCAATTTTTGTAAACTTGAATTGTTTGTAGTTGTATTTTTTGTGGCATTTTTTTAATTTTAATTTTTATTTTTTGTGAACATACTGTACAGAGGGGTTACAATTACATGGGCAAGATAATGAGTACATTTCTTATCAAGCATTGCAGACTCCTCCTTTGTTTACCCTTCACATCCCTTGCCAGCCTCCCCCTGTCCCCCCACCCAGTCTCAGCCCCCCCCACACCAAAGTTGTAAAGTTCGTTTTTGACATGACGACTTGTACTTCTCATGTCCACCTGTATTCTTAACGACTTGCTTTTCCCCATCTCCTCCACAAATTATACCAACATCAAATATAGTGAAAGCAGGGGTTGTACTGTGGGGGAGGGACATATAAAGCTACAAAGAAATAATCTTATAAATGAGTTAGAAACAAATGCATGAAAGAAAAAAAACACTTAAATACTTATCTAAGGGTTCATTTTCCTAACATCACATTATCTGACCTTTCCTGCTTGACTCATACATATACTAGATATTGCAAATAAGGGAAACCATGGGAGCTTTGTTTCTTTGGGCTTGGCTTACTTCACTTAATATAATTTTTTCCAAGCCTTTCTATTTCCTAACAAATGGCAAATGTCCATATTTTTTTTGTCTTGTGACAGCTCCTACTGCTATTCACAGTGAGTTAGTGGGACACATAGTAAGAGGGCACTCTAGGGCCCCATCTGCAAAGAAAGATACAGAATCTACTCAGCCTAGTGAGCTGTAAGTATAATGATAAAGCTGCTGTGCTTAATTACCATGTGACTCCCTTCAGGTCTGACCTTGCCTCTAGCTCCTTTTGAGTTTGATCTAAGTACAGTCATGTGTCACTTAACCACTAGATCACTTTTGAGAAATATGTCACTAAGTGATTTCCCTGATGTGTAAACATCTATAGAATCACACAAACCTGTGTGATCAAGGTCCAATCACTGAACATAACCTATCAGTGCAATCAAGTGATACAGCAGGGCTGGGGAGGTAACTCAGTGATATATAGCATTTGCTGAACATGTATAAGGCCTTGGGCTTGCAGAGAAATAAAGACATAAAAACTGTGAGCTTTATGAGACTACTGCTGGAGGCACATGGCATATTGCTTTAAAGAAAACCTTTCATTTTATAAGTAGGAAGTGTACTCTAAAATAATGATAAAAGGAATAGTAATTATATAATCAGTGCTAAGTTGTCTATTATTGGGTAGTATGTTCTGTACATATTTGTATGTGATATACATTTCTAATGACTTGTAGCACAGTAGTATATTCATACTAGCATCACCACAAACTAACAAGTGATGTCAGCAGGTAACAGGAAGCTTTAAGTTCCATATCTCCTGGGACTACCTATGTTTATATGTGTGTGTGTATATACACACATACATATATGTGTGTGTATTGTATGCATGTAGATACACATACATATATATATACATACACACATGTACACATATAGAATTGTATAATTGTTATGGAGCTTGTGATTGTATTTCTCAATGTGCTACTCAAGAGTTTCCACCTCTCTGGCTCTCTCTGGAGGCAGAAAATATAGGTTGGGTCTATGGTTTCCCTTATCCTGAGTTCAAGTTGGGTTTGGCCAATAGGTAATTTTGATGGGAGGCCACAGGCAATAGTGCTAGGCTATGGGCTGACTGCCCTCAGCCTCAGCTACCTTTTAAGAGCCTGGCAATTGCTTCTCCATCTTGTTCCTTAAGGTAAGGCTGGCCAGCCTTCAACTATACCCTTCAACTATACTCTGAAAATACCTTGTAAACTGTCCAAATAAGAAGATAAAATCACCTGCAACTCTTCAGTTGGGATGTGTGTTCTCTGTCCTGTTGGTACTAGATTCAGGCAGTAACCCTAGGCTGCTAGATCAGATCAGTTTCCCTCCGTTCTGTTATATCATGTTGTGTGATAAAATTAAAGTAAATCTATATGATAATCACTGAGAGTTTGAAAGTTTTGTTTTTATCTCCTCTTCCAACATATATCAATGTTAGGATTATTTAAGAAGCCAAGTAGGATAAATGAATACCTACTTTCATGCTTGTAAGTGTCTTCAGAGTAAATCTTTAAAATAATATCTGGAGTGATCAAGGGTCAATTTTGTTTCCTTGAAACAGGCTGCCTAGTTTTCCTGTTAAGGAACTCTGGACAAAGTGAAGAGTGAAGCCAGACAGACAGACCTTAGGGAGTGTATTGGTGCCCCAGTTACTTGAGATGGTGCTTTTAAGCCTTGGCTTCTGCATCTATCAAAGACAGAGAATAGATCTAACTCAGAGGGTTGCAAGGTTGAGGTAATACATGGAAAGTGCTTAGCAGATATCTTGACATCTAGCATTTGCTCTATAAATAATAGCTAACGTTACCTCATTAATGATAGCTACAATTAAATTGCTAGCAACAATAACCTAAAGGATTAGAGTCTGGGGAAGAAACATGTGGAATCAATTAAGCAGAGAGTGAGAGAGAAGAAATAAAAGGAGCCAACCAGGTAAATCAAAAGTTAGACCCCAAGTCAGTAATCAGAACAGAAAGATCTGCCATCTCCAAAGTCATGGCACAGGGGAAACCCTGGGGATCCCTAGGGATGGACTGTGATATGGCTAGGGATGGAAGCTGGTTCTGATACTGCCCAGAATTGGCATGGCTGAGGCACTGAACCCATGGAGCATACCATGTAGAAGGGAGACAAGACTCCATATTTTCCACCAGCATTCCCATTATCTTTCATACAACTTACACTGAAAAGGAGCATTGACATTATCCCAGAAACAGACCATCCATGGCCAGTGCAAGAAACCAAGCTTTGTGAAATCAGATCTAGCAGATGGTTCAAAGCAGACCCCTGGAGCATGCCAGCCCCTTGTCCCTGTGAAGCCTTGGGATCCTTGTATCTGCAGGGTAAAATATAGCTGTCGGTGACCTAGACAAGCCTCCTGGGCATTATTCTCTCTGAGTGTATCTCTTCCATCTCCCAAGGGTGCAGGGCTCACAGGCTGCAGGATGTGCTGAACAGAGCCCACTGTGGAGGAAGGCACTGCTGGGTCCTCCTCTCCCCAGAGGCCTCCAGCCCCTAAAATAGCACCAAATCCATTGCCACCTACTGTGGAAAATTCTGGCACCCCATTGCTGTTTTTATTGTTAATGATGATGGCAGTAATAATAATAATAATTTTATAGCACTTTTATCTGGAGTGAGCTGAAAACAGAAAACAGTACATTCAATCAGCAAATGTATCCTGCCTTATATATATATATATATATATATATATATATATATATATTTATCAGTGCTCCATCTCTCTTCCCCATCACATATATAACACCACACACACACACACACACACACCATGAATGATGGTGCTCTTGCTTCATAGTACTAACTCATGTTTAGGTTTATCAGCAACCTGCAAGAGGGTCTTCTTGTTCCTTTTTCCTAGGAAAAGCCACTGAGACTCAAGGAGAATAGAGAAATTGCTGAGCGGCCCAGACAGTGGGAAAACATGGATTTATGGACGTTCCCTGAGTTCCCACAGCAGCTGAGAAGGAAACCAAGAAACTAGAATGTGAGACAGCTCAAATGTTGAGGACAAGAACCAAGTTCATGAGGCTGAGGCCAGGCAAGTAGAGTAGGACACACCTGAGCTGCCGTGGGGCATCTAGGAAAGGTTGTCTGGAAGAGCAGATGAGTTTGCACTGCTAAAGTAAACAGACAATGAGACAGCCAGAACCAAAATTCTGGGTAGAACTAGCAGAGCCCCGTGGTGCTCTTGTTAGGATGGGACTGGGCCCTAAAGCAACATGACATCACTGGGTACTGTGTCAATCCGGCCTCTCCTGTATCCCACCATATTTATCTTGAGATTATTTTTGGGGGGGGAGATAGTTCATAGTGCTTATCAGATTGTCAAAGGGATCTTTTATCTCCCATCTAAGCAACTCAAGTGTCTTCACCATGGATCTCATTCCTCTGCCCCAAGTCCCTTTGATTCCCAGATCGAAAGTCCTGTTCAATCTCTTCTAGTCCTGGAGGATTCTGAGCCATTCTCCTAGTTTATCCCCTAACCAATCAATTCATTGATTGATTGATTGATTGATTAGTACTTCTTTGGTGCCTAAACTGATACTAGGCACCACAAAAAATGTCAAAAACAGTCTCATAGACATGAAAATCTGGGTGTAGGGACAAGATTCAGCATGAGGAACTCTAGATGAAGAATGGCATAGAAGTCAGCTAGAAAGACACAGAGCAACTGCCTGTCAGAAGAAGAAAGATGCACACAGAGATTAGTGAGGCAGCTACAAGTGCTGGCTGGGATAGGCTGGTGGGAAGGACCATGGCCTTGAACTGAGACAGTTTCAATTCAGTACCCATCACCACTTGCTGCACACTTCGGATGATGTATTAATGTCACTCATTTGTAAAAATAGGCACTTTGGCAGTCATCCCTCTGTTGGTGTTTTGTCCTTGTCATCATCGGAGAGTGTTGCTTTATGTGGGTGGAAATGCCTAGCTCAAGGCTGATAGCCCAGACATGCTGCATAAACAGCAGGGACTGAATCACAATATGTTTTTATTTCAAAAAGTATATAGTGTTCAGTTTGTATATGCATGAGTGTCTTACAAATTGAATTGTACTTTGTGTACTTTAGTTTTTATCACTCTAAAGTATATTGCAATGGTCACTTATGTTGATAGATGAAGTTCTGGTTAATCCACTTCACATTGTCACACTTTATTTATATCTCCTATTGGTAGGTTATCTTAGCTCCTAAATCTTGGTTGTGATAACTATTTTTATTATGAACCTAACTGAAGATTGCAAAAATTTATCTGCACATGGAAATGGTAGATGGGGTGATATTTGCATCTTCAGCTGTGTCATAAAACCAGGTTTCCCCTCCCCAAATATTTGTAGCAGTTTACATTTTATCAACAGTGTGTGAAGATTCCCACTGCCATGTTGAAACTTGATGTTCTCAGACCCTTGTAAAAATTTTTTTGCAATGCTATTGTATGAGCAGGGGATCCTTTTACACATTCCTCTGATGAGTGCTGTCTTTAAAACTATTTGTAGAGTTCCTGCCTAGTCCGTGTGAGGCCCTGAGTTCAAATCTCAGTAACAATAACAACAAAAAAGATTTTTTTGGCTGCACTGATTTTCTTTTATATTAACTACATTGTCATATCTTTGCTCAGCTTTCTACTTCTGGGTTGGGGAAAGGGCTTCTTTTTGAGTCACACAAGTATTTCACATGTTTTGAATAGTAAGCTTTGTCAGTGTTGTGACAAAAGCCTTCTCTTTTTTTTTTTTGGCTTTTTTCCCCTAATTTCCTTATGGTCTCTTTGATGAATACCTGAAATTCTCAAGGTGAATTAGTAGTTAAGACCAAGCTATAAAGGACCCATTTGCAGGCTACTGAAATCGATTTTGACAGTAACGAGAATCTAAAGATGATGAGGCAGGCTTATAACATGAGTTCCCCAGAAAGTTAGAGAAGGAATGTGTAAAGTCCCATCCCTTAAATTCTCATTCAAGGTACCGTCAGGATATCTGATGATTCTACAATTGCACTAAAATATTATCTTATCTACCATAGCTCTCTCTGTAACCAGTATACCTAAATATCTGTTGAAATTTTTGTTCTTGGAGACTGTAGAATTATAATACAAATTGAATTCGTGGCTCTCCAAGATCTCAGCACTGTCTGAGAAAAAAATAAAATAAAATGTGACCTTAGAATCAGAACAGAGACACAGAACATTTTGGTCAATTTGGGTACAGTTCAATACAGTGATGCTTTTTCTCAAAGCAATTTTACTTGCAAGTAGAGCAAGTTCATCTTCCCTTCTCCAAAACACCAGCCAATCCTTGTAAGAAGAGCATGTAAATATCTCACCTGAACATGTTACTTTGCATGGAGATACTGATTTTTCCACCAGACCCACCCTCACCACTATTTTATATGGGGAAATAATTGTAAGCTTTGGCTAGTTTATAGAGGGATTAAAAAAAACAGAGGAAGATGTCTGGATTTGATTTTAGAAGTGATAGCTCAGAACAAAAGAAACAAAGTAGAGTCAGTTCAAAAGGGTTGGGGTGAGTGTACCTCATGGAGATTCCAGATTTAGCTATAGTGCAGCTAGGAATTGTCCTAATATTGTGCCATTATGAGCCATTTGAACAGTGACTTGAAGTCAGTGGAACTACACTAAATGAAGGAGTCAGAATTTCTTTGAGATAATGCAGAAGGAGAAATACAACATTTTAAAAGCAGGAAAATCACAGTGGAATTTTCTCACTTATCTTACCTCTAATATCTCCCCAGAGGTCTCAGAAGTTATTTCGTTCATAATTCAAATGGTAGAAATAGCTTGGTGATAGGGAATACAGGCAATCTTTGTGGGGCCTGCCTGTCTTTCATAGAAAGGACTGATGGTAAGATATATCCCATTCATCTCATGGAGCCCACAAGGGTTCTACTACTGCAAAACATTTAACCAACAGAACCACAATAAAACATGTTCCTGGGGGTGGAGAAACACACAGGCTGTAATGGTGCCATACAACTAGACCCATAGTGGTCTTCTGTAGAAACTAATCCATTTGAGGAATAATTAGCAATGACACTAATTGTCCCTTTCTAATTCAATCTCTAGAACTGAAAAGTGATGCTCTCCTTGATAGAGACAACTGATAAATTTCCAACTTCGATGAACCCAACCTGGCACCAAAAGTTGCAACTTTCCAATAATTATTGAGGCCAGAGAAAGTTTACCAACTCAAAGATTATTAAAGGAAATACCAGATGTCTCCCCCACAAAAAAAAGGAATTTGATAAGTTTACAGTACAAATATAGGTCTCCCAAATGTCCCAAATGTCATTTTTCAAATGTTAAAAGACCTATCGCTATTTCCCAAGATGCTTGTGCATAGATGAAAGGGAACTTCCCAGACTTGGAGAGATTATTAAATATTCACTAAGAGCTGACACTGATGCCCTAGCGAGGCCCAAACATTGGTTTTTGCCCACCCACTAGAGCAAGGCCTTATGGAGATCAGAGAATACATAACAGAATTCCACTCCCCATTGAGTCAATGCCTCTTTTACTAAAGGTGAGATCTCAGTTGCTTAGCACTGTGTGGAAGTCACTAATCAGATATTTCAGGCATGGGTGTAAAGGGTAAGATTACGCTTCTTTCTTTTGGTCATCTGTGGAAATAGAGACCGCAAATCAATTGACAAAAGCCAAATGTAACCACGGCTACCCCTAGATTTGTATCTCATTTTAAAATGTTTACTTTTAAGGGATTCTTGCCTACGTTACGATGCAGTACATTATTGAAAAATATAGTACATTTTCTTAATTTTTATCAGAACTTACAGGGTTGTTTTTTTAACAAGGGAGGAGTTTTGTTGTATAGCCTGTCATATTGATGGGAACATAATTTTTTATTATAGTACCAACAGCACTTAAGACATTTGATTTTGTACTGTGAGTAGATGGGTATGTGTGTTCTTATTGCTCTTAGATATCAATATTTTGCTGATCTGCAACTGTCTCCTGTATTTTTGCATACATTCAGTTCTTGAATACCATGTGTTACAAATGGAGCTCAGTGCTGAGGAGCAATGTAAGTTCTGATATTTGAATATTTTCCAAAAACCATGACTCTTCTTCCAAAACCCTAGACCAGTGCACACCTGCATGCATGCTGTTCCTGTGTTTTTGCCCATGTTGTCTTTCCCTACCTGGAATCCTTACCCATTTGGAATAATTTGTCCTATCTCCAGCCTACCCACTACTTGCTTTTGAAAGATATTAGACTCTACTTCCTCCTCTTCCTTATCATTCTTCCCCTCCTTTTTGTCCTTCTTAAAAGTACTGGGCTTTAAACTCAGGGCCTCATGCTTGCTAGACAGGAACTTTACCCCTTGAGCCACCTCCCAGGGCCCCCTATCATCTTCTTGAATCTTAACCTATACTGAATATTGGAGAAGCTGTGTCCCCTCTCTGTCTTTCAATATATTAGGCTGTTAATGCCGATCAATAGAAAACTCACATCCTTATTTCTTGGTGTGGTTAAATATTGTCAACCTCGTTCCTCTCCATTCCCCTGCTAGATTTTAAGCTCCCTGAAGATGAAGGCTGAATCTCATACCTGCCTTCTACCTACCATGGCTTGTTGCACAAGAGCTAGCTACACAGAAACTGTTCAATAAATATTGAATAATTCAAGAGTAGTTCAATAAACAACGATTGCTTCATTGATTAGCTCCATCAATAAATCTTTCTTTGAACAGAAGTAGAGGCAATGAAGATACTTAAAAGGCAATCTGGATCCCTGTATCTCTAGTACGGGGAGTCTCACTGAGCATAAAGTCTACCGGGAGAAGGTAAAAAGGTTGACCTGCTGTGACCTCTATGGGGTCTCAGAGCTTTAGAGACCACAGGAGACTACATTTGCGTCCCAGTTTAACTACTTGCAAATATGTGAACTTGGGTAAGCTAGTTAACCTCTCTAAGCCCCAGCCATTCATCTCTAAGATGCTCATTGGGGATGCAGTGAGGGTTAGGCATATAAATTTAGCACAGTGCCCAGTCCATTACAAATGTTCTACACCCATTAATTGATATTCACTACTGACAGATCTTAGAGAGTGGACTGAAAGAAAATCAAGGAGGAAACTTCCATTCTGTATCAATAACACCCTCTGCTTTCATGTTGTGTAGGCAGCGCATTATTTCATCTCATCACATTTGTGTGGGGTAGTTGAGAACTGAGGGAGCGCGTACAAGTTAAAACATTGTAAGGCCATTAGGAGAGTGTCACTACTCCTAAAAAAAATGGTCCCCTTCTTGAGCCATGCCTGTTGGATGGGAAGGGTCCAGAGATGAAAGGGTAGATTTGCACTTATGTATCTGATCATTCAGCAAACATGCTTCGAGAAAGAGCCTCCTGTGTGCTGAGTGCCATGCTATGGACTACGATTGCAATTTAGAATAAACGAGTGAGGCTCCTGCTTAGAGACTCAAGGTATAAGCAAGTGTGTCAAAGGTTCCTGTGAGTCACTGAAGAGAGGCTTTCAGGAACCACAGTGGCCCATTACCACCCCCCAACCCCCAATTCTGTCTGCCCCTCTCAGGAGACTCAAGAAGAAGAGACACTTAGGATGGGACCAAATAGATGAGATGTGGTGGCATTTTAATTCCCCACAACAGCTGCCATTGAAGTGATAGGGAGAAGCCAGCGTCCGCATTGCATTCAGATCCCCTGCCAGGGGACAGAACTGTAGGCACGGGCATTCTTGTCTCTCCTTCAAGCCAACATTAGGATGTTATCGGTCCAAAGCAGAAAGCCACACTTTCACTTAGGGTCTCTGACTCCCTCTCTCTTTCTCACATCACCCAGAGGTCTCCTGGGAGAAAGAGCACAAAAAGCCATTGTCTCTTCCCTGGATATGTCACAGGGGAGGGAAAGAGAGAAGGTGACTTCCTAGATTTGCTTACTTGGGATGGAATGTTGTCATGGAA
This sequence comes from Dipodomys ordii, assembly GCF_000151885.1. NCBI lineage: Eukaryota > Metazoa > Chordata > Mammalia > Rodentia > Heteromyidae > Dipodomys > Dipodomys ordii. The sequence goes on along the minus strand of NW_012267220.1, from coordinate 224,469 downwards.
ACAATTTTTTTCCCCCTAGGATTGCTTGGGCTGGCGGTAAGTAACAGACACGGCTGAGGACATAGGCAGGAGAAGCCATGAAAGGTAGTGAGTGCTACTCTCCTCTCCCTGTGCTACTCTCCTTTTCCTGCATTTGCCTTCACAGCTAATTTAGCACTTGTAGGATTCTCTCTAATGCATTTCCCGCCCCCCACCAGCCTTATGTAATTGCCACCATCATTGGTGCCCACCTGCTGAGAATCTTCTCAGCTGAACCGAAAGAGAAACATTAACTCATTTAATCAATTAAACAACCCTTGAAATCATTCATTTGTTCATTTGTTCAGCAAACAAGTAAGCATCAAGGGCTAACTGTATGATAGTTACAAGTTTGGTTATGCTCTTGTAATTTGTAATTGGAGATTTTGAGCTTCATAAAGATCTACTTAAGGGCACATATGAAGAAAATGAGAGTCAACAGCAAAAGGTAGGGTTCAAGCTAGCTGACTTGATTTGAAACCACCAAGTGTCTCAACTCTTTTCCAATAGTTACTCTATTTGGAGTTTTATGGAAAGAAAAGTAATGGATTCTGGACACACCAAGCAAATAATGGCTAAGTACTTATATCAAAGCAATCCACTGGTAAATTATACTCAAGTACAATCTGTAACTGAAGCAAAAACAAAACAAAACAAAACGTGATGCCTATTCCTTTATGTTTTCCTTAACATCACTTCTCCGACCTTTTTCCAAAAAGGCTCTGAGACATGCTTACTTATATAAAGGTTTAAGTAATGAAAGAAAAGAAGTTTCCAATTCTTCCTCACTGGCAATGTGGTGAGAGCAGAAAGTCCTGTGTATGGGGGTGGGGACTAGAACCATTCTTGCTGTTTTTGCAAAGCCAGCTTGTAGGAAAGCACCTGTGTCCATCTTTGGCCTGTTGGCAATGTGGGCCAGAGTAACTAATATAAAACTGTGATGTGTCCAAAGAGGAAGAAGGAGAAAAACCTAAAACACCATGCTGTCATAAAGCCAGCCAGGAGACTGAATGACAAGGCTTTCCCATTTACTTTCTCCTTCTCTACTATCCCTCTATGTAGTTTGTGTGTGTGTGTGTGTGTGTGTGTGTGTGCGTGTGTGTGTGTGTAACTGCCATTAGGAAGGCTGCAAGTTTTTCTCTCATGGAATAAAAGACAAGGCTTCTTCGAGACCCTTTTCCACATAGGAGCATGGTCCTGAGTTTATCTTCATTCTGCCATTTCTTGATTAAGTGCCTTTGGAAAAATTATGCTCTGAGCTACAATTTTCTTATCTACAAAATGAGCGTAATAACAGCAGCTCTGCAGAGCTATTGTGGGGTCCCAGCGGAACTGTCTGCGTGTACATTGGGAACAGCCCGGCCTACTGAGGAAGTCAGCATTGAGCGAGATGGGATCCGGCCTGGGATGAGCCTCGAGACACTTAGCAGGGTGATGCAAGAAATCCATCCTCCAGCCTCATCATCCTGACTTTGCAGAGGAGAATGTGACAAATGCATGCCTTGTTCTACTCAAAGGGAAATAACAAGTAGAAGTAATAGTGATGGTAAGCTGTGAAGTCCTATTCAGATGAAAAGACCCCTCATTGCCTTTCTCCTAAGTAGGCATTGTGCCTCTGTGAATGCTTACAATCAAGGTGTTCCACACGCGTGGCCATGAGGCTGGGAGCTCCCAGAGGAGAGGGAGATACCTGCACTTCCAACTGGAGAATAACATCACAGTCAGCGGGGTTTGGTGGCCATTTCAGACAGCACTGACTTCTCGACATGTTGGGGGTCAGGCAAAGGTGAGAATGTAGAAAAGACTCATGGAGCTGAGCGAGCTCTGATGAGCCCAGAGGGATGAATAGAGTGAAGTCCTCACCCAGTGACATCTTGGAGGCAGACAAAGACTGGATGGAATGAAGATGCCTGGGCCACAGGCTTAGCCAGCACGAAGAACGGGGAATGTGGATGTGAATCAGAGAAGGGATGGCCTGAGAAGCTGTACTACGTATCTACCAATTCCACGGCCCTGCAGAATGGACAATTGCTTCCTGCCACTAACTTATTACATCAGTTACTTTTCTTGTCACTATGACAAAATATTTATCTTGGCTCATGATCGTACAGTAGTAAGTACATCATGAAGGAAAAAGCAGGGAAGAGCAGAGCGGCCTACATCATGGTAGACAGGAAGGAAAGGCAGGGACAGAGACAGAGACAGAGAAGAGCCATACAAAGAAAGAGAGAGAGGAGGGGCAAGGACAAGATCCACCAAAGACCTGACCCCAGTAATCTATTCCCTTTAAACCTCATCCTCAGATTTCCAGAACCTCTAAATAGCACCACCATCTGGGGATTTAGGCTGGGAAGAATTTCATACTCAAACCATAATATTTCACACCCGAAAGGCTTATGGAAATCTCATATTTCAAAGTGCATTGAGTTCATCTCCAAGAGTTCCCCAAGTCGCAACACTTTCAATATTGTACAAGAGGCTATAAAGTCTCTTCAGAGATTCAAGCCAAACTTTTAGACGTAGACATCTATTACATTTTTAAAAAATGAAAGCTATATACTTCTAAAATACAAAATGGCACAAAGTAGACATTCCCATTCAGTGTATATTTAAAAACAGTTACAGAAAGGATGAATTGGGAGGAATTGGTGAGAATGTTGAAAGGGATGCCAATAGCCCAGTGCCAGTGGCTCATACCTGTAATCCTAGCTACTCAGGAGGCTGAGGTCTGAGGATTATGGTTTGAAGCCAGCCTGAGCAGGAAAATCCGTGAGAATCTCATCTCTAGTAAAACTACTCAGAAAAATCCAGAGGTGGCACTGCAGCTCAAGTGGTAGAAGTTCAGGGGCAATGGTCAGTGTCCTGAGTTCGAGCCCCAGGAGGGGCAAAGAAAGGAGAGGGGCTGATAATGATCAAGACACATTGTATTCATAAATTGCTTTACTTTATGGAATGTCAACTCCTTTGTACAATTACTTAAAGATAATAAAATATTCATAAAATAAAATGGAGTGACAAGAAACTAGCAAGGAAACAGGAAACCAATGCAACACTGCAGAGTTAACACTAGACCTGGTAACACTATATTGAGCACTGGAGACTTGCGGGGTGATGTGAACACAGAAGGTCAACTCTGCCCCTATGGCCTTGTTGTTTGGAGTGCACATGGCTTCTCTCTTGGACTGGCTCTGACGGCTAGCTGTGGCTTTCCTCATTTGATGGCTCATGTTCTTGTCAGTTCCAATAACCCAGGGGCTCCACTGTAGCTTAGGCTTCACCCCCAAAGCTTCATACGTTGCCTGCGTAGGAGACGCCTGCAGGAATCTTGACTCTACTGCACATCCCCTGGCTTCCTTCTCTTTCCTTTGAAATCTTGATGGAGCCCCCATGACTTCATACCTCTGCTTTCTTCATGCTTACAAACAAGCAACATGAAGACAAAGACAAGATCTGCTGCTGCCTTCTACAGTGGCTGGGGCTCTTTGGTCCAGACTTAGTGATCTTTGAAAGCCTGGCAACTGAACCAGGGGTGTGTGTGTGTGTGTGTGTGTGTGTGTGTGTGTGTGTGTGTGTGTGTGTGTGTGGTGGGGAGGGGTGGGGGAGTAGATAGGACACCTTTACTAGGTGTTTCCTTTTGAGCAGAGTGCCCCAAACGCTTTCTTTTCTTAAGGGAAAGTCTTCCAAATGAGTTTACATGTTAACAACCTGAAGCCTGGGATGTGTGAGGTCTGGCCTACTGTGGCTATACCTTCAAGGCATCTTCCCTATCCTTCCAGTGCAAACTGTATGACTTCTTTATAATGGCATTAATTGTATGCTTTTAACAACCAGGTCCTTATCTTATCCACACTCACTCCTTTGTGGGACAGTCTGAACTTTTTTTGTCTGTTGTGATGCCTGAACCCTGGGCCTGGGCACTGTCCCTCAGCTCTTCAGCTCAAGGCTAGCACTCTACTACTTGAGCCACAGTTCCACTTCCAGCTTTTTCTGCTTATGTGGTGCTGAGGAATCGAACCCAGAGCCTCATAAATGCAAGGCAAGCACTCAACCACTGAGTCACCTTCCCAGCCCCCAGTCTGCACTTTAAAAAAATTCCACCCTGCTTTTTAACTCTTGATTCTTACCTTAAATCTAGCTGAAAGCTGACAGTAATAATCATGTTATAGTTTGAATGTTGTGTTGTCTTGAAATTTCCTTCATCAGTTTAATTAGTGCACAGCTTTTTTTTTCTTTTGGCAGTAATGTGCATTAAACTCAGTACCTCACACTTGTGAGGCAGGTGCTCTACCACTCGAGCCATGCCTTCAGCACCTGTAGATGGGCTATTTTAAAGGTAGGACTTCATTTATGGCCTGCCACCCTGGATTGCAATCTCCTTACCTGTACTTCTCCCATAGCTGGGGTAACTAGGACTTGCCACCCTTCTCAGTTATTGGTTGAGTCTCTGAAACTTATTTTCTTCTCTGAGCTGGGTTCAAAATGTCTGCCAGCTATCTGCCTCCCAAGTAGCTAGGATAAGCCACTGGGCCTAGCTAGTGACCTACTTTTAAATTCAGCCTCCCCTAAGGTATCAGGAAACAAACAAAATAAAGTCAAGGGTTTGCCATAATATAAACATGAATACCCTCTGACCTAATTCCTGACAGAGTTCTCATTCCTACCTGAAGCCTATGAGCCTGGCCTTCTGCATTTTTGCTACCATTCTGGTGTTCTGAGATTCCCATTTGAATCACCCATTCATCTCTTCCTAGAGATGTCTTGGCTTCTTCTAACCTGCATTTCCAAACTCTTCCAAATTTTCCTATGAACCAGCTCTGAGGGTTAAGAACCACGTGGTCAGCTTTAGTCACAGCAACAACGTTGCTTCTCTAGTTTCAATTTCACTGTGACAAAGTACTTGACATAAGCCACTTAAAGAAGGAAAGATTTATTTCAGCTCATGGTTTCAGACATGTCAGTCTGTCACAGTAAAGAGGACACAGTAGAGCTGTGTAGTTCATGTCCTGGTGAACAGGAAGCAGAGGGAGAGAAAAAAGGACGAGGAATTAGTGTAACTTCCAAAGTCACATCTTTAGGACTTCCTTCCTTCCACGAAGCCCCACCTCTCAACGTTTCCAGAACCTTCCACACTAGCAATATTAGCTGAGGACCTAAGATTTAACACATGAACCCATGGAAGGCATTTTATAGTCATACTATCATTCTCCCTGACATTCCATTGGGAAAAGAGGGATGTAAAGAATGGAGAAATGAAAATAAACTGTGGGAATAACACTGGACAGTGATGGTATCTGTTCTCTGTGGCCCAGAGACAACAGAGATGTTTCACCCAGGCCAAGGAATAGCATGGAAAAGGGAAGGAAGAAGAGGAAATGTTGATACACAGGAAGCATAGTCAGTCTAGCATCCAAATAAAGATATGCAATTTGAATGACAGAGTGCATACAGGGGTCAGAGCATCCGTAGTTCTCTCTAGCTAATGGCTGGGGTCAAATGAGCCACTGAACATAGGAGGTATAATATGTGGGGAGGATAGAAAATGTTTTCATTTCCTGGAAGAAACAGAAGAAAAGATGAACATGATCTAGCATCGATTTTTACTCCTTTATATAACAACACATTCACAAAGTAATAAGGTTTAATATTATTTTATGGAAGTCACAGCCCATAAAGGGAAAACTACTTACAGCCTATGAAAGTTCTAAGATGGCCTTGTGAATGGTTGCAACAAATAATCCCCCCTCCCCTCAGATTCCATCCTCTTGACAAAGCACAGGTTTATTTCTCAAACACATAAAGACCAACAGCAGGGCTCTGCCTTTGAAGCTATGTGTGTACCTTCAAAGTACCTCTGGGTATCTACAGCCAGGTGATGAGAGGAGCTGGATCCTGAGAGACTTCACATGAGAGTTTTCCAAGGAGATCCTGGAAGTGGTACACATCCTGTCCGCCCACAGTCCCTTGGCTAGAAGACCACTGCCTTCCTCACGTGGCCACATCATCTGTAAGAGAGGCTCAAAAACATAGCCCAGCTGCCAGCCAGAAAGCCTGTCATTGGTGAGTCTAGGGAGACGTTCGCCAAGTTCTATCTGGATGGATAAAACATTTGAAATTTGTATATTTCAATAAAAAGATCATTGATCATGGACTTATGAAGAGTGGTAAGGAAATACTCAGAGACAAAAGAGGTAACAGAGTGGAGCGGTTGGGCATCACTGAGGCTGAGAGCTGATGGACAGAGAGATAAATCGATACCTTTCATTCTTGGTGAGTCTTTCTCTTTTAGTACCAGCATGGACCTACCATTGGACATTGATGACCAAAGCCTGGTCAGTTGTGACTCTGCTTATGGCCAGCCAAATGAGTTCTTTCCTGCCAAGTCACAAGGCTGAGGACTATGGCTCACAGTGAGACTGGAACCCTACCCCACAGGTGTGCCTTCTGCTGCTGGAGAAGAAATGGAGTCCACGTTAAGAACCAAAGACCTTGCAGGTGCCTGGGCCTAGAGGTTCCTGGCAAGCTAACAGACAGAAATAAGAATATCAAGGGAGACAGAAAGGTGCAGGTCTCCTAGCTAGCAAGGCCAGCAACTCGATTCAACCTTGGCTGGATACAGAGAGCTACAAAAATGACTGCACCAGACGGCACTGTGACCATTGACACCTCCACCCCACCACCCCCACCCCATCATCCCTGGGCCCCTCAGCTCAGTAGCTACTTCTGGCGGAGGGGACAGAGACATTATGTGAAGTAACTGATAAACCAATTGAACCGCATTTGTTGACAGCCTTCTGTATCCTGAGTTCTGTTCCAGGCTCACCTGCTTTTCTATCTCAGTGAAAATATTGCTTCTTTCTTCCTAGTAATCCTATGGGATTGGTGTAGATGTGATCAAAGCAACTCAGGGGGATTCAGCGACCAGCTCAAAGTCACTGAGTCGATGAAGTTCAAGCCATCTAAGGGCATGGAATCCATCTGGCTCTGAGTCCACAGGTGGTCTAGGAACTCATAGCAGGCCTTGGGCCAGCGTGGGACAAGCAGTGTCCTGGGGGCAAGATCTGAGGAGGCATGAGCTTGGGGGTACACGAAAACGAAGTCGGAACCTGAGAGTAAGGCCTCCTGCACGCCTGTGGCCCAGGTCCTTACTCGAATCACTGTCCAGATCAGAAGGTCTCTGAAGCTGCCCCTTCCAGCAGAGACCCCGGATGGGGGCAGGAAGTGCCCATGTCTGTCTCCCACAAGGCCCCGCTGTACAGTCTGGGAGGCTGGGTGGTTTGGGTCAGGGGTGAGAATAGCACATTTGTTATGCATTCAATGATTCCTGTTCCCTTATAGCTCCTCCTATACGGTCCTTCGTGACATCAGAACTGGCTTCTACACTTCTGCGCTGTTTTCTTCCTGTGTGCCCCAGCGCCTGAAGCTCATCAGTCATTTATTCAGATGATTTGCTTCTCTCTTCATGTAGGCTGAGTGAGCAGTTACTAAGCTGTGTCTTGTTCTGAGCAGGAGTGACTGTGAGGTGTTGGAGACACACAGAACTCTTCCAGTGAGGAGGGCGGATGGCACAGGGCAATTCGAGGGAATGAACAGATTGCCCCCAATGGGAAAATGCACGGTGGTCAGGATGGGGCAAGTCCCTTAGAGGAAGTCCTGTTGGAACTACCCCCCAGCTCTTCTGTTTTTCTCTGTTCTTCACCTGATGGAAAGCTGAGGAGCGGCATTTTTCAGATATCTCACTTCCTGAGGGCAAGTTCTTACACAGGACAGAAATACAGCCTCCTCCTATTCCTCTAAAATCATAAGCCTACAAGTCTCAACAGGTCATCAATTCTGGTCTGACTTTGTTTCTGATGACATAACAAGCCATCGAATTTTTCTGAAAGACTCCAAGACACATGGCAAGTTGATGACAGACATAAACTCACTTGAAAGTCTCCTGATCTAACTTTGACCTGGTGATATCTTCAGGATCCATCTCACTACGTGGCTGAAAGGCCTTCTGTATTTCCGTAGTTTCATATGAGGGCAAGCTTGTAGCCCTGTTTGCTGAGGGCCAATTCACCATCCTTCCTCCAAGAGGAGAAGGAGCACCTAGAGTTGAGTTTAGGAGGAAGTAAACTCTAAACTCTGCTCTTGTCAGAGCAGGCTGCATTCTCTACAGCAACAAATGCTGGGATACATTCATTGGCATGTAGAGCCTGCTGTCTTGTAGAACTGCAGACAGCTCTGAGCTGGAGGGATTCAACTGACCAGGCTTCCAGCTGCTATTGAAGTGGCCTAGAGTAGGAGGGGGTGGGGTCCCAAGCAGCATGCCTGCCCACAGCCTGGAGATAGCCTGGTTCTGGCCTAGCTCATCTGAATTTAGAGCTCATTTTTTGTGTGTGGAGAAGATAAACATACGAGTTGAACTTCTAGGTGGGAGGGAGTCTTGTGGGCCATGATGTGCATCCTCACCCCTTCACAGGGGAGGGGCAGTAGGTCATATCACAGTGGACAGGTGACTCAAGCTGGGGGAAGCTCAAGCATTAGCATTAACATGAGCACTGTGTTCAAATCCTTCCCAAAGTATCACAATGGGAAAGCTTTAAGCAAACCTTGGAGGCTGTTTCTTTACCTGGAAAATAGCACAGACAAGTCCTACCCTCCAAGCCCACTGGACTTGGCTCCACCAGTTCTCAAGAGAGTAGGTAAACAGGAAAAGTTACAGTTGCTTGCTACTTTGTGGTCTTGTAGGTCTTCATGTATAGGTCTGGGACTTGAGCCCAGGATTATGTAAGGACATGTGATCTCAGAGGAGGCCAGGGGCTGTTGTAACTAGGCATGCAGAGCCAGGGTTTGCTGATGCCTCCTGTTTCTTTTCAGAAAAAAAAAGATTCCCAGGCCTCCAATGTTCTTGAGAAAGTAGGTTTGTCACAGGTAATTTGATCAAACATTTCTAGCATGACTTCCCAATAGAAAGCCCAGTTCCAGTTCTCATTTTACTACCTCCTAAACTGAGGCTGTCCAAATTTTGTGCATTGGAATCATCTAGAGAACCCCTTCAAACAAAGTCTAGGGTACATGAGGGTCAGACACAGGTGTCCACATTATTTGAAGCTGTCCAGTTTAATTGACCAGTTTACGGTCATCTATCACCAGGGTGCATGCTGAAGATCAGGTCTCATATTGCCAAGCTCGCCACACTTTTGCCAGACCCTTCTTTCTCTCTTAAAGAGGAGCCTCCTGTACAATGATCTACAAATTTTTACTAATTTGTCACTCTGGGAGAAATCCTCCCTCCCTTCCTGACTTCACATCTATGGTTGTAAATTAGCTGTGAATCTCTGAACTCTGTGCAAGGCTTCTCTGGGCTGAATGAACAGTATGAGCTTCTGAATCCTACTTCAGTAATAGCAAGTCTACAGGGGATTTCTGAAGAATTAGATATATTGCTGGACGTGAATAATTAAGGATTCTGATGTGGTCAGGTGGATTAATGTCCCACTGAAAGCTCTGGATCAATGTTGGAAGGGGGAAAAATAAAAGACATGCATAATTTACACAAACCATCAGAAACTTTGCTTGACATGATGACATTACTGATTTTTTTATGATCTTCTCAAATATACTCTATAACCGTTATTAATTTAGTACCGTTAATAGTTCATCCCTCAAATGTCAGGCAAAAGCCAAAGCTGAAAAATAAAACTGCTTAGAGCTAGAAAAAAAATATCCAGAAGAAGAGAAAAGGAGTATTCATGGCTGGAAGACCTGGTCTGCTGCCAGTTTCCTGGGAACTCCCAGCTAAAGTCTCTGTCACGGTGTTCTTTCTCTTGGGGTAATTTGTCTGCAGTTCACAAAGATGGCCAAAGCTAGCCCGTTTGTGGGACTTCTGCTGCCCTTGAAACTGGCTTGTCCTGGTGCACCAGAAGTGACCAGAAGTGTGGAGAATCTAACAGGTCCTAATGAATTCAGAACCTCTAACGGTGCCTGGGTCACAATGCAGCGATCTTTCACGGTCAGGTCACTGCTTATACAGAGACCTCAGGAAGAGCCAATATACTCCAGAATGGGTGGGCAAGGTTCATAGAGTACTTGCTGTGTGAATTTCTGAGCATCTATGTAAGTACTGTATGTGCAACGTCTCATTTTATCTCCACCTCCATGGGCGATATTACTGTTTCCAATTTTATATTTCTAAGAAAGCAAGAATTCAACTTACCTGAGGACACCTAACAACAAGTCAATGCTGAAACCAAGATGGAAACCAATTCTGGCATCAGTACTGGAGCTTTCTCTGTGTTACACTTAAACCCCCTTCCCCCTCCCCGCCCATAGATTTCTGAAATAAGAACCAGATGGAGCTGGGTTTCATTCCAAAGAAGAAAGCGCTTGGTCCTTCCACAAAGAAGGAGGCAACAATGCTTGATAAGAAATGTACTCATTACCTTGCTCATGTAATGGTAACCCCTCTGTATGGTATTTTCACAATAAAAAACCTATTAATATAAAAAAAAGGAGAGTAGTGAGTGGTTGGATGAGACCATGAAGGGAAACAAAGGATTAATGGACACAAAACACTTCTGCCTTATTCTCCATCAACAGCCCCATCTCCATTAAAAGACTCTAGGGGCTCATCAGGCCATGAGGCTGTGGAGGGCTGGGCATGGCCTCTTCTACCTGCTCCAAGACCAGCCTCATGGATAACCATTAGTGATAAGCATTGGTAGCTTAGATTCTCTGAAGGCCACAGTGACCAAAAGCCTCCCTCCCCCAAAAAGTCCAAATGCTTCAACATAGAGAGGACTTTCCCTAGTAGAGCTGAATGCTGAAGGAAGGCAGGCAGGAACAGAATCTGAAGAGACAGCATAGAAAAGAGAGTGAGCTCAACAATCAGCCATTCTGACAGCAAGCAGAAGAGTTTGCATGAGCTTTCTTTGGACCTATGGCCTTGCATGCTTCTGCCACACCTATAATTCTGTGACCAAGTCTTTCCTCAGTAGAGTCCCTACCTCTACCAAAGCCTGACCTCAGGGTGTGGAGGTGTCCCAGGGAGTCAAGCTGGGAAGTCAGCATTCTCAACTCGGGGTCCTCAATGTGAAGTCAGCATAGTGGATCTGTCTTCCCAGCAGTTTCTCAAAGGAACCCCTCCTCAGGGTCATGTCCACCTGAGGTCAAGCCCAAGGATGACCTTTTATGAGAAGGAATGGCTAATTCTTCACTGAGCCTAAATGCAGATTGAATTTAATCTCTCAGCCCAACTATTCAGGAAAAAGATCTGAGTTCTTTTTGTCATGAGGCTTCACTGCAAATGAGCAAGGAAGGTTGAGTGTGGGACCCAGGCTGAGCCAGTGGAGGTCGGTTTGCTAATTTGCTCAGATGGCTGTCAGTGGGCTGCCTGTGTACTGCAAATACACACACACACACACACACACACACACACACACACCTTTTAAATTAACCAAGCTAGATCTCAGCTGTGGGAAATATGTATTTTAATATTAAATCAGTAATTAATAGCCAAGGCACTTAGTTCTCTTTCTTTTTATTGGCTTTGCCATAGATACAGAATGGACAGTGGAGTCCTTGCTTCTAGCCAGGAAGCCTTCCCTCCCAGCCCACCTCCTGAGTGTGAATATGTCTCTATCTCATTTGCATCTGATTATTAGTGCATTGAAGCTACAGTCACGAACACCCACTTCATATTCACCAGAAAATTAAATTACAAAAGTTTTTCTACGTAGCAATTTATGTTCTGGTGGGAGACGATTGTTTTTTGTATTCCGGCAACTATCACAGTCTCCAGTACTTAATGAATTCATGAGCATTGATTCCTAGGGGGAATAGAATACACGGTATATTGAAAAATAGAGAAGCTCAGTCTAATGTCAAAATGTTTTACTTTCCCCCACCCAAGACTTACATACACTTGGGAAATTCTGCGGACTCCAGGAAGCTGATGTCGGCAGGTACCTGTCAATAGCGCCTGCAGAAGTGAAGTGTTTTAGGGGATACTGCAGCAAGCTATGCCTTTTGAATGTTATGAGGTGATGGATGCTATAGGATCCAGATACTCGTTTGTGTGCCATCTGTTATTTGGGGGAAAGTTAGCACTCAATATCAGCCCTCACTGACTATTCTCCAGTTCCCAAAAGCCAGAGTTACTGACTCTACCAGGAACAGAAGTCACTAACTTGCAGCCAACTCATGAATTTGCTTTTGTAGTTCACATTTTTCCTCTTAAAAACTAACATTTAAAAAAACTAGAAATCTCCTAAAACAAAATTCCAAAGAATGATTCTGAAGGTTTTATAGCATCGAGCTGATGTTCAACATGAGAGCAGTTGAGGGATGTTCAACCACAGCAATTATCTCTCTTTAGATAGATGTCTTTCAATCCAGTTTTTGGTCCTCTCTATTCCTGACACTGAGCTCCTAAGACTCTTATAATTTCCTAAGTGATTGAAGTGTCTGTGATAAAACTTCTAAATCCCTTGGAATTTACTAGGTTCTAATGAAGCGCGTGACCTTTTGGTGGGTGCCTGTAGCCTCCGCATCAGGACTGGTCTGGGGAACAACCATGGGGTCTGAAGATGAGGACTTTCAGTACCACTCCCTGACATCTCTAGGAGGTGGGAGGGGATGAACGATGGAATGATTGGTTGTTTGAGCAATGGTGCCTATTTAGCAAGGTTTTCACAGAAGCCCCAAAGAACAAGAGTCCGAGAACTTCTGGACTGAAGAATGTCTGGAGGTTCCCAAAGGATGGAGCACCTGAAGACATGGATTATTAGACTCTTCCCACATAGCTTACCTCTGGCAGCTCTTTCATCTCCAGCTCTGTGTATCCATCATAATAACCTTTATAATAAATGGGCAATGTAAGGAAGGTATTTCCCTGAGCTCTATAAGTCACACTAGCAAATAAATCAAGCCCAAGGAAGGTTTCTGGGAGTCCTGATTTATATTTGGCCAGTGAGAAGTACAAACCATCATCTAGGATTTGTACCTGGCATCTGAAATGGAAGCAGTCTGGTGGGACTAAGTGCTTATTTTGTGAAGCTTGACGCTGAGTTGAAATGAGGTTAAATTGTTGGATACCTGTTGAGGCGTTGGAGAATTGCTTGATGTGTGGGAAAAACTCCACATCTAGTGGCAGGAGTGACGCAGTCTGTGGAGTACATTTTTTATCTGGTACATTTAGTGGTAGCATTTAACTGGTACTCGAAGTGTCCTCTTGTGTCCAAGACCCTGCATTCCCTTAATCTGGATCATTCTTGAGTTTACATCATACAACCAACCTCTTAGATTTCCATAGATCACTAAGCAATACACCTCAACTCTCCACTCCTGCTGAATATTGCCAAGACAAATTATAGGAGGGCAAAAGAAATAATGAGACAAAGAAGGGTGATGCTTTGGGGCTTGAGGGAAACATTTAGATCAATGCAGACAAGCAAAGCAAATGGTGTGGTGCTTCTCACAGGCAACCTGTTTTTCCCTATGACACTACCTCAACCACCACGCTGTGTGTGTGTGTGTGTGTGTGTGTGTGTGTGTGTGTGTTGATGTAAATTGTACTTGAACAAAAGCATTTCCATCTAGATCATCTCTGCACTTGACAGAATGCACCTGCTAGCGAAAGCTAATAGTAGCAGTCCAAGACAGGGCCATATTTTAGTAGACGTGGAGCCACTGGAAGGGACCAACCCACATCATCCCACTTTCCCCTGCTTCTTTTCAGAAGCAAGCACACAATCTGGTTCCTAGTAAATAAGGACACCAGTGAAGTTGATAGGTGATGTTTAGAAGTAAGTCTTATAAGTGAGGGTTACAAGTGAGATTATATGTCACTGAAGAATGTCCTGTGAAGAATGAAGTATTTTATTATCTTCATTCTACACAGAGAAATACTAAGTCTAGTTACTGGAAGGGATATATGAACGTTATCAAGGTCTTCATGGTTTTTAGGTACCCAGGAACCCTGGGAAACACACCCACCTGTGCCCACGGGGAGGTGTTTTTTTCTAGAAGCACCTCAATGCTCTTCCTACATAGTCTGTGCATTGACAGGGGAGCGAGGACCAGAATGAAGAGAGTCACCGAAAATGATCTTTTGCGGTAGTCTTGGACTAGAAGGAACTTAAGGAATAGCTTTCTATCATTGCTTTGCACCAAGAAAGACAAGAGGAGACTCCAATAGGTATTATGTACTCACCTTCTCTCCCTAAGGTGCCTTCTTCCTGTATCAACTTCATTCCAACCACTTGGGATTCTGGAGGCATGGGGGTATGGCAAAACTTCAGCCTAGAAACAAATATTCTTCCTTCACATCCATATGAAACAGTGGAAAGTCAATTGGGAGACAAGGCTGAGCATAGGTCAGCTGGGTTCCGTGCAGCAATTTTAGAGCACTTGAGCAAAGTAGGTCAAGCTCTGGTGAGAAGGTAAGTCTGTCTTTCTGTTTGTCTGTCTATATATCTAGCTCTGCTTTTTATAATTACTATTCGAGGCCTCTTGTAAAAGGCTCACAATATAAAAGAATGAATTATATATTCATGGAAATTACTTGATTAAGGAGACTCTGAAAGGAAAATATATATGGGAGCAAAAAGTCAGGGGAAAATAAAACTGACAGACTATCCGATGCAGACCATAAGATCCAATACTGCTGCAGTCAACATCTCCAGAATGTGACTCTGGGCTTTCAAATAGCCAAAACAAATACACAGTTACAAGAAGCAAACTGTCTGTAATACGAGAAAGCAATTTTAAAAGAATGCCAGTTGTAAGCAGAAAGGCAGAGCTCAGCTTTTCTCATCATGAGACCCAAGAAGAATTTCTCCCATGGGTCTTCCTGAGAAAGACACGGAGCTGTCAAGGAAACATTCTTGGCAATGTCCCCACAATGACATTTGTGGTACTGCTAACCTGAGCCTGTACCAAACACAACATAGAAAACACAAACTGGTTCGGAAAAGAAACAGTGTGATAGTGTTCTCATAAAGGGCAACTTTAGATTTCCTAGAGCTAAGAGTCTTAATGTGGGGGCCACCTGCTTTCTGAGAATCTACTGAAGAGTAGATTTGTATAACCACACTTACATACAAATCACTAACCTTAAACATAATGTTAGAGGGAAGTTTCAGCTAACTCATTTCAGATCACTCATGGACTATGAGTCAGAAGCAATGAGAAATAGGACAAATTACTTGTGCGTCTAAGGGAGAGGGTGCAGAGAAGACTATCTGAAATCTTACTCAGTCAACAAACTTAATCTCACATTTCCCATAGCTACAGGATGCATCTCTCACAGCTTCCTTTAAATAATTTAGTTAAGTAATTGGAATTCTCCTCTGGAGAAAAAAATCAGCAAAATTTATCTGTGGGGTGTCCATGGACTATATTTAGTTTTCCCTGTATCTCTAGTGATGTACAATGAACCCCTCCTGGATACTAGATAGAGAAGAGAGATGGTGAAAGATGGAGCAAGCAAGGCAAGCATTTGGTGTCAGGAACTAAATAATGCTATAGTGGTAAGTATCCTAGTTTTGTCTCATGCATCCCTTTTGGAGCTGAAGAAACTAGAAACCCAGAAACATCCATTTTCCTAAGAAGGAGCCTCCTCCCCCTGCCAACCTCAACCCAACACACTGTGGGCATAAAGCCACAGAGGGAGAAAAGTAAAATTCAAATGAAGGCCTATTATCTTTTTAAAAAATCATCCTAGAAAGACAGAAAACTTTTAAACAAAATTTCTCTATTTCAGACAAACACTACAGGGGGTGGAAAAAAACACCAGAAGCCTGTCGCCCAGTCTCATCCATGTGAGCAAAGGTAGAGTAAGAAGCCTAGATCCCTAAAATTTTCCAGGATCTGAGTGCCCCAATTCTGCTGAGGTTCTATCAGGTAAGACCAAGTAGGAGCTTGGACTTCATCTGAGCATTATTGACAGGAGGTAATACTCCACACTTTACCTCTCCCATTGTGTGGGACTCAGAGGGAAAAATAAGGAGCCAGGACAAACCCTTGCAACCAGAGCTCTGCCAGGAGCAGAATCCCACCCTCACACTCAGCTATAGCAAAGATCAACTTTCTTGGATGTCTACAGGGGTCATGTGGGGAACCTTGATTTCCACCTCCACCTAGAAGCAGGAAGCTGGCAACCTACTTCCCTTGCAGAAGTATGCGCAGAAGCATGCCAAAACAAGAGTTTGAAACAACCAAATCTAGTCTCAGAATGTAGTACCTAAAAATGTCCACTTTTGAGTAGAAAATTATTGACTCTACCAAGAACAAAGATGATCTCAAGCTGAATGGAAACAACCACTTACTGATACCAACACCAAAAATGGCAGAGAAAATTAGAATCATCTGATGAGGGCATCAAAGTAGTTATAAAAAAAAAATCAGGCCGGGCGCTGGTGGCTCACGCCTGTAATCCTAGCTACTCAGGAGGCTGAGATCTGAGGATCGCGGTTCAAAGCCAGCCCGGGCAGGAGAAACCGTGAGACTCCTATCTCCAATAAACCACCAGAAAACCGGAAGTAGCGCTGTAGCTCAAGTGGTAGAGCGCTAGCCTTGAGCTGAAGAGCTGAGGGACAGCGCCCAGGTCCAGAGTCCAAGCCCCACGACCGACAAAAAAAAAATCATAAGCTCACTTAAAAATGAAAAGTAGAAAGTCTTAGTAAAGAAGTAGGAATTATACAAAAAAATTGAAATTTAGAATTAAAAGAATAATAAGTTAAATGAATGAAAGAATTAGTAGAAGAATATATGAATCAGAAGGCAATAATTAAATTACATGATTGGTCCAAAGAGAAAAAAACATACTGGGGAAAATATCTAAAAGGAATATGCTCAAAGACTTATGGGACAGTAGCAATGATAAAAGTGTCTATTATTGGAGCTGACGAAAGAAAAGGAAAATTGGGCTGAAAATGTCCTAAAATATTTGCTATTGAAAAATATCTCAATTGAGAAAAAGTATCAACATACAAAAACAGAAAGCTCAGTAAATCCTAAAGAGGAAAACCATACTTCCCCAAATTGTGCTATGAAGCCTCAAAGTCAAACTTGTGGAAACCCAAAGCAAACTCCAAAAGTAGTGAGGAAAGAATAATCCCTTATCTACAGAGGAAACACTATTTAAATGACATCAAGTTCCTCATGAGGAAGAAGCCAAGACAACGTGATTACATTTTCCAAGCAGCTAAAGAAAGTAAATGTCAATCTACAACTCCACATCTAGCAAAAAAAAAATCCTTCAGGAGCAAAGAGAAATTCTCAGATAAAGAAAGGCTTAGAGAATTTGTCAACATACTTATCCTAAAAGAAAAGATAAATTCTCTAAATGGAAACAGTAAAAAGTAGAAACTTAAAACCTTGGGAAGGAAGAAAGAACTTAGTAAGCAATGCAAATGCATACAATAGGCATTTCTTTTTGTGTTTTCTAAATTATAGGTTTAGTGGGATTGGGATTTAAACTTAGGGATTTATGTTTTATAGGTAGGTACTCTACTACCAGAGCTTTAAATTATGTTTGATGGTTGAATAAAAACTCTCTGAAACTGTTCTAAATGCAGAAAGATGAAATAGTTAACACAATTGTAAACAAGGGAAGGAATAGCAATATAAATGTAGATACATTTTCTTTGCTGTTCAAACAAAACTATGCTAAAATGATGCCAGTTCACTGTGTTAAGTCCACTTAATATAATTGCTAGGACCTACACTAGAAGTCTACACATTCAAAAACACTGCAGATAAATCTCAATAAAAGTATGGTTCAACTCATTTAAAAGATCAGAAAACAAAGCAGAGAGATATGCACAAACAAAAATAAAAATAAATAATTAAGTTGCTGGCTTAACAGATGATTACAGTACATGTAAATCAATTAAAAGATAGAGGTTGGATAGCTGTGATATGGAATCAACGAAGATGGCTCTCAATGGACAAATGGATCAAGAAAATGTGGTATATGTACACAGTAGAATTTTATGTTTCCATCAGAAAGCATGACATTGCCCCACTCATGAAATGGAAAGACTTGGAAAATTATGTTAAATGAAGTAAACCAAACACAAAAAAACATAGAGTCCATGGTTTCCCTCATTTGTAATCATTAGAATGTGCCTATAAATCTACAAGTAAACCTAATGGTTAATTACATGATTGATTAAACAAGACTCAATATTCACACAGTGAGACTAAGGGAAGCTATTCTTAGGAAAGGATCACAAGGGCTCAATGTCAATGTGCATATGATCATAGAAAATGGTACTTATCAAAATGAACTCCAAGAAAAGGAAACAAGAGTTTACTATTTTATTTTATTGAAAAGGTGATGAGCAGGGGGTTTACAGTTACATAAGTAAGGCAATGTGTACATTTGTTTTTAATTATTGTTACCCCATCCCTCATTATCTCCCACTTGCCCTTCCCTATTCCTCCCCCCAAGTTGTAATGTTCATATTCAACATAGTGTCAAGTGGGTATCAGTGTTGTTTTGGTTCATCCATTGTCCTGCTATTTCTGTGATTTCCTTTCCTTAACAAGGGTTTTTTTTTGGTTGTTATTTTAATTGTACTGTTTGTGGCTCTTTATTTTTCCTTCTGTTTTTTTCCCTTTCATCACTGTCTTCAATTTTGATACCCTGTATCTTGTATCTGATTTGCCAGTATTTTATCTTGTTTATCTGATTTGGGAAGGGGAAGAAGAAGCACAGAAATGGTTGGACAAAGGGGCAATAAATGCAGCAGTGGTCTTCACTGGACACTATGTTGGACTATACAACTTGATGGGGGAGGAGGGTAGGAAGGGAAAAATCTAGGAGAAAATGAAGGAGGGGTGACACTGTTCAAAAGGAAATGTACTTATTTCCTGACTTTTGTAACTGTAACTCCTCTGTACATCACTCTTACAATAAAAAAATAAAAATGTTATGTATAAATATTGATTGGAAAAAAGACAGAGGTTGGAAATGTGTATTAACAATATGACTCAAATGCATGCTGTCTATAAGAATCAAATATGACTGCATAGGTAAGCAGAAAATAAGAGAAAGGAAAAAAAAGATCTATCATGCAAGCTTTCATCTAAATGGAGATGGATGGATGGATCCAATGAAATAGAATTCAGGACAAGAATCTTTTCAGAGAGATTATATGATGATAATGATGCCTTTCTTTATCATAGAAGAGAAAGTAGAAACAGGCAAATCTACTTTTATTTTTAGAGCTCCAGTATCCCTCTTTCAACAATTGATATAAAAACTAGCAAAGACATAAATGAGCTAAACAACATCATTAACCAACAACATTTAATCAATTAGTTTATAGGACACTGCCCCATAAGAGAAGAACACACATCCTTTTCAGCTTTTATGGAATGGACACTAATGTAGACCACATGCTGGGCCATAAAATGTACAGCAACACACTTAAAGGACCTGGTATTATGAACCGTATGTTTATTTTGAGACAATGAAATCAAAATAGAAATCAATTGCAAAACAATAACAGAAACTCTTCAAACACTTGAAAATTAAATATGCTCTTTTTTATTAGCTCACAATATGTGATACACTTTTAAATTCTCATGGGTCATGAGAAACTGTTGAGGGAAATCAAAAAACTGAACAAAATCAAACTATGACCTATCAAAATTTGTGATATACAGCTATAGCGGTGTTGAAAAGAAAATTTATGGTGCTAGATATAGATATTGAGTAAAAGGGAAAAGTCACAAATCAGTAATCTAAACTGTGACTTCGACAACTTTGAAAGAAAAGTATGACATAAGTCAAAAACAAACTGAGAAAGAAAATAACAGTAGGTATCAATAAAATTTAATACAAGAAAGAAAAATTGACAAAATAAGAACAGATTCCTTGAAAAGATGAATAAAATGGGTAAATGTCTATCTAGATTGATAAAAATGATTTAAAGTATTAATAGCAAGAATTAAAAATGAGCAGTCATACAGAACCTGCAGACATCAAAAAATAAGAATAGAATACTATGTAAAACACAAAATTTGAGCACTTAGAGAAAAGGGTTTATTTTCTTAAAGATTGCACTATATGATAGTGAAAGACAGTGTGCTTTCTCCCTAAGATTGGGAGCAAGACAAAGATGTCTGTGTCATAATTTTCATTTAATATAATGTTGGATGTTCACGCTAGTATAATAATGCAAGAAAAGTAAATAAAAGAGATAGATTAGAAAGGAAGAAATAAAACCAGCTGTGTTCACAGATGGCACAATCATCTATTAGAAAACTCAAATTTTTAAGCAAAAGTACAAAATCTCGTAATTCGTAGGTATGCTCAGAAAAGAAGAAATAGAATAAAAGATGACATCCAAAACCTAGAAATTGTTTTTCTATATGCTTACTAACCACATTAACATAAAATTAAAAACATAATCTCATAACCATTTCTCAAAAATATCAAACATTCAGGTTTAAATTTAACAAAATATTCAGAGGAATTATATACTGGAAACTACAAAATGCTAATGAAATAATCTAAATAAATCTGAAGATTATCTAATAAATGGTGAGATTTATTGCATTCAGAGGACTCCACGTAGTAAAGACACCAATTCTCTGCAAAGTGAGATTCAAGTTAAAATCTTCCTGTTAAAACCTTTGCATGACTTTTATAGTTCTAAATACAAATATTCTGAAATTACGTTTATATTAAATTCATATGGATTCAAATATACCTGGAAAAGAATCAGTCTGCCAAATTTCAAGACTCATTATATAGTTCCAGCAACCAGCTTAGGTTGAAATGAGCAAATGAGTGAAAGAGAGCAGAGAATCAGGACTAGATACATGCAGATCTAACCAGCTGATCTTTGATGAAAACACTAAAGCAATTCAATGTAGAACTGGCTGGCTTTACAACCGTTACTAGAAGAGCTGAACTTCTCCAAGCACAGAAAATTCGATCTGGGCCTCTCTTATATTTTATATAAAAATTAAAATGGATCACAGATTAAATGTCTAACTGCAGTTTTGAGGGGGAAAAACAGAAATCTGAGCTTCTGGTAAAATTTCTATGTTTTACACCAAATCCTAATGAGTGGAAGGAAAATGAATAAATTAGATGTCATCGAACAGGAAAATCTTACTCTGCAATAGATTCCCCTGAAGACAGAGGAAAGATACACCGTGGGCTAGGTGAAAGTATTTCCCAACCACACATCCAAGAGTGGTCTGGTAGCTAGATTATATAAATAACTGTCAAAGTTCAACAGATTAAAAAAATAAGTAGTTCTAATTGGATAGTGGACAAAACATAATAAAGAGATATTTCAAAAAGGAGAGTAAATACAAGGCAAAAAATTGCATCATCATCCATTAGCAAATGCATATTAAAATCTCAATGTGATGTTACTATGTATTTATAGCCATGGCTAGTTGGAAAAAAACAAACAGAAAAAACAGTAAGCAATGACCCTGAGAACACATTTAATTTTACATGAAAGATACAGATACTAATACCATATTCTTGGACATTTTTTCCAAGAAATGAAAACATATACTGACACAAAAATCTGTAGGTGAAAATTTTGAACGCCTCTATTGATAATACTCAAATACTGAAAAACACCTATATGTCTTCCAATAGGTTAAACAGGATGTGACACATACCTACCATAGATAACTTGTCAACAATAAAAGAGGAGCAAACTATAAATGCATAAAATAACCCAGATGAGTCTTCAAAGGATCATGCTGAGTGAGAAACAACCAAACTCAAAAGGTCACATACTGTGCTATTCCACTTAAAGAATATTAGTGGTTGCCAGGGGTGATGATCAGAAGGACGCTGAAAGAGATTGCAGATTTATAAAGGAACAGATGTATAAATGCTCTGCATTGTGAATATCCAGGATAGGTACACTCTCTCTGACATCGGACTATAGTGCATATACAAGGTTACTGAGAAAAGAACCTGGATTAGAGGGTACAAGGAAATCTATTATTTCTTGCAATAACATGGGGCTGTACAATTATCTCAAAATAATAAAAAGTTTAATTTAGAAAGACAATAACGATAAAAAAAGATATATAGCCAATCTTCCAACATATCCCATGTGATGTGCTTGCCCATCGCAAGAACCTGGACAGGAGCCGGGCGCTGGTGGCTCACGCCTGTAATCCTAGCTACTCAGGAGGCTGAGATCTGAGGATCGCGGTTCAAAGCCAGCCCGGGCAGGAGAGACTGTGAGACTCCTATCTCCAATAAACCACCAGAAAATCGGAAGTGGTGCTGTGGCTCAAGTGGTAGAGCGCTAGCCTTGAGCTGAAGAACTGAGGGACAGCGCCCAGGCCCAGAGTTCAGGCCCCATGACCAAAACAAAAACAAAAACAAAAAACATTTACTCTTTCCATCACATAAGATCCACAGGAAACAAAAGTGGTCATCTTGAAATGAAGAAGGGAGCCAGGATTAGGAAAGAAATCAGCTGGCATTGTGATCTTGGACTTCTCCAGAACTGGGAAAAATTGATTTCTATTGTTGATGCTGCCAATCTTGGTCTTTGTTGTGGTAGCCCTGATTAATAAGACAGATGGCAAGAATAGAAACAAAGAGGGCCTAAAGGAAAATTTTGTTTGCCCAGGGCAAGTTGAGGTGAAATATACTTAAAAAACAGAACAGAGAGGAAGACATGTAACCACTTCTGGGGTTTGCAATCCCTGGTGAGAACAACACATCCCAGGTGGGATGTATGCCCCGGCATGAGAGGGAGCTAATGCATGCACAGTCCCAGGAGCGGATTCAGGGGGTGGAGAGAGGCACGGGCCATCTCCCACAACGCCTTTGCCTCTCACACTCTGGCACAGATGAGCTCAAGAAGCTTTATAACTTTCAATCCTCTTTTATGAGGCTCAGAACTTGTCGCCATCTGCTAGGCTAGGCTTTAATGCAAATCTGAGTTTGCTTTTATGGTTTCAATTAACCTAATAATAAAGCAGGGCAGGCAGCCTCCTGAAGAAACTTCTCCTCCCACACACTTCCAGGCAAATGCACCACCCAAATAAAAACCATGATGGTCTCATCCTGCAGCTAGAACCTCAGCCACATTAACCACATCCTCAGCCACATTAACCATGTCCTCTCTATGCACATCCTGATATATGAGGATGACGGAGGAGACCCAATCCAAAGTCTTGTGTGCCAAAGTGAGAAAACCTGGAGAATGAGACAGGAAGTCAAGTCCTTGTTTCATACAGGGTCATCTTGGGTTGTACAATCCTCACTTTCCTCACCTGCAGTAAGAGGAGACGTGCAAACATCTTTTGGGATGTTCTGAGGCCTGAGCATCTGGTTTTTCTTTCTTTCTTTCTTTCTTTTTTTTGCGGGGGTCCGGTCGTGGGGCCTGAACTCTGGGCCTGGGC
>NW_012267220.1:177652-201004 GCF_000151885.1 Dipodomys ordii | reverse complement strand
AAACATAGGTCCCATGGTTTCCCTTATTTGCAATATCTAGTACATGTATGAGTCAAGCAGAAAAGGTCAGATAAGGTGATGTTAGGAAAATGAACCCTAAGATATGTATTTAAATGTTTTTTTTCATTCATGCATTTGTTTCCAACTCATTTATAAGATTATTTCTTTGTTGCTTTGTATGTCCCTCCCCTGCTTTCACTGTATTTGATGTCGGTATAATTTGTGGAGGGGAAGGGGAAATACAAGTCATTTAAGGATACAGGTGGACCCATTGCAACAATGAGAAGTACAAGTTGTCATGTCAAAAACGAACTTTACAACTTTGGTGGGGGGGGAGGATTTGATGGGGGGATGGGAGAGGCTGGGAAGGGATGGGAAGGGGAAACAAAGGAGGAGGCTACAATGCTTGATAAGAAATGTACTCACTATCTTGCCCATGTAATTGTAACCCCTCTGTACAGTATTTTCACAATAAAAAAAAGAACTGATAGATATGAAGCCCAACCTAAATCAATCTGGAAAATGCCTTCCATCATCTCTGAGTAAAGCCACAAAACCTCAGTGAAGAAGGAACAAACCTACATTTGACTGATCTCCTGGGGGCTGAACTCAGGGCCTGGTGATTGCAAATTGCTATTTTTCAGTGAGGAAACTGAGTTTGGGGGAGATCATGAAACTTGACCATGAATTTGTAGGCATTGGTAGCTGTGAAGTATACTGTAGAAACCTGACATGTCACTTGCCAGGAGAATAGCAAGTTATTAAATCTCTATATGCCTATTTCCTCTTTTGGAAAATAAAGATAAAACAGTTCCTGTTTTCCTGTTATGTATGTCATGTCAAACCTTAAAATAAAATCTAGACTATAATCAGCATTCAAAACTATATGAAGCTCTTCATCATTGGTGTCACCTTCTACCTCCCATCCCCGTCCTGGTGATCAACACAGCTTAGGAATGGAAGAATGAATTTCAGCCAGGGATGTTCTCACTTCAGGCAAAGACTGCATTCTCATTCCAAAAAATTGTAGGATTCTCTTTTGACAACCCCACAAAGCCATCCCCAGGAAGAGAAGAAAAGAGAAGGAAGAAAAGAACACTGAGCCCCAGGCTTCTCAACTCCTAGTAGCAGTCCAAGTTCATACCACTGGCCAAAAACAAGACCCGAAGTAGGAGCTTCCATTTTCCTCCTCTCTTCTATGTTCCCTGCCTACTCTGGAAGCTGATCTCTTGAGCTGCTCTTTCCTATTGCAATGCATATCGCTGGCATCCATGATGTACAGAGGAGTCTAGGAAAGAGGGAGATATACAGATACAAATACAGGCAGAGAAGATTGGGGGAAGAACAAGACTTGAGTAGGATCCTGAACACAGATGTTTGAGGCTGGATAGAGTAGGCAAAGAGAACATCTTGAGGAACAATACAGAAACGGAAATGCGTGTTACTCTGCAGACAGAATCTGCACACATGGTTCTGACACCTGCTTTCTCTCTCTCATTATCACACTCTGACCTCGACAGTTCAAGCCCTCTCTACTATCTCATCTTCAAAGGATGGACTAGTGTAACTGGTGTGGCTTTTTCTCCAGCTGTTGGTAAAATGAAAAATGAGATCAGAACTGGAGTTTTTTGGTAAATGGTGCAAGGGTGTGTTCAGTGAAGGGTCTCTTCACCTGGAGGGAGGCAAGGTTGGGGGATGTTGGTAACCAAGATGGAACTTTCAGACACTGGGGAAAGAAAGAACTCTTGCCTATGGTCAGCCCTATTTGCAGACATGAAGCATCAGGTCAAACAACAACACCTCTCACGGTCATGGGTAGGTTCTATGAGCTTCAATTTCAAGCAAGTCATACATCAGTAGCTCTTCTACCCAGTCCCTCTTGGAGAGTAAAGCATGACCATCAGTACCCAGAAGGAGTCTTTGCCCCTACCCCATGGCTGCAAACCCTACCATCACACCACCAAGGCTCCTTTCCTGGTTTTCCAAAGAGGAATAAAAACACATGTCGTTGCAGCATATCCAAATGGACTTGGGGAAATACTCGAAGGAATATTCCAGTGGGAGAGATGGCGACTTTGGGGAGCAGAGACATCTGGGCTTTTGATGGCAGGTGTCTGCTGGTAGCAGCCCTCCTGGCACTTTTCCTGGGGCCCAAGTCTCAGAAGGGATTAGGCTACAGAGGAAGGCAGTGCTGCTGGGGGCTTAGCTGAGCTCGCAGACTGGTATTCTCTCTCTCCATATCTTCTAATTAATAGTCAGGATTAACAGCTGCTTCTGCTGGGCCTACGCCATCTAATCACAACCATACAGGCTCCTGGGTGCGCAGTATTCCCCCAGCTTTGCAGCTTTTCCCAGCCCTTGGAGAAATGTGTTCAGAAATTAAAACAACAACAAAAACAAGAAGAAATCCACCCCCTTCCCCACACCCAAAGCCTCCTGAGATTGAAATTGCTTCTGTCTTCCTCCTCTCTGAGATAAAAGTGGAAGGTCCCATTTTCTCCAGGGCCCCTCTGAGTGGGGAGGGTTTCTTAAAGTTGCACTGATAAGAGACAGGATGTCTTTCACACTAGTCCACTAGTAAGACATAGCCTGAGACAGCAAACCATCTATATAATAATAATAATAATGCTATTATTGTGAGGTCTAACATTTGTTGAGTATTTATTAGGTGCCAGCAACAATTCTGTTTTACACAAAATAATTCAATTCATATGTGCAAAGTCCTAAGTCATCCATGCCATGATCCTTCAACTTTTATGGAGCAGGAACAGAAAGGCAGATGGGGAAAGTGCAGAGAAGTTAAATCATTTGTCCAAAGTCTCACAGCTGGTTAGTAATGGTGCTGAAATTTGAACCCAGACACTCCCGTGTTCTCAACCAATAAATTGCACTAGCCTCTGTAGAAATATGGAAATAATTGCCTTTCAACCTCCTATTCCCTTTCTCAGATAGCTCCGGAGACAGCTCTAAAATCCTGGGCAGTGTGATGTAGCTGCTGCCTTTGACATCAGTGCAACCTAGAGTTGCATCCTCAGGATGTATGCTTGTGCTCCTGAGAGCTGGGGTGGAAGAGATATATATGGGTTCGGTTCCCCCTTCCCGTTAGAAGGGACAATCAAGTGGTCTGGGACCAGGGGCACATTGGTAGTCCTGTACAGGTTCCCATACATGTCCCCACTGTGGACAGTTCTTCCTCCTCCCTGGGTCCTGCCCATGATATTTCAAAGTCCACAGCCTGAAAGTGGTTCTGACTCCAGGCTGCTTTTCATGGGTTCCTCTCCTTTCTTAATCCTTTAGCCCTGTCCAGTCTCACTTCATGCATTTGAAGTCCATTTACCATATACTAGACACTCTATTAGGGACTTGGTGGTAAAAAGATAACTCCATTTTCTACCATCAATCGATGCCTTTGCTGAAAGTTCAAATCTTTTTTTTGGTCAGTCATGGGGCTTGAACTCTGGGCCTGGGCATTATCCCTCAGCTCTTCAGCTCAAGGCGAGAGTTCTACCACTTGAGCGATAGCATCACTTCTGGTTTTGGGTATTGGAGATAAGAGTCTGGTGGACTTTCCTACTTGGGCTGGCTTTGAACCATGATCCTCAGATCTCAGCCTCTGAGTGGCTAGGATTACCAGCGTGAGCCACTAGCTCCTGGCAGTTCAAATCATTTTTTATCTCACTTCTCTCCTGGCCTTACATCTCTCCAGGCTCCCTCTGGGTCAGTTCTCTATCAGAGGATAGTTTCCTGTCTGTCTGCTGGTACATTCCATTTGCCATGGGAATGGTGTGAACAGCCAGTGCCCAAGCAGCTCCAATTGTTAACAATGCTGAAGAACCCTCTGTATAGATTTGCATTCTGTTGGGCCATTCTGATAGGCAAATTGAAGCCAAGGTACTGTCATTAGTGAAGCCTAGAGGTTACTGAAAGCAATGGAAAAATACAGGATGCATGTCAAACAGAAAAAGATTTAGAGTCTAGCAAAACTACTTACTAGCTCTGGAAGGCAGTCTGCGAAGGGATCCCCTTGGATGCTTGCCTCTCATGGTATTTACAATCTTGTGTGTCTCCTTTCTCTAGAGTGTTCTTGCTTTCATGAACAGAATTACAGAAGAGATGGGATATTAATTCCAAGACTAGATTATTAAAAAATATGCTTTTTCATCTTTTTGTAAATACGTTTTTTATTGTAAAAATATGGTACAGAGGGGTTACAGTTACATGAGCAAGGTAATGAGTACATTTCCTATTGAGCATTGTTGCCTCCTCCTATCCTCCCTTCCCTCCCATCTCCACAACTATACTCCCTCCCTCTTTCCCTTCCCTCTTTCAACATAGTGTCTTGTACATCTCGTTGTTACAATGGGTCAACCTGTATCCTTATTTAGGCATTTTGCTTTTTCCCTTCCCCTCCCCAAGCTAGACAAATATATATACGTGATGCAGGACATCGACATCAAATATAGTGAAAACAAGGGTTATACCACGGGTGAGGAACATGCAAAGAAACACAAAAAATCACATGCCCTTTCATTGCCTTCATCTTAAATGAAGCTGGTTGCCACATTGTGAGCGACATCATGGAGAGACCCTTACGACAAATAACTAAAACCCTGACTGAATCCTACTACCTGATAATGATAAACAAGACCACAGCCCCAGAAGGACCCTGCTGCTGCCTATGAGAAAGACCCTGGACTCAGGAACTCCCAGCTAGCTGACTCCACATCAGATTCTAGCCCGATAGAAACATGAGATGATCTGTGTGTGCTGTTTTGAGCATCTAAGGTTTAGAAGAACTCATATACAGCAGTTGATAACTAATACAGGTGGCTAAGTGACAGCTGACAACTCTTCCTTATTTAATTGTAGAAAAGCTCCAAACATTAAAATTGGGGGGATAAAATCAACTATCTAAATCTACAGATTCCATATCTGTACATTCAACCAACTTCTATTCTATACGAAAAAAAGACAAGAAAATTAACAATACAATGAAAATAATACAACAGGAAGGACTCACAAAAAGGGTGAATGAGAATGAATATGGTTCAAGTAGCTTGTGTGAATGAAAGAAAACAGAATAATGAAACCTGTTGAAATTGTTTTAAGAAGAAGAGTAGGGTTATAAGAGAGAATGAGGAGGATAAGTTGTAAACATGCGTGAAAATGTCACAATGAAACTCCTCTTGTACAACTAATGTATATTAATTAACAATATAGCATAACAACTACTTTTGTATCAATTATATCACATTTGATATTATAAATAATCCAGAGTGAATTCAAAGCATATAAAAGGATGTGCATAGGTTATATGCAAACACTGCATTGTATCATTGTGTTTAAGAGACTTGAGCGCCTGTAGATCTGGGTGTCTGTGGGGTGTCATGGAGCCAGTCCCCTTGCTAACATTAAAGGTTGACTCTTAGATAAACCTCCATGTACCTGTCACCCAATTTCAATAATTATCTACACAGAGCCAGTCGGGTTTATTTCTGTCCCCAATGGCCAAGTTGTTTAACCTTCCTTGGCCTCAATTTCCTCTCCTCTAAAATAATGTGGCTTAAAACGTTACCCATGAGCAATTACCTGAGTTAATGTATGTAAAGTGACTAGCAGGCTGGCACATCCAAGATCAATGAATGTCTATTCCTTCCTTTGCTTCCCTTCTCATCCTAGATAACTGAATTTTCACAGTGACTTATTCAGAGGAGTGGCCCATTACGGTATTTTAGATGACAGGTTGTTGGATGTGACCTTATGGTAACAGGGGAACAAGGTCCTGGCCCAAAGGTTTTGTTCAAATTCCTTATATGCATCCTCATGGAAATCTCATTCATTTCATTTTTCCATTTCTGAATAACCATCTTGCTAGGACTTATGGTAACAGGGGAACAAGGTCCTGGCCCAAAGGTTTTGTTCAAATTCCTTATATGCATCCTCATGGAAATCTCATTCATTTCATTTTTCCATTTCTGAATAACCATCTTGCTAGGACTGAGCACCAGGACTACCAGAAAGGGTCACAAAGTCTTAGAAAGTAGATTCAGTTTTGCATAACCATTGAGGCAGTTTCACTGTTTTTTTTATTTTATTTTTATAAAAGGGGCTATTGCAAGGCTCCTGTAAGCTCGGTGGGTAAGGCGCATGGCATTTCAGTGAAATGACAGGGATAAGGAGATGAGAGGCAGATGTGCCAGGAAAATTCCACTCCATGGAGAGGATTGGGGCTCTGGTGTAGACAGAATAAGAGGCGAAGCATAATGGAATAGAGAATTCCGGATGTGCATAAACAGAGAAAGAGACGACAGAGGGCAGAGGTTAAATAGCAAAGATATGGGAGAGGAGATAGTTGGTGGACACAGGGTCCAGAAATGGGCATGTGTGACAGACTGAGCACGGAGGTATAACAGAGCACCGAGAAAAGGTCTCTGGTGACACTTTCCGGACTTCACACTGTGGGAGATGAGTCATTCTCTGACCATGAGGAATGGCATGTGGATAGGAAGAGAAATCAAGAAGTATTCACCGTAGACAGAGAACATGAATCAATTGATTAGACCCATCTCTCTGGGTCAGTTAGTCGGACAACGATAATAAAAAGTAGTAGACTCAATGGACAGGGAAAAAGGATGATGTATGGACTGAATGTTGATGCCCCACTTCTGCAAAATTCATATGTTTAAGTTTTAATCCTCACGTACTTGGAAGTGAGGCTTTGGGGAAGTCATAAGGATGAAATGAAGTTATGAGAGTAGAGTCTTCATGAATGGCATTAATGTCCTTCTGGGAAGCACAAGAAATCTCATTTTCCCCTTATAGTCTACCATGTGAGAATGCAATAAGAAATCTTATTACCAATCTTATTACTTCCCAACCATGAATCCTAGTCTTGGATTTCCACCTTCCCAAACTGTAAGATACAAATTCCTAGGCTTATACTAGCCTATGGTACCTTTATTACAGAAGCCAAAACTGTGACGGAAGAGGCATGCTTAGAGACTGAGACCTTCCAAGAAACAGTAGGGGAGAGTGAGCTGTGGGCACTTCCCTGAAAGGCAAGCATAGTACTAAGTGGAGAGACAAAGATGATACAGTCTTTGTGTTCCATCTCATAATTCAAATTTTGAAGAACTAATCTTCATGGTGAGAGTACTTGGAGGTAGGTCTTCAGGAATGGATCTGTTAAAAAACAGATGGCTCTTTTAAAAAACAACAACAACAACAAAATAAAAAACACTTACTCTGGGCTGGGAAGGTGGTTCAGTGGTAGAGTGCTTGCCTTGCATGCATGAGGCCCTGGGTTCGATTCCTCAGCACCACATAAGCAAAAAGAAAAAAAAGCCGGAAGTGGTGCTGTGGCTCAAGTGGTAGAGCGCTAGCCTTGAGCTGAAGAACTGAGGGACAGCGCCCAGGCCCAGAGTTCAGGCCCCATGACCAAAACAAAAACAAAAACAAAAAACATTTACTCTTTCCATCACATAAGATCCACAGGAAACAAAAGTGGTCATCTTGAAATGAAGAAGGGAGCCAGGATTAGGAAAGAAATCAGCTGGCATTGTGATCTTGGACTTCTCCAGAACTGGGAAAAATTGATTTCTATTGTTGATGCTGCCAATCTTGGTCTTTGTTGTGGTAGCCCTGATTAATAAGACAGATGGCAAGAATAGAAACAAAGAGGGCCTAAAGGAAAATTTTGTTTGCCCAGGGCAAGTTGAGGTGAAATATACTTAAAAAACAGAACAGAGAGGAAGACATGTAACCACTTCTGGGGTTTGCAATCCCTGGTGAGAACAACACATCCCAGGTGGGATGTATGCCCCGGCATGAGAGGGAGCTAATGCATGCACAGTCCCAGGAGCGGATTCAGGGGGTGGAGAGAGGCACGGGCCATCTCCCACAACGCCTTTGCCTCTCACACTCTGGCACAGATGAGCTCAAGAAGCTTTATAACTTTCAATCCTCTTTTATGAGGCTCAGAACTTGTCGCCATCTGCTAGGCTAGGCTTTAATGCAAATCTGAGTTTGCTTTTATGGTTTCAATTAACCTAATAATAAAGCAGGGCAGGCAGCCTCCTGAAGAAACTTCTCCTCCCACACACTTCCAGGCAAATGCACCACCCAAATAAAAACCATGATGGTCTCATCCTGCAGCTAGAACCTCAGCCACATTAACCACATCCTCAGCCACATTAACCATGTCCTCTCTATGCACATCCTGATATATGAGGATGACGGAGGAGACCCAATCCAAAGTCTTGTGTGCCAAAGTGAGAAAACCTGGAGAATGAGACAGGAAGTCAAGTCCTTGTTTCATACAGGGTCATCTTGGGTTGTACAATCCTCACTTTCCTCACCTGCAGTAAGAGGAGACGTGCAAACATCTTTTGGGATGTTCTGAGGCCTGAGCATCTGGTTTTTCTTTCTTTCTTTCTTTCTTTTTTTTGCGGGGGTCCGGTCGTGGGGCCTGAACTCTGGGCCTGGGCACTGTCCCTCAGCTCTTCAGCTCAAGGCTAGCGCTCTACCACTTGAGCCACAGCGCCACTTCTGGCTTTTTTCTTTTTGCTTATGTGGTGCTGAGGAATCGAACCCAGGGCCTTAGGCATGCAAGGCAAGCACTCTAACACTGAACCACCTTCCCAGCCCCCCCATCTGTTTTTTCATAAGCTCCCTTCCACTTCCAGGGGAAGACAACAGGAAGTGTTCTGGGAATGACCAAACAATGCAGTTTGCTCAGAGCTAAGGAAGTCCCAGAAACCCAAGAAACTTGGCAGTCCTGGGACATCTGTAAGAAATTGGTTAAATTTCTCAGCACAAGGGTCTCCTCATGGCTCTGCACAGGGGTGCAGATGCAGTTTCACAATGTGTTTTCTTAGTTGCTCATGACTTGCTTGAACATTTCACAAAACTGGGTAGAAGACTTTCAGTCATAGAAGAATTGCCATCGACTCTGCCTGAACAATTTAAAATAATGTTAAGATCCTTTGTATTTGTGTAGTGCAGATATACCATGAACAATACACTTAATACACAGGAAATCTCTGCAAAATGAGGTAAGTTATCAAGGCTACAGAGCAAAAAGAAATTGATCACCGTTCCCAATCTTGACCTGGGTCATTTTGTCACTCTTCTTCAGCTCAACAGTGTAGCTAAAATACCTACGTTGGTGAGCATGAGAAATGTTGCATTGAAAGGGCCTTGCTTCAGAGGTGATTCATTAAGTAGTGCACTAGATTATTATTGTCTTTATCCTAACAAGATTGCTGTATGTATCTATTAAAGAAGCCAAAACATCTGGCAGTTGGCCTTCACTGCTCACCCACTCTTTCTTTGAATGTGTATTCCCTCATGCTTTTGACACCTGGATGATCAGATAGGTGTCCTGTCAGCATTTTTTAAGTACACAACAGCACTTAATTATAATTTCCAAATTACCTTTGCTTAAGCACAGGTGAGATGTACAGTCTATTTAAAGCATTTGCTCATTCATTCATTCTATGAATGCAGTACTGGGCTTCTGGCTCCCAATGTGACATGCCTCTACTTGCCCTGAATACAATGGACTGTGGCTTAGTTTTCCAAGACAGGGTTTCACCATGTAGCCCAGGCTGACCTCAAACACATGATCCTGCTGCCTCTGCATCAAAGTTCTGGGAACTCATGGGTGCAACATAACACTTGGCCTGGTCTTCAGTTAAGGATGAGTGTGAGCAGGATTTGAGTCTGGGAGCAGAGATGAGCTTTAGAGTTCTGTGTTCAGTCCCCATTGCACTGGGCACAGAGAAGAGGGCCCACAGTGCTTTTAGGGGCCCAGAGACTGTGTTTTCTTTTAAAAATAAGAGTTGAACATAATCTAACCTGGATTATATTTGTCTTAATACTACCACAGCTGTCATAGGTTGGTAGGTAAATAGGTAGCTTAGGTAAGTAGGTAAGTAAGTACATGGATGGATGGATGGACAGACAGACAGACAGACAGACAGACAGACAGACAGACAGATAGATAGATAGATAGATAGATAGATAGATAGATAGATAGATAGATAGAATGTTTCCTTTTTTCCAAGAGGAAGTTAATACAATCCTGATTCACAGTGCTCTGAGCTATCTAGTGGTTAGTAGAGTGCCTAACTTCTGGCTAATTTCTGACTTGTTAAAATCTCTAGTGATTGAAAACAGAAGGGCGGTGAAGGCTACAGAATGATAAGAATAGATGGGTAGCTAGATGGATGCAGGGCTAAACAGAAGAACAGATATTTATTAAGGTGCAAAATCGAGTGAATTATTGAGAGTAGAAGGGCAGGAGGTGAATTAGGTCTTGCCAGTTCCAAGAAGGTGAAGATACTCGTGTTCTAGACAGGTTCGGCTTCATCCTTCTTGCCTAGACTTGGGGTTGCTCTTTGAAATTTTTACTCTAAGCAGTATCGAATGCATTTACACAAGTCTCATCAGCCGTTTAACCCAGTTGTGTGTATAATAGTCACTTGGATGCTTGGATGGAGAGAATTGACCCTGAGGCAAGTTTAAGTGCCAGATCGAAGCCCAAAGCATCTGGCTCAGATCCTGTCTTTCCACAAGTGCATGCTGCCTTTAGGGAGACATCCACTCCCAAAGTTTTCTTTCATTAATGCTTCGCACCATTTCTCCTGCATTAAAGACAGGAACCAGTTTAAACTTGAAAGAAAGGAGATAAAGCAAAGCGGTGAAGACATAAAACCCCCAACGTTGTACCACTAATATATTATGAGAAGTACTTTTAAATTTACAAACCTGTTATAAAATCATGTGACTGAGAAACAAAAATGAAGGCACTTAATTTCTAAGCAGTGATGATACCAATATGAGCATGAAGACCCTCAGTACATCTTCTCTTCAGAAAAATCATTGACCAACTCTCTGGCTCACATGATCTATACCATATCTATCCAGCAACTCTCAGCCCCAGTAACCCCAAAGGAACAAGATCTGTTGCTGAGTTAGTTTTATGTTTGCTCTTTTCCTACCAACTCTTCCTCTATACATCCACACCCTGCATCTCTCTCCCACTCTCTTACAAACCATATTAAATAACATGTAGACATCTAGAAATGCTGTGGTGAATGATGACAACATCTCTACACATTGAAAGGGACACATTAAAACTAATGAATAAATGGGGCAATTTGCACTAAAACACAATTGCAAACAAGCAACCTCAGAAGCTCAAAGGGCAGGGGCTGTTTGTTCTCATTCCTAGTAAAAGGCAGAGATAAATTGGGTGCAAATCGAGATCCAATAGGTGCTGACAGTAACAGATTGAGATCTATGAAAATAGGGAATACTTTAATGAGTTATGCTGAACAGATGTAAGAGCTCAGTAGCCTTTCCTATGCACATCTCTCAGTAATGAGATCTTCATAAATGAATGTTCAACTATCCTTGCAGGAACTCCTACTAGTCTAACAGACACATCTTAGCGATTTTCCTTTGTTGAAACCTGTAAGCCCATGCATGTCATTTTCTCTCCATAAGCCTAAGTTGTATTATCCTTACAATGGGTTATGTATAATTATGCTTCCTACCTCCAGGATTTGTAAGGAGGACAGATGTGATCATGAAAGTACAAGCAGATGTAGCTGTAGATATACATGGGGGGGGGGAAGATCCCAGGATTCAGGGGAAGCACTAATATAATCCAGCCATGTGGCCTACTCTGAACTATTTATTTCACCTGTGAGACTTAAGGCTTCCTCATCTGTTAAATGAGGAGCTTGGATTTGCCAGTGGGTCTCAAACCTGGCTGCTCTTTAGAATAACTTAGGGAGCTTTTAAAAAATAGTGATGCCTGAATACCTCTTCAGCCAATTAAGAGAGGACCTCTGGGGAGGGGCCCAGGCATCAGTCTATTTGAAAGTTCCTCAGGTGACTCAGCTGTTCATCCAGGGCTATGAACTGCTGAACTAGATGATCTTTAAGGCTTCTTCCCTCTCACACTTGGTGGCTCTGGAATTTGTTTTATAATTGCTTGAAATGTATTGGCTTTGATCCAGGGCCATTCCTACTTGAATGGGAAATGCCCGCCAAGTAACAATGGAAGCATGTAGAAGGGCAAGCCAGGTGCTGGAACACTGAACCCCATCTGTTTCTGAACTATAAAAAGATGGGCATGAGAACTGGCGCACCTATTGCAATCTTTCCTCTTAACAATACTTGGGATTTTATACAAATGGACTTGGACAACATGTGTTCTTTTCAGATTGGGTTTATTCATCTAGCATAACATCTTTGAGCTCCCAGTTGCTGCATAGGTTAACAGGACATTCCTTTTTTTATCTCTGACGAATATTCCATGATTGGGATACACTCAATTTAGTTGACCATGCATTGAAAACTGAGTTGGTTCAAGTTCTCAACTATTAGAAATCAAGCTGTTATGCATAGGTATTCATGAATGTAAATGTCAAATTTAGCGGGAGCGCAATTTATGAGTCCAACTGCTAAACTGACCAAATTGGCTCTGTAGTTAGTAGCTACTTTACATTTCCATCAGAAATACTTGGCTGACCCAGGTCTTTGCACAACTGTCAGAGTTTAATGTAGTATGACCTAAGTATGATCATCATTTTTGTTTGTTTGTTGCAACCATTCTGATAGGTGTGAATTATGGTTTTAATCTGCATTTTTCTAATGACCAATAATGTTAAACATCCTTCATTATTTCAGTAATTTTAGTCTTCTAATATCCTTATTTTTCTTTCAATATACGATCTGTCTTTAATGTCTTATGGGTTATATTCTACAATTTTGGATTGTTGTGTGGTGTTCTATGTATGTCAGTGAGAAGCGGTTGGTTGCTTATGATGTTAATTTCTTCTATTGCCCTGATGATTATTCCATCTAGTTCTTCTATGAATTGTTGACAGGGAGTGATGAAGACCCCAGCTACAATTTCTAAGATTGCCCGTTTCTCGTGTCTTCTTTATTTGAGTTTTTCATGTATTGTGAGGCTATCTTATTTAGGGCATACTTGTTTAATCTTTTTGTGTTGTTCTGGTGGATTGGTCATTTTATCATTCTATAAGGTCACTCTTTATCTGTGATAATTTTCTTTCTCTAAAGGTGTGCCAGTCACCATTTTACCACGGTGATAACATATCTGAGAAAACTAACTAAAAGGAGGAAAGATTGATTTTGACACATGATTTTCAGAGATTGCAGTCCATGGTTGGCTGGCTATATTGCATTTGTGTCTGTGCCTGGACAGCTAGTGGGAGGGAAGGGAAGAAGAGGAAGATGCTCACCTTGTGGCTGCCAGGAAGCAGCATGGCCACAGAAATAATATCAGTGGCCATGGTTACCACCCTCACTTCATATCTGAGATTTGGAGATGGCCACTCTGACCACCCCAGCACCCACCTCCTTCCTCTGCAGATGTCCCACACTGTTTGAGCCCTGATTCTCATTGCTGCTGTAGGCTCACCCTCCAACTCAGACCCTTGGATCTTCTTCACAACACCCCCAGAACTGTTACCCCACACTCACCCCTTCCTGAGGCATGTGGTCCTCTTTCTAGAAACATTGGGGTCCTACCTATGTTGTCTGAGCTTCTTTGGAGATTAGATGTGGCTTTTCCTCTCCAAGCTGAGTCTATGCTCACATGGAGAACACTGGATAAATATACTGGTCTAGATTCAAATCTTGGCTCTACCGTAAGTACGTCTGTGATGATAGGCTGGTTGATGATAGTGACTTCTCTGGGCCAATATTCCCCTTGGATATGTGAAACTACTCATTTTATCTGCTCAGAGGTTCAATGTGAATATTACCTGAGGTATTTCAGATAAAGCATCTAACCCAGATCTTTTGACTCCATGAGTATTCAACTCACACTGGCTGCACTGTTTACCTTATTATCAAATGACATACAGGGGAGAGCCCTGACTACTGCTTGTCCTGCCAGCCAACAACTAAACATGGCAGAGGTGATGACTTAGCCGCTGTCTAGGAGGAGATCAGCCTCCCAGCTAACCACCAACTACTTCTTCCACATGGTGTCTTCAAGAGTCCCCAAATGTCTCCAACTGACCCAAAGGACAATGAAGCCACCAGGTCAGATGTGTGACCTGCACCACACAGAACCCCAAGTGTGGAGTGTATTCTCTCCATACACACAGATGCACCAGGCTTTGGGGCTGCCAGGATGGAGGTGTGGGAAGGTCAGGTGAATGAGGACTAAAAATGGCAGAGTGGCTTGACAGCTAGAAGAGTCCTTGGGTAATATCAAGTGGGAAACATGGAATATAGGAGGTGACTAGCAATGGGGACAAATGTGGTGGAAGAGGAAATGGAAGCTTGGCCCACTCAGCTGTCAGGGTAAGTCATCCCCAGAGAACAAAATAATCAGAAAGCCCAGTACCAGATGGCTCCTTTTAAAGGTAGGCTCAGAGAAAGTTCCTGCTGGACAATTAGCAACAAACCCAAGAGCTGGGGTGAAGCTGCAACTGACCCTTACAAGTCTCTAAGGTCACACTCAAAATGCACAGAGGAACCCTTCCTTTCTCCACTGGCCTTCCTATGAACCAGGTGAGGTCACAGCCTCCCTCCTCCCACCCACAGAACTGCTCCCATGACAACCCAAGGGGCTGCCCCTCCGAGGAAGAATTCCAGCCCACAGCTGGTCTTGCACAGCCCTGGGCAGTGCATGAAAGGTGGAATCAGCACTGCATTAAAGGGAAATGAGTATTTGTTTTGAAATGTATTTAAAAGCTCTGGCTGGTTAATTATTTAAGGACCAATGGGTATCTTAGCTACCATGGAAACCTCTGGCTGTGCTGTTCCTTCCCAGACCCCTCAGATATGCCTCTGGAACACACGCACACACTCACAGATCTTGAACATAAACAACACATTCTCATAGTCCCACACAGTCACACATCCACATTTGAGCAAAATCACAACCACAAAACACACACACAAACATCGTTGCCTAACACCCAGACATATGTGTTTACTCATGCACACACTCATACTCTCATGCACATACACTCACCTGATCCCACAGAAGTCATAATCTCACATTCACAGTTCACCCCCATGCTTAAATGCTCACATGCATGCACTCACACATGCAGACAAATTCACACTCATGCGCACACAAGCTCCCACAAACATGCTGTCTCTTTGTCGCTCTCAAGCACACCAGACACACACACACACACACACACACACACACACACACACACACACACCCTCACAGGACTGAGAAGGACGCCCAGTCTTTCTGTAGGATGTCCTGGGACCATCCTTTCCAAGACCTCCAGATCCTGAGCAGGCTTGCTTTGCAAATAGAGCAGGCACATCATGTCTCCCTTCTCAAACCATAAAAGAGTGTCCTTATGAATGGTACACTACTACCTGACTGCCATCTCCTGCCACTAAGTTTAGAAGAAAGGAAGCAGCAGGCTGGACACACTGGGGAGTGGAATGGTGACTTCTACTTCTTCGCAGTGTGACCTGGGGCTCATTCTACAGCCTCTCTGGGCCACAGTTTCTACATCTATCAATTTGGGAGTATAGTAGCAAAAGAGTCCTTTTGTTTCAATGATGTCCCTTTCTCCTTGAAGCAAGTGTTAGAGCTGTTTTTGTGTTTTGATTTGTTTTGCACATAGTAAAGATAAGGACTTCTCCCAAATCTCCACAAATGAACCCAGGCATTTTACTACCCTGACTACCTGGAACACACACACACACACACACACACACACACACACACACACACACACACTGTACTGTGTCCTTTGTGCCTGTGAATGCCTTGCAGATGCTCGGAGACACATTGAGGATTAGTGCCCTACCCTGTTGGTCCCTGTGCTCCCTCAGCCCTGAATCATCTGCAGAGATGCTCTCCTGAGAAGCTTTTGCTAGCTGCAGTGCTGGGGCCCTGCTTTGGAAGAGAATAGACTACAGGGCCTGGTGTTTCCTTCCCAAAGAAGTTTCCAAGTGCTAGAGCAATGCCTCTTGTCCCTGCCTGCACCACGTGGCGCTGCACCGCTGAACTATATAATTACATATTTGTTCCTGTTGGGTCTTTGAAATATTAGAGCCCAATGTATAATTCCAGGGCTCCTGCACTGAAGATCCTGCCATGTAACTATGAAATAAAAAGACAAATAATGTGGCCAAAGCTACAGCCTGTGCTGCTCTGCTTAATTAATGGGGAATTTTATTAAAAAGGAAGTCAAAAACAAGGAGCTTTGGGTGCCCAGCCTTTCCTGAAGATCTTTAAAAGGGACAGGGACATGTTATAGCAAATCCTGCATCATTCTCTTAAGGATGTCATAATGGGCAGGGTGGCCACACTGGCAGAACAGAGGCTCAGACTCTGAGGCTCAAGTTTTAAATAAAGAGAAAAGCAGGGTGGATGGAAGATGACCCAGAGGATCCAAGGGACTTGAGCCTGAGACAAGAAGCTTCCCTCAAAGCCAACACATGCTTTTCAGGGACATAAAAGAGGAAGGCAAGATGTAAGGACTTATATATATATGAGTAGTGACAACAAGTACCCAAAGAAAGAAACACCCAGATGTGTTGTCCTGTAGGTCATGATACCTTGATACAGGAGGCTGTTCATTGACTTGTTACCACAGCTTTCTGCTTGAGGACATACACTCAGTCAGCAGGACAAGTCTCACCAGATGTGCTCCATCTCAGTGGTGTTTTGTGTTGTTTGTTTTGCAGAAGTGGCAATGAAGCCCAGAGCCTCACCCATGGTAGGCAAGGACTCTACCACTTAGCTAAACTTCCAGCCCCTGCTGTGATCCAGGTTTTGTCTGTGTCTCCACTTAGAACTGAGGAACATGAGTTCAAAGGAGTTGTGGGTTGCTCAGGGTTGCAAAGGTCGGAAGGAATGGTGCTGCCCAAAAATAGCACCGAGAAATTCGTGTCCAAAGTCTGGAGCTCAAAATTCAGAGTCCAACTTCCAGTGTTCCAAGGACCAAGAAACAACAGCATACTCTATCTATCTATCTATCTATCTATCTATCTATCTATCTATCTATCTATCTATCTATTATCTATCTATCCGTCTGTGCATCTACTATCTTCTATGTATCTATCATCTATCTTCTCTTTATCATCTATTAATTTTTCTTTTCCTCTTTTTCTTTCTGGCTCTTCTTTTGTTTCTTCCTCATATCTCTCCACTAAATCTCTTTCTCATTATCTTTTTCTGTCTTGGACTCTTTCTTTCTTTCTCTCTTCCCCTTTTTCCATCTTTCCCATCTCTTGCTATCTTAATCCCTTATCTTACTAAATATCAATATCTGTGTTTCCCCACCTCTATCATCTGTCTCTTCATCACTTTTTCTCTCTTTGTCTTTCTGTTCTCTTTTTTTCTTCTCTCTTCCCATACCTTTCTAACCATAGGAACAAGAGAAGGGGATGTGGAGGAAATAGATAAAAGACGGGTGAAATTCTGATGAGCAAGGCTGTTTCTTGGTCCCAGTGTCCCTCCATAAGTTTATATTTAGGTCCTTCTGTGCACTTGTTATCTGGATTAAGCAAGTCCTCACAAGCACTTGCTGCTCATAGGAACACCTGTGAGAAAATAGAGTAGATACTAGAGTTTAAATCTCTCTGTCATTTTCACCTTACTTACAAAGATATTGAGCAAGACAATTTTGTTCAGAAAACAGTGAATTTAGCACCAGGTAAATGGAGTGTCAGGGGAGCATGGCACATGAAGTCCTTGTCTCTCTGAAGAATCTCATTTGTCTTCCTTTCCATCTGGGATGGTCTGCTCAGCACAACCATGTAGAGAGTGGAGGTAGTGTAGCCTACACAGGTGAGAAAAACTGTCTTTTCTATCAACGTACATTACTTGAAAAGTTCCCGCCTGGGTCAGAAAGTGAAAGAGGAAGGACTTTTTAAATGTAAAGTGTTGTCTTAACATTTTTTTGGGGGGGTCCAGTCGTGGGGCCTGAACTCCGGGCCTGGGCGTTATCCTTCAGCTCTTCAGCTCAAGGCTAGCGCTCTACCACTTGAGCCACAGCGCCACTTCCGGCTTTTTTCTTTTTGCTTGTGTGGTGCTGAGGAATCGAACTCAGGGCCTCATGCATGCAAGGCAAGCGCTCTACCACTGAGCCACCTTCCCAGCCCGTCTTAACTTTTTTTTTCCAAGATGAAACTATATGCATGCCTCAAAAGATACACCTCAGATTGTTCAAGAAACAGCAGAGGGTGTGGGTATGTGTTGAGATTCCTTGTGTGCTATTTATGCATGTCAAAGACATTTAACAGTCACGTATCTAAATACATTTTAGCCTATTCACATTGGTCAACTGTAAGCAGATTGTCAACCAATCTGAGCAGAGGGAGGGAGGGGCCTGCGGCCTGGGTGATAAATATCAGAGCTGCCTGTGCTCTGTGTGCTTGCTTGCCAGATCTGGGGCTGATCGAGCACCCTTCTGCAGAAGTAAATTTTGCCTTGCTGAGACAATTCTTTATTTTTGTGTCCATCGTTGTGACTCCAGTGGTTCTAGGAGAGCATTTTTACGAGCCACAGGAGGAGCTCGTAGTGTTTGCTGTGTGACGGGTTAGGTTCCAGCGAGCTGAAAAGGGAAAAGACGGGGATCCCTTTCCAGTGTCAACCACTGCTTCCATGACTGCTGCTGAGAGGGGCCAGCAATGCAGGCTGGGGGCAGGCTGGCTGTGCACCTTCTCACGGATGGAAGGTTCCAGAGAAAAGCCTTGGCTCTCCAGCTTCCATGTCCAGTGGTGTCAAAAACGGATGATACTTCTTCTCTGCTTTGAGGATGCTTTACCAGATCATGAAAGGCTGGCTTAACGTACCTGGCTGCCCAAAGCCAATGTTTGTTCCTGACTCCTTTCCTGCCTGTGCTCCTCGTGGACTGGAACACTGGGGGGCCATTTTTCAGCCCTACAGCCTAAATCCAGAAAAAAAAGGGCTCTCTGGGGTCCCCAGCTACTCTTTGAGGTATAAGAGATGGCACAGAAATGAAATGAGGAAGGAACAATTTTTAATGTCATTGCCCCAAAATGAAACATGAGGATATAAGAATCTCAAGTCCACAGCTCCCAGCTACCGCAGAAGGCTCTGGAACAGAACTCTTATGCGGTATGAGCTGGAGATATCTCCAGACCTATCTCACCAGTGCTTGTCTCTTCATTGATCTTCTGCTGCTTAGGTCTTTCTCTAAGCTTTCTCCTTTCACGAGTCCTGCAGTTGTCCCTTTCAGGTGTGGGAGAGGTATCCTTATTCTAGCAATGTCTTCTGGGAAGAGGTCACTTGGTAAGTCTCCACAATTCATCGGTGAACCTGAAAGTACCTCATCTCCTGGTGCTACCCCGTGCTTCATCCCCTGGCACTTCTATCGGGCAGACTGTCCACACACAAAGGTGCATATAGGAGGCCCTGGCAGCATGCACCAGCTCCGGGAGGTTCTGAAGCATCTTAGGTGTTACACCAGATATATTCCCTTTAGTGTATCTTGGAGTTATTTTTCGACAACCAGTGAGCCTTGGAAGACAGCTCCTTAATTTATAGAGATGTAGGCTTCCCCTGAACACAGTGAATTTGGCTTCTTCCCAAACAACAATGCAACTGCCCCCCTTCCCTGATTTTCTGTAACTTCTGTGACCTTACATATAAAATGGGGCTGAGATGGTTTGCCTTGTAGAACTGGGATGAGCAAGTGGACACAAATGTGTTCTGCCAGTTATTAACCAAGACAGAGATTTGTAATGAATGGATGCCTCAGGTCTGTTTATCATGCAGGTCATTTTTGGAGGCACAGGGTGTTTTAATAATGTCTTGCAGATTATAATTGCCAAGCTGAGTATTCAAATGAGATCACAAATCTTCAGGTATTTTAGTGCCTTCCAGCCATCTAAGTCAGACAGTTGACATCTCCAGAAGCCAAGAGTTTTGCATCAGGAGCCTAGGATCCTATATTCTAAGACTAGGCCAGTAAAGACCCTCCTGGAGATGGGCATAGTCGCTCATGTCTGTGAGCCAAGATACTCAGGAGGCAGAGACCAAAAGGATCTTGGTTTGAGGCTGGTCTAAGCAAACAGTTAGCAAAACCCCATTTTAACTAATAAGCTAGGCTTAGTGATGCATCCTAGCCATGTAGTAGGTATAAATAGGACAATTGAGATCCAGGCTACCTGAGACCTATGTGAAATATAACTCAGGAAAAAAAGAGCTTAGAATTGTTGCTCAAATGGTAGCATGCTTGTCTAGTAACCATGAGGCCCTGATTTCCAAAAGGAGCATTACACCCGTTTCTGTCAAATAAAAAAATAGAGGGTACCATTTCCCCTGCCTTTTCCCTTCATACCACTGCACTCCATGTATAGCTCTGTTTGCATCATCTGAGGTCTTGTTGGCTCCTTCCCAAAAGCAGGTGGCATCCTCCAGTGAAAAGACTTGTATAAGTTTCTAAACAGAAATCCAATTAAGCTGCTAGGTGAGAAATGTAATTGTTATGAACAAAGCATGTCAGCCTCGACAAAATGCTATTTTAAAAAAAGGGTTAATGGCTGCCGGTTTCCAGGTAAGGCTTGGCACACCACAGCTTTTAAGGGTAACAGGT
Organism: Dipodomys ordii; assembly: GCF_000151885.1. Taxonomy (NCBI): domain Eukaryota; kingdom Metazoa; phylum Chordata; class Mammalia; order Rodentia; family Heteromyidae; genus Dipodomys; species Dipodomys ordii. The sequence goes on along the minus strand of NW_012267220.1, from coordinate 180,410 downwards.
ATTGCTCTTCCAAAAGGCGGAAATCTTAAAGGTCATCAGTTGTTCCCATAACAGGGAAGCAAAGTGCTTGAATGTTCCAACAAAATGCAGGCCTGGCAGAGCTAGAGAGGCTGGCGGTAGAATCAACACAGATCCTCCAGCAGACAGCTCTGCCTGCTCACACCCTGGACCTCCCCTGGGCAGAACAGATGCCTGTGGAATAAAAACAGTGCAAAGTACTTGCAAGTTCAGTTCAAGAGGTGCCCCCAGAAGTCCTCATGCCAAAAACCTTTGTAAAGGAGGGTGTGGATTGAAATTCCAGATGAATAATTAAATCGTTTGTATTGAAACTCCTTCCTTGCATTACTCCAGCCACTTCCCACACCTGTGAGTGTTCATTTGTGTTTCTGCTCCTCATTGGAGCCAGGATGGGCAATGAACAACTTTAGTGACATCATTCTACAGAGGGAGAGATTGGGTCCGAGGGAGCAGAAGATTTACCGTGAAGCCAATGGGTATCTAAACCAGAAAGCAATGTGAACTGAATAGATCTCTAGGGAGAGAGTCAGAGAGCAAACACCTCTTGTAAATGGGAAAAATTAGTCCCAGGATGGGGGAAAGTTGGAGTATTGGACCTCACTATAAAAACAAGGCTTCCTGCATCTGATGGGAGTGTTCGAAGAAGCTGGTCTTGCTCTCTCCTTGTCATTCTTCTTCCCGCACTTGGCTTCCTGAGCCCTGTTTGATGGTTGGCTTCAAGTCTCAATTGTAGACTCGCCCCTCCCAGGAAGCCCACTTCAACAGAAGTGGAGAGAGAGCTCTCAGGCTTGGCCCACTGCATCACTGCCTGAATGTCCCCAAACCAGGCTTCAGGGCTGTGCTGTCCAACATATTGGTCTCCACACATCTGACTGACACATGGCCTGTACAAGATGAGATGTGCTGGTATGACTCACCAGACTCCTGAAATTAATATCACCTGATCCTTTTTCCATTTTAAAACATAGGTTTTGAAGAATGAAATAAATAGGAGTAGATTTCAAATATTCTCACTACCAAAAACACAAAGGTAAGCCTGTGGATTGACTTGTATGTGAAACAGCTTGGTTTTTTTTTTTGTCAAGGTCTTGCTTTGGGTAACTCTACCTGCTGTCGGCAAGGTGCAGCTGGGACCGACAGAATTCTCACCCAATTCCAAGTTGTTCCCAAGGAGCTAGAACCTGACAGATCCAATGAGGTGAACTTCAGCTGGGCTCCATTCAGATGGCTATCGTTCCAATTCCCAAACCCTACTAAGACTCACAAGATCAATTCTTTCCTTCTAGAGCTATTACTCCCTCACCGACTCTGGTCATTTTTGGGTAAGATTCGCAGAAGTCACAAACTACCTGGAGAGGCCATTCTTCAAGGATTCTTCACAGGATCCTTCCTTCTCTTACCAGTTGTTAACTCTTCTAGAAATCAGAAAGTATCACTCAGAACTAGACCAAAGATGCTCATTCGTGACTCTCTAACTGCAGGACACTGCTTTCCAGAGAATCTTAATAGCTGGAGAACATCTCCACCCTTCAATTCTACTCATGAATGCAGCATCCATCCCAAGTTCCCTGAAGGAAAGGGACAGAGTTCTGAAGTCATCCTTAATGAGCCAGAAGACTGGAGAAGTGATCAAACACCTTGGGACTTTATTTGGCCCATCTGGAAATGTCAAAACACCCTCAGTGTCTATTTTGCAGTTCACTTCTTCACAGAGAGGGTAATCACAAAAAATGAAGTGTGGAGGAGATGACTGTACACCCTGCTAGCTTGCAAAGTACCCAGGAGAAAATAGTATCTTGAGAGCCAGGCTGACAGCATCAAGGGACAAGTGAAATACCATGGAGAGAAATGAACCAAGAGGGACTGAGACATGTCGTCTCTGAGATCCACAGAGACAGAATTGTCTTGTGGGAGCTGGTTGAAGATACAAAAATTGAAAAAAAAATCCCCACAGGTACGATGTGATATGAAGAAGATCTAGGCTGAAATCAGTCACCCTCCAGGTGACTCTCTATTTTCTGCAGCAAGAAATCTAAATTATTCAACCCAACATCCAATCTTCTAGAATGAATTGAGCTAGCATGATCCATGTGAGCAAATGGATAAAACTCGATGATACTGCCTCAACTATGTTCTTTCCATATGACTCTGTCATTTCTGCTCCAGGTAGCTGCCAATGCCCACCCAATGCCAATCAAAGGCATAGTTACTTATATGCATGGACACAGATGTGGGACGAAAGATTATTACAGGAGGAATCTCCTTTCAAAAATTGAAAGGGGGGGGCCTGGGAAGGTGGCTCAGTGGTAGAGCGCTTGTCTTGCATGCATGAGGCCCTGAGTTCGATTCCTCAGCACCACATTAGCAAAAAGAAAAAAAGCTGGAAGTGGCGCTGTGGCTCAAGTGGTAGAGCGCTAGCCTTGAGCTGAAGAGCTGAGGGACAGCACCCAGGCCCAGAGTTCAGGCCCATGACCGGACCTCCCCCAAAAAAGGGGGCCCTGGTTTCTGTCTCACTGATGCCTCTCAGCTGCATTCAATATGTGCTTTACTGCAAAGTCACAGCACTTGGTTTCTGCAGTCTTCCAGCTTTGGCACTCCTGGCTCCTTAGTTGGGATTGGCTCTGTTTCTCCATTTTGTCACCAACCTAAGTGAATTCACTACTTCTCCCGTGTCCCTTTCAAATCCTAACCTATTTATCTGATACCAGACTTTATTTTCAATTGTATGATCCATGTTATT
>NW_012267220.1:77918-174477 GCF_000151885.1 Dipodomys ordii | reverse complement strand
AGGTCACAGCACCTGGTGGCAACAGAAGCAGGATCTGAGCCCTCATCTAGCTGGTGCCAGAACACATTCTCTCTGTCTCTGTCTCTCTGTCTCTGACTCTTTCTCTGTCTCTGTCTCTCTGTCTGTCTCTCTGTTTCTTTGTCTCTGTCTCTGTCTCTCTGTCTCTGACTCTTTCTCTGTCTCTGTCTCTCTGTCTCTCTCTGTCTCTGTCTCTCTGTATCTGTCTCTGTCTGTCTCTGTCTGTCTGTCTCTCTCTCTTTCTCTCTCTCTCTCTCTCTCTCTCTCTCTCTCTCTCTCTGTTTCAACCACTCTCACAACCCAGTCAGGAGCCCCCAGCTCTGGTCTGGAAAGAAGTACAGTCAAGCAGGCAGAACATAGCAATGGCTTCCTCCAGTATCTTTTTCTCCCTCAAAATGTGAAGAGCATCAGCCAGAATCAAAACAGTATTTTTATATTAAAAGTATACATTATAAGGTAGAATGCAAAATTCACAAAAATGTTTTAAGACAAAAACCCAAGGCTTCAAAGCAATTCTACACTGACAGCTAGCTGCCTAGGCAATATTCCCACAACCCTGGGGGTATGTGCTCATTCTCTGCTGTTGGGGTTCCTTCTGTGGAAAACCTGAAGTTGTCTATCCTGGATTGAGGCTTGAGAATGGTGGTTGGGGAGACCCATCCGCTTGGCTTTGAAGTCTGGTTCAATTTAGCAGGCATGAGACCTTGAGCTTTCTTTCCTTTCCTTTATTTTATTGTTTTCTTAAGCCTTAATCAAGTGGCTTAAGATTATCTAGACCACATATTCCTCATCTACAAAATAAGGGGGAAATGTTATGGCACATTTTTATGAGAAGTTCATGATACAACCCCAATCTGCTGATATTAGCTTCATATATTGCAACTGCCTTGATGATGTTCCCATTTTTCAAGCAGGTCTTGGGTTCTTTGAGCCAAGTTGGCCTTCCTAATTACCTTCATCAAGATTTTCTCTTACATTGTGTCTTCCTCAATGTTCAAGGTGTCTCAGCCTTGAATGCCAGGGAGTCTGGCACCATGAGCCTCTGTAGAAGTGTGTAAGCAGGTACCCTTGGTGACTGCTTTGTCTTCCAATTACGTTGTGAGCTCCCTGCGTTGTCAACTATGGTATATAGTTTCAGCCTAACAAGATGTAATAGGAGGCTGGAATTTCCAAGCCATGAGCTCCTTTCTAATTGGTCTCCTAGTAATTGAAGACATCATTTTGATATTTTCCCCCCAGACCAAGGGGATATCCTTTTCCACTTTACACCCATCATCCTACTTATCATGATCAGGGGTGCTTGTAAGTGTTCTCAAGTGGATTCCATCGGTTCCTGAAGTTTGGGATCCCTCGGTGTCGGGAGGGAGAGCTGAGGATGTGTAATATGCCAGGACCTCATGAAGGGGCAGAGTAAGAGCAGAGCCCAGGTCCTCAGAATGGTTCTTCTGATCCCAATCCGAATCTTTGGCTCATCTTCCTTTGAGAGTGATCACTAAGAATGACAACAATCGATAACTGAACCGTCTATAGCTGATAATACTCTATAATCCCTGTTGGGGACTAAGTGGCTGAATTCTATCAGCATTAATTCCCAATCGGCCACAGTGACTGGCTCCTGAGCACAGGGCACTACTGACATTCTTCCACACAGAGTCAGAGAATCTCTGTGTGCATTATTCATGTGCACAGCTAGTTTCGGGCCTGAAGAAGAGAGCCTGCATGCTGACAGCGCTGCCTCAGTGTCCCCTGTGGAGCAATGGGGAGCATGGATCCCTCCTGGTGTCCAAGACACCTCTGTATTCAGCACAGGCACTGAACCCTCAGGCGCTGACGCAACACACAGTCTGAGGAGCAGGTGCATAGCATCCCGGGATCCTAAGCAGCACCCTGTAGACCCAGATAAACCAAGTCCTGAATCTAACCGCTCCTGAAATTCCTGAAATCTGAATTCCTGGAATTCTCTTATTCCGCACGGGCAGAGAGACCACCACTTGCCTCCATCATTCTCCTCCTCCCTGCTGCCCTGGCTCGTCACAGCCCAGCCACAACAACAATGTGAAATGGGGCCAGCAGTCAAACCTCCTGGGATTTGAAAAAGGAAGACATTTTAGGGTATTATAAAGAGTCCTGGTGAAGAACAAGAAGGCAAACAGACCAGGCTCCCACAACCCTCATCTCCCTTTCTGTAAACAGCAAATGGACTGAGGGTCAGCCAGGACACTTGGCCACTTTAAATTTCCTTAACCCTTTGGACCTCAGAAAATACATTTACATATGCTATCTTAGTTGAACTCTGTGTTCCAGCTGGTGTTTTTCAGCAAATGCACATTGACCAGAGACCATCTAATTTAGGAAGCTCAAGCATCAGGGCAGAGAAAAGTTCTCAGATGGGAGCTGACCTTCTCTAAGATTCATACAGAAATGGTAGAAATGGGATTAAAAGGTTTGACTCCTGGACCAGAAACACGTGTCCACACAGGCATGTGAGCATGTGAGTATTCACATGAACTCACACATGTGAATATGAAAGTGTACATTTGTGTGCTTGTGTGCATTTGTGTGTATGCTATCTATGTGCATGCATGCAGGAGAGGCACCCATGAATGTGTGCTTGCGTGGGGAAGCTTCCTATGCTGTATGCATATGCGCACGTGTGTATGTGTGTTTTTCTGTATGACTGTGGGTGCCTGTATACGCCTGTGTGCAGGTCTGTATGCATACGACACACGTCTATGTATAAGCAGAGGCACTGAGGACTGGCTGAGATGCCTTCACAGAACAGACAGGTAAATTGCAAAGAAGCCAAGGCTGAAAGTGGTTTCATTGTCTGATAGCACAACAAGGGCCCTCCACAGCTCCTGGGCACTGTGCCACCCGTCCTCTGGCCAGAGGACAAGCAGTGTTGGCATGGACCATCCACCTTCTGCAGAAGGTGCCAGAGAACATTTCTTCACTGACCATCTTCCAGTTTTTGTCCAAGAGAGAGGCCAGATGGAGGAGGGCAGCACAGGACAACCATTCCCCGGGCTCTGCTCCAGGCTGCCAGCCCTGGAGGAGATCAGCACATAAAGAGAGCAGTTCAGCTAAGGTAACGAACTCCCATGGAACAGGACAGAGAGTGTGGGCAAGAACTGAGCCAAGGAATGGAGGTGGGGGCTGGGCACTTCTTGAGGAAGGGGTGCTGATTGCCATGTGAAGACGATGGTGACAGGGCCCATCTGAGCCACACACCAGTAGAGGGAATGACATCTGCTCTTGAGCTCTCCTGGAGTGAGATGCCACCCCCAAACTATCCCCCAGATGAGAGAGAGAGGATGTAGAATCTTCTCTGGTCCTTTAGGACCAACAGTGGGGATGCCCAAAGCAGGAAATGGGATAAATGACAGGAAAGGAAAGAAGCAGAGAACTGAGGAGAAATATGGGTAGAAGGAAATAGGCAGAACTTTCCAGGTTCATCTCATGTCTAGGCTGTATCCTTCAGAGCAGTCAGAAGGAAAGTAAGCAGGTGAATTAGGACATCAGGACATCAGAAAGTGGGGTGCGGGGTACCAAGGGATGAAGGCAAAGAAGAGAGAGAAGAAGGGATATGCTGACAAGTTAGAAGGAAAAGCAAGGAAGGGTAGAAAACATCGCATACACATGAACGGCTCCTGCGGAGGAAATTAACCGAGCCCTTCACCCACCACAGAGACGGAATCAGGAGGGAAGGTGGTAGAGTTCCCCAAATGCTCTGTCCAGCCACAGATAGAAGCAAGAGAACTCAATATCCAGAGTTACTGTGGCTGAGGAAAAAAATAAAATACAAAACACCTCCACATGCAGGGATGCAAGGGAGGGTTAAATGTGGCTTTACAGCACAGTTCAGCCACTGGATTCCATTCCAGCACCATGTGACAAATGGCCACACACAGAGTGGGTTTAAACAGCCCATAGTTATTAGTTCACACAGGTTCTAGCTAGCCAGGTCTCTGCTCAGGGACTCCTCAGGCTGTAGTCAGGATGTCAGCAGGGACAAGAATCCCATCCTAGACTCAGGACCATGGGGTTCATGTCCAAACTCCTGAGGTGCTAGCAGAATTTTGATGATGGTGTTTCGAAGATGGAGATACTGGGCTCCAAGAGGCGATCATGTTTTCCTGTCACATGTCCATCGTTCATCCCCTCAGACAGTCAGCATAATAGCTTGACCATGGCATATATTATTAGACAGAAATGAGTCAGAGGTGGTTGTTCGGTGCTGAGAGGACTTTCTACAGGGGTGGACTGCTTGGCCTACAAAGTAGGAAACAAAATCCATCTCTCCCTGGTCCTTATTTCCTTGTTTGTAAAATGATGACTTCACAACAGTAGACCTATTCCAGGATGCTAGTTACAATAGTTCAACAAATTAATATCTGTAGAGCACTTAGAATGAGGCTTGGTCCATACTACATACATATTATACGTATCTTAATTATTTTCCAAAGGAATTGCTGACTGTCACAAATATTGGTCACACAAAGCACACTCAAATGAGTGAACTAGGTGTTGCTTTCCTTGGCAGGGCGGAGTCTTTTTCCTCTTTGAGGCAGGGTGATGAAGCTTAGGCTCTGGATTTAAGTGTCTGAATTCTGGGGGAAGGGAAGTGTGTTTGCTTTCTGAAGTCTCAGGATATGTTCCACTTTTCTCCCCATGGCAGTTCTCAATTCTGCATCAAACCTCAACCATCATTTCTTTTCTCTGCTGCTTTGGTGCTGCAGCAACTTCAGGACCAGCTCCCTCTCCATAGCTTTCCCTTCCCTCCCAGGCAGGTGGAGCCTGGGTCTCCTGGAAGTCAAGATGCAGCCCCACAAGCCCACCCCGTCCTCTCACAAAAACCTGAGGCCCGCTGCCTGCCCCAGCCATGTTTCCCTTTCTAATCTAATGTATGTATCGCTTACCTCATAGTTGCAAACATTAGCAACCCTTAAAACGAAGAGGCTGTTTCCCTTTGCAGAGGTGGGCTCCGTTGGCTGCCACACACACTCACACGCATATATTTGAACAAGTTTGATTCAGTGTAGCTGACACAAAAACCACTTAGTCGTTTCTCCTACATCATCTTAAGTTAATGCTCCTGACAGGCTGCAAGGAGGCTTTTCAGCAATTTTTCCATTTCAGCTCCACCCACCCCTACCCCCACCCCACGCCTGTTGCAAACTCTCTCCTCCCCCTCCCCCCCGCTATAAAATTTTGCTCTTCTGCCAACTAAACCTTCACAACTGGTATCCGTAGCATCTTAACCATCAAATCAAAAGGCCAGCAGCAAATCTGGCTGAGAAGGGGGCAGCCCAGCCTTGTAGGGATGAATTCTGTTGGTATTTGATGCAGGGGAATCTAACTGTTCCAGAAAGATAAGAGATGCTTGCAGTTGGGTCTCTTGGTTGGTGATGAGAAAGGGCACTGAAGGTCTGGACAGCTCCTAGCTTACCAACACAGTTTCCTGCCTGGTTTGGAGCCGCCTAAATCCTGCAGTGGGCACGGGGAGCGGGGAGGGGGGAGGGGTTTCCAGAGCCTGGGGCCTGCATCTCTGGGTGATCCCTGTGCATAAAGAGGAGAGGCCTGGGCTCTCACTCTCTCCATTCTTTCTCTACACCTTCTTCTCTCTTTAGCTTCTCTCCTCTCTAGCTTCGTTCTGCAGTCTCTTGTCTCTCTACCTCTCCATCTCTTTTATCTCTGTTTCCATATTTCCTTGTGTTTTCATCTCCTCTCTTCCTGTTTCTGTCTCTATCTCTTCTCCTCTCCTTCTTCCCTCTCTGCCTCATACCCCCTTTCCCCCCATCCTGCCCCTCATATATACACACACCCCTGAGGAGAGCATAATGCCTGGTGTAACTTCTGCCTTCTCCTACCACCTCCTCCATCTTGGCTTGTATGCTCTGCCCTATTTCCCAGTGCATCCAGCTGTCCCCAAGGTGTACTTTGTGCTGGACCAGCCCCAGAGAGGAAGAGATGTACAATTTGACCACCCAGAACTTGGTTTCACCCCTGTAGCATTTCAGAAGTACACAGTAGCTGAATCTAGCTTTGCTCTCCCTCCTACCCAGCCCCTGGTCAGCCCTGACAGCCGGCAGCTCCCGCTCCCTGGACAACGCTTTTATTACTGCTTTCCAGGACTGGACTCGGCCAGCAGGGGGCAGGCTGGCCTCACAGCTTGCCGCCCAGAGCCAGTGTCAGTCAGCAGAGGGGCGGGGCAGCCACAGAGGCTAACCTTGTGTGAGGAGATACGTTATTTAAGGCCCCAACTCCTCTGCTACTGGTCTCATATTTCCTGAGGAGCTCTTTACGACTAGGGCAGGCCAGGAAGAAGGCCAGGCTGCCTGAGAAGCATCAAAGAGAAAAATAAAAAATAAAAACCCACAAATTGCTCACCCAGGTCTCTGGCTCATGGTGTCCCTTGGAAGGTATCAGCCTGAGCCGGGGATCCTCCCCTCCCCCCCTCAGAACCCCACCAAGTGGGGGCAGGAGAGGCCACCACTGACTGTTTCACAGCTCCTGTGGACACTCTTTCCTCCACCACAAACATCAGAGCATTGTTATTATCATTTCCGCTTGGAAGATGAGAACACTTGAGTCCCAGAAAGGTTAGTTAACTTTCCAGAGTCACACAGCCCAGCAAGGACTGGCTCTAGAATTCCCTGACTCCTGCCTCAGATGCACTGTGACAAGCTCTCCTACTCTGCCCTCCACCAGCTGCCTACTGAGCCCTGCCAGCCTGGTGCAGAGTCACCAAGTGCCATCCTCCAGGGCATTCTCATTTTCCACAAGACACAGTTAAGGAAGCCCTGAAGAACACTGGAATGACACGGAGAATGGCTTTGCCCAGGCCACAGTTGGGCATGCCTCAACTGTGTGACCCTAAACCAATGGCTTAGCATCTCTTGGCCTCAAATGCCTCTTGATCAAGGAGTGTTCACTGGAGTCTGTGAACAAGTTTGGGGATCCAGATAGGATCCTTGCAAATCCGAAGTAAGGGCATATGTTCATGGGCATTGCAAATGCCCACAAAAAAGCTAGTTATTTCCATTAGGTGTTCCAAGGGGTCTTAAGCAGAGCAAGTTTGAGACTAAAGACGCTAGGTAACCTGCAAGCTGTGTCCAGCTCTGGCATTCTGGGATGTGAGGGACTTTCTTATAAGTAGTGTCAGGGCCATGGCAGGTATCTGAAGGCCCTAATACTCAGGTGGAAGACATTTCAGGCCAGCTGTGGGCAGCGGAAGTCACGGCCTCGGTTGAAGGCTAGTCTCTCTGAGCCTCTCTACTCTTTATGGCACAGCAGGTATTCTGACACATCTTTGAGTTGTTCAATTCTAGGGGGAAGGGCTACCCACTGAGGACTCTGGCAAATAGAGGCATCGTGCCCTTCCTCAACTTCCCTTGCCTTCCCGGGACAGATGCCTGTGGGTCACATAAGCAGAATGTCATTCCAGAGGCTTGCCAGTCTCACCTGGACTTGCTTTCCTGTAGCTACATCCCCAAAGATCCTTAGAGAGTCCTTTCGAAGAGTTCCAGCGAGTATTGGAAATTGGGCCATATGCCATGTTGGATTGGGAGGACGGAAAATCTTACTCATCCTTGTCCCTGTTGTCTCTTAAGCGCTGTTCTGAGATCAGATAAAGTAAAACCAGTGATGGAGTGATCAGCCCCATCCCTGTTGCAAAGGAAGAAATCCCTATTGTCCCAAAGTAATGCCAAAAGAAGTTTAAATAAGGCTGTGAGACGTGGGCATGGCTGGGGAAGATGGTGCTTTCTGTTTTGCATTGACATTTAGGTTGTTAGGTATTGGTCACATAGCTGACAGTCTCAGTTGTATTTGTCTCTGGCTGACACAAAACTATATCCTTTGCATTACTAGTCACTCTCAGAAACTGAGTGATTGAAAGCCACAGCCAGATAGCCTAGCTGGCCAATTCTTGCCTCCTCCTGCCTCTGGCCTGTTTGAACTCTTTAAGGCTGATGAGGTAGCATGTGTTATCTATGCAGAGAAGAGAAGATGCTGGAGGTGGGTCCAGGTATCAGACAGGTCTTCCAGGCAGGCTGGAGCAATGTCTGAACCCAAAGAAATGACTTGGTACTTTGCTGCTTTCATCATAGAAGCTAATAGGATATCATTTCATAATGACTTGGTTTTCTCTATTACTTAGCAAATACTGGTGGAATATGAAGTTTGCTCAAGTTTCCCTAAAATTGTGTTCTTGGATCACTTGGGATTTGAAATTTAAATTCTTAATAGGATTCCAAATCAGCCAGTTCCCTGCCAGTGCAAAGAGTACAGTCTTTTCTGGCCGTGGTTTGAACGCTTCTCTATTGACTGGTGTTGAGAACAGACTGAAGTTGAGAAGAAGAGAATTGGTGATTTGTGGACATGGAAAAACTGTGGAAAGCAGGAAGTGTTTGATTCAGAAGGGTGTGGTAAAAGGCAAGAGCAGCATGGGAGTCGTAGCCATGGGCAGTGATGTGGAGAGAAGCTGAGATGTGTGCAGCAGGAGTCAGAGGCTGGGCACGGAAGGGTGAGGATGCAGATTCTTTACTGTCAACTCCAAAGATGGATAAAGGGAAAGGTAATGGGTGAGTATGGTGGAAGTGTTTTATAGGCATGCATGAAAATAGAACAATAAAACTGCCTAAACTGTTTTGAGCTAGGGAGGGATGTGGATAAGACATTGATAGAAGGGAGGAATTTGATGAGCGTAGTTTATATGCATATATGGAACTATCACAATGAAACAGCACAATGAAATCCCCCTGTACAATTAGTACATCTTTACTTTTTAAAAAAAATAAAAGATGTGCAAAGAAAGCAAGGGGAGCCCAACCCTATTACAACGAAGTATTTCTGAAGAAAATGTTTCAGGGGAAGGTGATAGCCCAGGACCACAGCTCCTGTTTATATACTTGTGGAGGTGTGGCCTTAGAAACCAGATAAACCAAGGCATAAAGTCAGTGTAATGCTGTAAGCATGATAATACCAGGATTGTCCTGAAGAAAGGCTATAAGGTAGGGCCTCAGATCCAGAGAGAGAAGCAAAGGAAGCAGAAAAGCATCAAAAGAAATATACAATTGCTTGATGCAGACCATTCTGATGCCTCCATGGCTACAGCTAGATGGACATGGTAGCTTGACAAAGGTGCCTTTGCCATGATGCTCCACACGCCATGTGTAATAGAAGAGACTCCAAATCCACAGGGAAGAAGGAGGAACCTTTTCCATCCCCGCTGGGGCCAGGCGCTGGAGGAGGTAGCTGTTTCCTAGTGCTAGATTGGTGTGGTTGAGGGTGATGCTCAGGCATGGTTCTACTCTGGCTTCTCTGGAAATTTCCTGGTCCAGAGTGAGCTGCCCGGTCAGCAGGGGATAGCTTCCTAACGAAGATGTTTCCCAAGTCCATAAGGATCTGATTGTAAGAGTAAGTGATGACAAGCAGACAAGCAACACCTCTGGCACCCGTACCACCCAAGGGGCCCTTAGTTAAGACCCAAGTACCTTCCTTTGTGCTTACCTGGCAGCTCAGTGTCTCTGACGCACACATTGAACTTGACGTGGAGAATAGGGTTCAAACGATGGCTCACCCTCATCTAATTATAAAACCTTAGAATAATCAGGTAATGTCTCTGAGCTTCAGACTATTATATAATGAGGGTAACAAAACTTACCTTATCAAGTTTTCATGAAGATTCAGCTACAGCAGCAACATTTATTGAGTACTTAGCATGTTCCAGGTACTTTCTACAGGAATTAACATAAATTACCTCATCTACGTGCATTATAAAGCTTCATTTCCATCTCCTTGGTCTCCCTTGCCTGACACTTGGGTTCAGAAGGCAATAACTACATGATTGCAGGTCCTGTGCCCTTGAGGAGAGGAACTGTCCCTGTATAAGTCCTTCTCCTTATACCAAAATACCGGAGATCAGATGTTGTGTATAGGAAAGAGGTTTGTTTAATTTTTGGCTGAATGGTAACGTATGGCAGCCATATTGGTTTGGCACTGCTGAGGGCTCCATTGATTGCACTCTACCACGGCCAGTAGGAGTCTGTGCAGAGGGTGATTTTACCAGGCAATGTAGAAAGTCAGGTTTCTCCTTTTGTGTCAATCCATCTCAAGAGAATAAAAGCAGTTTATGAGACCGGTATTACTCCCAACCAAAGTCAATGCATCTCCCACGAGGTCCCACTTTTCAAATGTTCCAGCACCTGTACATCACCAGAGACCAACCTCCTCAAGAGTCCTTGGAAGGGGCCGGGGGGCTGGGGGAAACGACACATTCAAACCAGAGCCAAACCACAGCAGTCTATAAAAGGTTAGCCTGCAAAACAGTTTTGTTCTGTGAAGTCGGGTGTTACCGTCAAGCTGTGTAAGTTCTAATCCTGGATTTCAGAATTCATGGATATACACATGAAAGGCCATCCTGAATCCTGCCGTGCAAAGCCCTCTGGGATTGTCTCCAACTATCTTTTCAGCCTTAGTACCACTAAGCTCAAGAATGAGTACATACTGCTCTGTCCCCACTTTCTCCATGTCCCCACCCCAGTCTGAAAATCTCCCTTAAAAGTTAGGCCTTGCTTGAATGTCCAGCCCAACACACCTATGGGTTATTCCTTCTGCCCTTAGCTGGAATGGAACACTGGGGTCTCCCATTAATTAGACAGAACTTCCATTTCTATTGCCATTTCTCTTATGCCTCTGGTATAACAGAAGAAAGTCGGTTCTGAATCCCATTCATTCTCCTCTGACAGTGATAACCTGAACACCATCTTCCAAGTAAAAGTGTAGCTGTGGTACAAACTGAGCTTCATGACAAGTCTCTAGCGCCACTCCCTCATCCTTCTGTGCGTACTGCTCCCCCAAGTCTCTGCTACAGAGAGTTCTCAGCACTCCAGATCCTGCAACTCATTGGTAGCTCCCATGACTAAACCAAAGGAGTGAGAAGAGTGAAAATGTCTAACCTTACACAGGCCCCGTGATGAGGGGAGCAGAGGGAGTTATCTGAACCTGGGGACCAGTTTCTATGAAAAGAGGGAATTTCAAAGAAGTGGAAACTTCTATGAAGATGACAAACTTGGCCTCTCAGAGCTGGCCTAGATCTTGGCCATGGCAAACTCCTTGGCTCCACCCACTGGGCTGGCCCAGCCTCCAGCTGGAGCCTCAGGTGCTCCTAGAGGCTGGGCCACAGCCCCTCCTCCCTCTGCCCTGCCCCCTCGTTCTTTCCATAGCTCATTTGCTTTCAGCAGCCTCTCATTTCCTGGTGTTGGTTTAGTCTCAGGCCCAGACCCAGTTCAATATTTGTCTCCCCAGCTCCACTGTTTGCTTTCATTTCCATATGTTTAACATACATATTAGCTTCCTCACACCTGGACCCATAACTTGGACTGGCTGTTTTCAGCTTCATTCTGGGTACCAGCGCCTCTGGACAGACACTCTAATTTCTGGTGCTCCAGTCTCATCCTTCTAGGATGGTGTTTGGAAGCCACAGCTTAGAGCTCCATGACTTAAATATTCCCTACCCACCAACACACACACACACACACACACACACACACACACACACACACACACACACACAGAGCAGGGCTCTGGTCTGATCAGCAGGGCCATGAATCTCTTCCCTGAGCTTCACCTTATCTTACCAGCTGTCCTTTGTTCCTTCTGGGAACATAATATGGATGCTTTCTAACTTTTATCAAAAGATGAAAATATGGTGAGTCAAAGATATATTTAATGCACCCACCCTACTAAACCTCACGGATTGCCCTTGCCTGCCTCAAACATGCTCAGAATACTTACGCTTTCCTACAGTGAGTTCATCGTGAAAGTATCATACTGTGTATCACCAGTCTGGGTGAAGATCAAAATTCAGAATTGGAAATGCAGTTTCTCCTGAATTCATTTAGTTTGGGCATCAATGTGAAGTCAAGCACTGAAAAGTTGAATCTGTAAGTTGAGGACTTGTGTGTTGATGGATGTTCTAGGATCATCATTCTAACTTAATGGAAGGGTAAGAATATCATTAGAAGTTTTGAAAATGAACTCAGAACTATTCTGATTGGCCCTTGCCTTATCCTAGCCTTCATCTCCAACTGGGTCTTCAAACTCTTCCTCATAGGAGTCCAGTATCTTTGATGCTTAGAGGTCATTTCGTAAAAAGAAGATGAAGAGAAGAAAAACCTACTAAGCTGCTTATCCCTAAATGGGCTCTATCTCTGACTCAGTGTTTTGCCAGCTACAGGAAGAAGAGGCTTGAGCTCAATAATTTACTGGTTCCTCAGACCTTCAGACTGGCTCTCAAACAGGCCTCTCCACCCTTCCTCCCCATTCATCTGCCAATGGGATTCCTTAAAATCATCCTGAGTCTCCATTGCCTCTAGGATCAAATATGCGGCTTTGGTTCCAGACACAACCAGGGTCTTTTATATAACAACCTGGCTCCATTATGCCTTCCTTTCTCCCCTCTGCTACTATGAACTGTCCTTGCTGTGAACTCCAGACACAACAGCCCATTCCCAGACCACATGCCTTGACTGAAGGTTGCTTTCCATCAAGGATCCAACTCTTCTTGGTGCTTAAAACCAGTTCAGGGCCCAAGGATGCTAAGTAGATTTCCCATCTTTTCCTGAAATGCATTGTTCATGATTCCACAGTGGCATTGATAGCTATCCTCCAAATGCATCCTCAGCTGAAGACTATTTATACCCTCATCTTGTCCTGTCCACACCAAGCAAAGCTATCCTGTGCAACCAACAGGACAGAGTGTGATGTCTGATGCTAGGTTATAAAATGGTGTGAACCTCACCTTGGCTCCTCTGATGGCTTACTCTCTGTGCCTGTGGGAAGGCCAGCAGTCATGTGGAGAGTCACACAAGGACAAGGACTGAAGCCTCCTGCATCAACCTTTCCAACTTGCCACAGGCAAGACAGCCATTTTCTCAAGAGAATTCCCACAGTCAAATCTTTGGTGATGCAACCTCCAGTCAACAGCCACTCTGTGCAGGATTGCCCAGCTAAGCAGCCCCAGCCTGATGCATGGGCTTAGAGTGACCCTCGATGTTCGTTGGGTTTTAAACCACTGGATTGTAGGTTGTTGTTATAACACAACAGTAGGTAACAAATACAACAACTTCCTCCTATTGGAGTAAAATGCATCCTCCTTTAGGCTTCTCTTTTCAGTCTGTCAGCATCTTTGAGAACATAGCCCTGTGTATTTCATCTCGGGATCTACTAGCAATCCATTTCCCTAAAATCAAAACTCTAAAGATTTTGATGTCCCCCAACTCAGCGTCATGATATAAGGCTGGCTTCCTTTCTACTTGGCTTTTGTTCAAGGTCAGTGTCCCCCCTACCCCCACCTCTACCCTGCAGGGTTAAACAGCATATGTGCACTTTGAAAAAGACCTTTACCTGCTGGTTCTTTCTTACATTGCCTTCCTGAGGTTGACAGAGCTCAGGCACATTTTACATAAAACATGTCAAGTTGCTTTCCCAGTTTTTCAGGCATAGCAACCCAGGTTTGCTGACTATGGGCTAAGCCTGAGGTACATTAAACTCACAGGCCTTCCAGTGTGTAAGAAGAATATGGAATGTGCCTCAGTTTCTTGCTCTTCATCTGGGGACTTCTGAAGGAGCCCTTAAAGCTAATATGACACTCCTTTGTCAAGGAAGGGACATAGTGGATCATTCCCATTTAGAATGTTTCCGGCCTGGCCATTCTTCCAAGTCTGGAAGCTCAGCCATCCTGGACAGGTTGGGCTAGAGCCCAGGGCTAGGACTATATACCTTGTGCTGACTTCTCATTATCACCAGCTAAGGCTGCTCAAGCCCTGTTAGTGGCCTGCACCCACTGCAGGCCTCCTGTTACGGTGGCAGTTCTATTTGCTTAGAGAGATCATCTGGAAGAATAACCTCTCTCTCTAGCATCTAGAAACAGTTCTTGATGTTATCTTAAAAAACAATTTTGGCACCAAAATTTAGACAAATGCCAGTAGCCCACATGGCTGCTTCTAAGGGATACCAGGAAAGATCCCTGGAAAAGTTAAAGCCATATGCTATTATAGGAATAATTGACAGGCCATTGGCCTAAACATCTGAAAACCTTACATTTTTTCCTGTTTTACCTTCAGTCCCAGTAGCAGTGTGACAATATATGAGGATCTGTGATTCTCTGGGGCTTGACCTCCTTTTGTTTAAAAAGGCAGCCATCATTTCAAGCTGAAAAATGAATAACAATAATATTTATCCTGTACCAAGCACCCATACACTACATTAGACACTTTGCATCCCTTTAAGTCATTCAAGTTTTTGTACGGTGCTGTGAAGTAGATACTTCCTCTACTTAAATAACAGTGAACCAAAATCTAGAGTGGTCAAGTAGACTGCTCACTGCGCAGAAAATCAGAAGCAAACTTCAGTGCTCTTCATTTCACCCTGGCACCAAATAAAAAATGCATCCGAACAAACTTTAAGCATTTCTTTAAAACTATGGCAGAAAACTAAAAGAGTAGGAAGCCAGTCTTTGGAGGTAAGTAAGACCATCAGTGCGACACATGGTGTTCTCCTCCTTCAACATCTCAAGCAGAGACCACATTCTGGAGACCTAGAAGGCAAAGCCCTATCTGAGCCTCTGCAGATGATTATATAGGAGGAAGGCACTTCATACCCTCCTTAGACCAGTGAGAGGTCTCACTCACCTGCCAGTCTGCAATTCTACCTAAACCCTTACTGCATATGGAACAACCAAGATTCATAGACTCTCTGGGAGGTTACAGATGGCTCCTTTTTGCATTTTTCCCATTTCTTAAAAGTAATGCATATGAATTTTTTAAAGTAAAATGGATTTAAATTGATTCTATTTAAATTTTCTTTTATTTTAGAGGCTTCACAATCCCTCTTAGGATAACTGCTGCTGCCTCTATGTATATTAACAAAAACCAGAATTGGAATCCTGTATTGAACTCACGTACAACTCCTTGTAGGTTATAAAGTTTGTTCTTTCTAATACTCTTTATCCTGTCAACTCTCATTGTCTTGTGAGCATTATGCCTAGCAGAGGCCCCAAACCATAGTCTTTTCATGACTAGGCCAAGCAGACTTAGACTTTCCACCTGTCTGATAGCTTTCTCCCAACCTAGATTCAAAGATCATTTACCATATTCAACTGTTTGATACCAGTGAGCCATCTTAATGAGCCATCTTTTTTCTTTTTTCTGGGGGGGCGGGGAGTGGGTGGGTATGAGTATTGAAGGCAAGACCTAATGTTTGCTAGGCAAGTACTCTAGCTACCACTTTAGCCATACCCTAGTCTTTTTCTTTTCTTTTTTTCTCCTCTTCTTTTCTTTTTGTTTTATCTTTTACTTTTCAGATAGGATCTCATTCCACTTTTCCCATGATGGTCTCAAACCATAATTTTCCTACCTCTGCCTCCTGGAGTAACTGGGATTATAAGCACATACTTCTACACTCAGTTGCAGTTTCCTCTTGATGATAACTCAACATGGTGAATCAGGCCATCTTTTAAAACTCTTGTGGTCACTCTGATTAGAGGCATTCAGGGCTAGATTAGGCTTTTCCCTCAAAAACTAAGTGGGGGTAAAAACAAAGCTTCAATTTCCCTTGACTATTTTATTAGGCTCCATGCTGAGTCCCAGACCCACCCTTTACCTCCGATTCTATGGCAGAGTTCACATTATCTAGGAAACTTCTCTGCGTGCTCCTAGTCTGTGTCAGGTGCCCTCCTTGTGATATCATGTAACATCTAACTGTAACCATCACTCTTTGGGATCATTATTTTTCTGACTGACTCTTACCCACAAACCTCTCAGTGCTCTGGGGTCAAGATCACACTGGCCCTTCTCCCTATTGAGTGCCCAGAGCCTACAGAACAGACAGCACACAGTAGGTTTAGAAACCACACAAGTACACCTGCCTGCCTACCCGCCAATTCTGAAGAAAATGAGTCTTTCTTTCAGTGTGACACTTTGTATCTCTTGGCTTCCGTTTTCTCATCTGCAAAAGAAAAAAACCATGATTTGAACGAGATGTTCTCTATCATTCTTTTGTGCACAATAATCTATAATTCTATGATGCTAAATAAAGTTATGCATTGAAACAACAGGGAAAATGGTAGCACTTTAACAGTAGTATAGCATAAAGACTGTGTTGGATCGTTACTATGATTATTCTATGTGGTTTTTGGAGATCTGCATCCCACTTGAATGATATCAGCTATCCTCCTCCCCTAGCCCAAAGAGTGACCCCAGAGCACTGCAACAGTCCCTACCTCTTTTGGCCCTTTGCTCTTTTTATCCCAAGGGCTTTGCAAAATGCCCAGTGATTTCCTTTCCTCTGAGCTCTGTGCATCAGACTTCACCTTTTCAGCCTAACAGTGAATCAGTGAATTTTCTCACCTGCCTATTGGTTTTGAGGATCTTTCTCTTTTTCAAAAAGAAAGAATCAAAAATCAATAATTTGAGAAAACAAAAACACACTAAAGGAGAAGACAAACCAGACAGTCAGTGTGCCTGAAGTTTAAATTAGAATACAACGGTTTAATGCTCCCAAAGACCAGACTATTGTTTCTTATCAGATTTCCCCTTGAACGAGCAATTGTGAAGCCAGCCTGACCAGAGGAATGAGTTGTCATTCCGCCAGATGAGCAAACACCATCGATTTTAATGTGTGTGATGGAAACAAACATCACAAAGCTCTCCCTCCTCACGCCCAACATCGGACATCACCATTCAGTGGAATACGATGCCCCTGTTTTGTTAAGTGCCCGGGCAAAAGCATTAAGGAAGTGGTAGGGGAGGGTCCTCTCCTGGTGGGAGGTTATTACCACCCTTGGCAGCTTCTAGGTCAGGGAAAAGGTTGAGCCAGGCAACATAGAGAGGTAGGAAGAACTGGAGAAAATGAATTCTAGTCCCTGTAGGAACAAAAAGAATCTAGAAATCTGCAGACAGCATTTAGCTAGGAGATGTGCAATGGTCAGAGCAAGCACCAAGGACAAATGGAGCCAATGACAATTGCAAAAATGGATACAATATCCAGCCTCAACTGTCTCAAAACCATGAGAACTGGCTGAGAGCCAGAGGTGCCTCAGGGTTCTTGCCAGTGTTGTTTCTGGTTAGCAGTGGTCAGTGGGTGCAATGGGATGGCCTCGGTTTTAGGACACTATCTTGGCAGTAGTAAAAAGGAATGTAAGAAGTCAAAATAGCAACAACAACAACAAAACCCACCGTTGTGAAAGAGATTTTTAATACAGGTGAAAATGCTCTTTGAGATATGAGTTGTCAGGAAGTTCAGAAAGAAAATCCAACCTCCACAAATTGCCATAATCTGAGTGTTTCATTTGGAAACATGGAATGCAAAATCTGTTGGAAGGAATTCATAGGTTAGCCCTTAATTTGGACCTAAATAAGCTTTCATATTTACATATATTGTCAGTTTGTGTGGGCTCTTGATGGAGGGTGTTTATTAGCTGTTAACCCAGGGAGTTAGGTTTGGAACGTTGCAGATATGGAGATGGGGTACAGATTCATCTTTTTACCCACACATATCTATACGGCTGTTTGCCTACTACAACATAATCCATTGTCAGAAGCAAGAGGCCTACTGAGTAGAATAGGCTTTGATAGAACCAAGCAAAAGATTCTTCCCTACTTGCCCCAAAAGATTTCATGGCCTACCATCACTAATCATTTCTGGGGACCAGACTCAGTGGTTTTTTCTCTAACAACCATCACCTCAGGTCCGTGGGTTTCTTGTTTACCTCATTAATTATAGACATCAAATAAATATTTATACAATTCACTGGCATCTGTCCTAAACCAAGTAAGGGGGTATTTAAGATAAACCCACTGTAAGCAGACCGGGTACAACTAATAGTCAACATGTGTTGAGAGATAGGCTATGTAAAGATTTCATGAAACAGACAATTTTGGATGTTGATGACCAAGTAGGTGTCACCTGCATTTCCCAAAGTAGTTTATTGTCCCTACACCCTGGAGTGATGAGAAATCTTGCTAGTAAGGAAGGTCCCAGCCTGGAAGCAGAGCTCTGAGGCCTGGTTATTAACAGTGCGTAATGATGACCTATCTTGATGGGCATGAATAACTCTGGGGAGTTCTGACAGCTTTCATATCCACATTTACAGTCTGTGAAGGGGTGACAGTGGGATGCTGATCTCCTGAGAACTGAGTGATGAGGGAATACAATTGTCCCTTGAGAATTAAACCTAGTAAAATCTCTACACAATAGAAATGATTAAGCAACCATGAAGTAAATGCAGAGATTATCTGTAATTGTGTGACTGAAGTGTTTGGGAACACCCAAAACTCAGTCAAGGCGATCTAGGAGCAATCTCAAAGAGAAAACCTTGAAGTGAGATTGTAATTTGGTAAGGAGAAACCTAATCAGTCATATTGTGCCTTCTTAGGAGAGGGATCTAGTCAACGGCTGCTCTGTCAGGCTGGAATAAGTGTCTGTACATCTGACAGGTGAATACATACTGCGGACACAAGATGCACGGGGCTATCAAAGCTAGTAAAGACTTGAGCCAAAAAATTATTTTCTCTGGTTCTGATTCAGTGATTCTCACACATCATTCTGAGACAGTTCACCCCCTCCCCCACACAGCTTGCTTGCAGAGAAAGAATGGGCTGTAAAGGGCCAAAGCAATGTGTGTCCAGTCCATCTGTACTGGTGTTGTTTCTCCATTTGTCTCCCAAGCCTCTTATTGATGTGAGGTCCTTGCTCTGAGTTTGGTTAACAGGACAAAACTGATGATCACACAGTGCTAAGGTCTGAGGCTGGAAAAGGTGGGAATTTGTTGAAGAAAATGATGACCAGAGACCAGAGTTTGGGATTTCTCTGGCCGTCCGCCTAAGTCAGATAGATGTTTAGTTGACCTCTTATTCCTGAAGGGTAGTATTTCAAGTGTTTACGCTCAACATGTATGATGTTGGTTCATTGATTGTATTGTTACTTCTCCTCAAGTTCAAGGTCATGTAGCATCTGCATTTTGATTTTACCTAGCCTTGAAGCTTCTAAGAGAGAAGATTCTCTTTACACTCTAACAAGAGCTACAGATTGTCCAAAAACCCTTAAACCCAAGAAAATGTTCTCTTTTGTTGTTGATTATTGTTATTATTGTTGGTGGTATTATTGGTGTTGGTGTTGTTTTGCAGTACTGGGGTTTGAGTCCAGAGACTCACACATACCAGCCAAGCACTCTATCATGTGAGCCATGGCCTCAGCCTAGGAAGATGTTCTTTGTAAGGATAGATCTCACTTTTGAGTTAGGTATGGTAGCTCAAGCTTATGATCCCAGCACTCAGAAACCTGAGGCAGCAGGATCATGAGTTCAAGGCTGGCCTGGGTTATCTAGTAAGACTCTATTTCAAAAGGAGAGCACTTTTCAGATGACCTTGTTGCCTCCTGTTGTGTATTCTGGATGCTGGGCATCTGGCCTCTTTTCTGAGTCCTCAGTTTTATCCTAGGAGCACTAGATTCCCCTTGCTGAGGGTGGTGGGGGTGTGGTGAGAAGGACTCCGTCACTCCTCTCTGATGTGGCTCCTCAGTACTTATTTCAATTGTAGATTTTTCCAATAGAACCAGCATCCAGGCTGGCCCTGGGGCTGTGGAGAGGGAGAGGAGAGCACTCAGTGACTTCCAATAGAACCAGCATCCAGGCTGGCCCTGGGGCTGTGGAGAGGGAGAGGAGAGCACTCAGTGACTTCCAATAGAACCAGCATTCAGCCCTGGGGCTGTGGAGAGGGAGGGGAAGCACTCAGTGACTTCCAATAGAACCAGCATTCAGCCCTGGGGCTGTGGAGAGGGAGGGGAAGCACTCAGTGACTTCCAGGTACTTGGAGGTGGTCCTAGGGGCAGGCTTGCTCTCCTCTTTTGGCCAATTTTCCTTAGTCCTGGTTGAAAAATGCCAGTGATTCATTAGCTGAGAATCTTCCAGGGAGATATAGCTTTGGATCATATATTTTCATGATCTTTGGAACTCTTCTCTTGGACTATTTGCCTCTTATTATACCCAAAGTCCAGATTTTTCCAGATCAAAGAATCTGTGACCTGTGAGGCCACAGGCAGCATGAGCCTGAGCCTGGGATTTTTTTACCTGCAGATCAGATTCAGGGCTCGGCCTTTAACTCTTCCCTTCTGGGTCAAGAGTCCAGTTATACCCTAAATCTACTGTGGAGACCAGGACTCTCTCTCAGAAGTTCCCAAAACCCAACTCCTCTCCAATCTCAGCGACCTTTCCAGCCTGTCACTTCTACCGCCTTCCTCCTTCTTGGACAGTTTTCCCTTTGTATTCAATTGCAGCATTACCTCCATTTCTTTAAAGCCCCAAGCAGATACAGAATCTTAACAATGCCCCTGTTTCCTCTCCTCTTCACGTCTCCTTCCTGGCCTTAGCACCGCTCCATCACCTCTTAAAGCATTTATACTTGACCTGCGGGGAAGTTTCCCTATGATTTATTTATTTGTGAAAAATGAGGTTCCAATTATGGCATATCCATACAGCAGAATGCTATGTAGCCATTTAAAATAATGGGGTAGAAGAAAACTTAATGAGGTGGAAAAATGTTCACAACAATACATTCAGAGGAGGGGGGGAAAAAAGAGGCTACAAAACAGTGTGTTCTGAACGTTTGCATTTTTATAAGAAATGTGCTCATTTTTGTATAAAAATGTATGCGTTTCAATCTATGTGGCTGAAAGCATGTATGCCTGTATTCCTGTATAAGTTTCCCAGTGGTCATGCAGTTTCTGGACAGTTTTGATGATTGCAAATGATACCTTTTTCTTTGTGCTTTTCTCTGACTCTAAATTTGGTTTGCAATGAGGAAATTTTGCTTTTGCAATGGGAGAAAAACATAAGGAATGTTTGGGGACTGGTTTTTTTTTTTTGGTGATGTTGTTTTGTTTAAGATGTCCCACCCCCTTCTACCACCCTCCCCTCCCCCTCCCCCCCCTCGCCAGCAATGTGACCTTTCCATGTTTATCCACATTGGTGTATGTAGTTGTTATTCTCAGCAAATGAGTCAATTGAAATAAGACTCAATTTGTAAGAGTAAAAAGTGGCTGTTGGGAGTCCAGACAATAATTAACTCCTAGCAATGTTCCCTTTAATAGTCCAAAAGGCACTGTCTTTCCTACTCTAGCCAGAGCCAGATTTAGGGCTACCCAGTTGGTCCCATTGGTGAGTAGATGCTAGCAGAATCCTTTTGTATAGCTGCAATCTTCTCTTTGCCTTGGAGAGTCAGCTCTGCATTGTTCACTGTTGTTCATTATTTTCTTTCCAGACTGACAACTTGGATTAGAGTTCCAGGCCTGCCACTTACTATGACTATTGACTTTCTGAGTCTTGGTTTCCCATCTGGAAATTGAGAGTAATGACAACATCCACTTAGAGAAATGTTTTGAGGACTAAATGACTAAATATAATCAAGTGCTAATCACACTGCTTGGCACATAGCAAGGATTCAGCGGATAGGAGTCATTATTAACCCCTCATGCCTTTTAGGAACAGCATTCTGAATTATTTTTAGGCTTATGTGCTGACTTGGAGAAAAGATCATAAGAAGAGGTTCGACAGTTCACCAAGGACAGAAGAGGGATGGGTTGAGGAGTAATTTTCTCTGCTCTGTGCTTTCATTTCAGAAATATTTGCAGATGCAGGGATAGCACCTGAGCACAGTTCAACTTTCTTCAAAAGGGCCTTCTTTACAAAGTCTGACCTTTCAGTCTAGCTTGGCTGCATCCTGAACAGGAGGCCATAGTACAATGATGACTAGCTTAAAATCAACACAAGCTCTAGCTTTTTGTTTACTAAAACATAATGTGAGACTTGAAAATATCCTTAATCTCTATCCAGCCTAATCTCCAAGGTGATGAGTGTTTGAACCCTCCTTAAACAGAGCTATTATGCCATTATTGAATCTATGTTTGTTTATCTCCAGAGAAAAGGAACTCTTCTTTCCTCTCCCAGGACAACTCACAACATGACAGAATCCTCAAAATAAACTCTGAATAAAGGTTCCTCCTCACACTGAACTTAAATCTTTCTCTAGGTAGCTTTTAATTCATAATCCTACTTCTAACCCTTGAAGGAATATAAAAGTCAAACCATTTTCTCAGGGTACTCTTTCAAGTACCTGCAGTAAGGGACTATGAATTCATCTTAGTTTATCTTCTCCATATTAGACATCAGAAACTTTCAAAACAATTTCCTATCTGTAAGGTTTTTGAAATCCCCATGACTTCTGCTGAAATGGGTCTTACACTGCATGTATCAAAATATATTTTGCACAGGTTATTATGAAATGATTACTTCCATTATGATAGACATTGCAGTTTTCTTCACATAACCAAGTGTCTATTTGCTTTTGGATGACCACCACCAATTTGCTTTCTATTAAATCACATAATATATATATATATATATATATATATATATATATATATACATATGTATATATGTATGTATTCCCTTCACAAGTACTAGTTCTACATTATAATGATCTCATTCTGTGAATGTGCAGTTGCTTTTCTCAATCACTATAGGATGCTACGTTCTTCTGGGTTAAATTTTATTACTTTGGATTCAAGTCATTCTTTCAGCTTTTTTAAAACTTGTAGGGACCTGATTCTGCCACCTAAAATATATGTTACCCATCCCAAATCCATGCCACCCACAACTTTGATGACTGTGGCCTCTGTCTTCATAGAAGTCATTGATTAAAATTGTTACTAGAGCCTTGGGAAAGTTTGCTAAAAACATCTCTGTAATTCATCACTGATTTAAATCTTCGAATCCTTCGCTGTTATTATTTGCCTAAGAATCCTTTTACCATTTCTTAATGTATCTGAGGGTGTGATATGATATTGTATATGATTTAATATGATTTTTTGGAATGTGTTAATAAAATCCAGAGACACATTTTCCTAATACACCCATTCTTAATCTTTCCTTGCAAAATAAAGTTAAAAAGTCTGACAGAATCTCTCTGGGTTTTAGAATTCTCTGATTCTTTTTCTGCACTGTTTCCAGCTATCCTTTTTTATTATCCATTTCAAAATTTAGTTTTTATTTCTTATTTTCTGTATTGAACATTGGCTTGACAGTTTTCCTGGATTCTTGACAATTGTTCGTACTCCAAAATTCCTTGGAAATCATAAAAGCCACCTGAGAATTGCAAGTAGAACAATTGTGGTGTACAAGATGCTGAATCTAAAGGCCTTATTATGTTTGGATAAATCAGACATTGTGTCACTGCTTATTTATAATGAGCTGACTCATAAAAGGCTGAGAGAAGTAAACAAATAAATGAATAGAAGGAAATGGTGAAAATAAATCTGCTGCCTTTGACTTGGGGTAATTTCTTGACTGTAATCCCAAAGACTCAAAAAAGCAAAAGGTGAATGCTGATGAGTAAAATTAATTTGGGATATCTTCCAAGGCCCAGCTCAGCTAGATGCTCCCTGTAGAGTCAGCGGAGGCTCCAGCTACATTGTGTTAATAGTTTAACATCTTCCTTAGCCCAGTCCTGTATCCCTCATGCTGTTACAGGCATGGCTCCCATGAATGTGATCTAATAAACCTCCTATGAATCTTTATCTCAAAGTGTTTTCAAGGACATTGACCTAAGACAATGTCAAGAATAAGAATCAGTACTTAAGAAGGATTCTGGGGTTACATTGCCCTCTCTCTATAGAATCAGTTGTAAATAAGAATCCATTATTGGGGGCCTCTAGATCCCCAAGCATCTCTGGCATTCTGGCTTGGCATCATTACTAAAACCTTCATTGGTAATGAACTGAGATTAGACAGCAGTGGACTGGTGGAACCTATAGCTCAAGCATTAAACGCGTGCCAGAAAATGGCAAACAGGTATTGCTGGATGGTGCTGATGGGTTGGCGAATGATGACAAAAGCCAAGAGGGAAAGTTAGGGGGCCTCCAGAGTAGCATATAAAGATAACAACAGAAGCAAGAAAGACTGAAGATAAGACAACCTTTATTACAAGGGTAGCAAAGGACTAGTGGGGTTTGACATTCACCCCAGAAGTGTGACTGGGAAGCAGTGGGAATCGAGTACTTGGAGGGGACATTTATCAAGTTTAGCAATCTTGAAACTTTTGGTGCCCCTTGGCTCTCTATAGTAGTGTCTCACCCCTCTTTATTGGAGGTGGATGGTCCTCCTTCTCTTGTTTTAAAGTGTTGTAGAAGACTCTAATTTGTACAGCTAGTAAGAAGTTTGGATAAACTCAGAAACAACCCTCAGGAAGTAACTCAGGGTCAGGCACAAGCAGAGCCATAGCATTCAAATAAACCATATAAGCAGCTAGAATGGACTCCTCTGTTCTGTACCTACCTGTGTCATAATGGCCCAAATCCAGTGACTAGCAGATATAGAGATATAGGTCCCAAACCTCTAGCCTTATTCTGGAGCAATTCTGAAAAACTGCTTCAACCCCACTGCTTCTTGTGAGGTTGGCCGAAGTTGGGCTTATAAATGTATCACAGCAAATTCCCCTCTGCCCACTCGTGATTTCCTCTTTCCATTAGAGAGGTTATATATTCCATTCTCATTCTAGGAATCATTCTACACACAAATCATCTCAGAATCAGCTTTCAGGAAACTTACCTAAGACAGCAGTCATTGGTCTATAGAAATATCAATTTACCCTCTTCTGTGATTTATTTTCCTACTACGCTCAGCTAATTATCTATAGATAATTAGATAGTGGTTTTTTTCAATCAGTATTGGCATTTTCCAAGGTGAGAAAAGTGAAAAAAAGTGAGCAACATTTGATTTGGAGTTATGTGAAGCCAGATTGACTGAAGTCATAGGATAAGAAAGTTAAGTTGGATAAAGTTGTTAAGGTGGATAAAGTGAAAATGGGAGGTGACTGCTAGATGGAAATAAGGCTATGGATTGAAAGGTTTAGATGGACATTTACATCCAGTGGAAGCATTTGAGTTGTGGAGGTAGAGGGCAGCAGGTTTTATCACCAAAGTGGATATCACGAGGTTCATGATATTGGTGTTGGGGAAGGTTCTAGTAGTGATGTGGTAATGTATCTCACCATGGAGGAAATATGCCTCAATTGAAGTGGAAAACCTCACTGGCCATGAGAAATTCAAGGAACCAATACCCAACAGATGTCTAAGGAACCAGTCCATATGCATGTTAATTTTGCCTGGGAGAGACATAGGAGTCAAAAATGCCAAGGATTAATAAACAATAGCACATGGAAAGGAGCTCCTGAAATGACTACTAAGAGAAAGGGAAGATAGTTGATCATGTGGTCTGGAAGTGGTGATAGGTGGTGGCAAGAATGCCTCTTCTATTGCCTAACCCTTAAATACAAGGAATATAAGGAAAAAACACCTGAATTTGATTAAAAAAGAAAACAGCCCACCCACCAACAATGCAGTCAGGCTCCCTTCTAGGCACATGCCCTCCAGCATCTGTTTGATTATAGCCATTCTAACTGGGGTGAGATGGTATCTCAATGTTGTTCAAATTGCATTGCTTTTATGGCTAGAGAGGTTGAGCATTTCTTCATGTGTCTATTGGCCATTCCACTTTGGAAAGTAATATGATGGTTCCTCAAAAGACTCTACATAGAGCTCCTCTATGACCCAGCAATCTCACTTTTGGGTATTTAACCAAATTATCACAAACAAGACCATACTAAAGCTACCAACACAACTATGTTTATTGCAGCATTATTTAAGGTATGGAACCAGCCCAGATGCCCCTCAGCACATGAATGGATCAAGAAAATGTGGTATATAGGGCTGGGAAGGTGGCTCAGTGGTAGAGCGCTTGCCTTGCATGCATGAGGCCCTGGGTTCGATTCTTCAGCATCACATAAGCAGAAAGAAAAAAGCCGGAAGTGGTGCTGTGGGTCAAGTGGTAGAGCACTAGCCTTGAGCTGAAGAGCTGAGGGACAGCGCCCAAGCCCAGAGTTCAGGCTCCACGACCGGACCCCCTTCAAAAATGTGGTATATATACACAATGGAATTCTACGCCTCCATCAGAAAGAATGGCATTGCCCCATTTGTTAGGAAATGGAAAGACTTGGAAAAAATTATATTAAGTGAAGTAAGCCAGGCCCAAAGAAATATAGGTCCTATAGTTTCCCTTATTTGCAATAACTAGTATATGTCTGAGACAAGCAGAAAAAGTCAGATAAGATTATATTAAGCAAAATGAACCGCAAGATAAGGACACAGTGTTTTTTTTGCTATTGTTTCAAACATATTTATAAGGTACTATGTGATTTTTTTTGTTGCTTTGTAAGTCCCTCCCCCATGGTACAATCCCTGTTTTCACTGTATTTGATGTTGGTATAATTTGGGGAGAGAAAGGGAAAAAACAAAATGTTTAAGTAGGGATTCAGGTGGACCCATTGCAACAATGAGATATACAAGATGCTATGTCGAAAAATGAACCTTACCATTTGGGTAAGGTGGGGGATGGGGAGTGTAGTTGTAGAGATGGGAAGGGAAGGGATGGTAGGAGAAAACAAAGGAGGAGGCAACAATGCTTGATAAGAAATGTACTTATTACCTTGCTCATGTAACTGTAACCCCTCTGTACAGTATTTTCACAATAAAAAATTTATTTTAAAAAAACCAAAAATCAAAAAACAGAAAAACAACACAAAGTTTGGTTAGAGCAGGCATAATAACTGAAGGGTGTGGGCTGACATAACTTGTCTAAAATCACTGAGACTGTAAGGGACTGAACCAGTATTTACATCTAGGCAATCTGACTCTAGAGTCCACCCACTTACCCTCTAAACTAATGTGATTCCCACAGGATTGTCACAGAAGGAAAATCTGTCCAATTCAAGGAAGCTGGGTATGCTTTTGTAAGTGCATGGTGATCAAATAAGTTTGAGAAGAGCTGATACAGACTACTGGGTTGCAGAATCAGTAAAATGGCCTACTTAGGTAGATGCTGGAGAGCTCAATATCATAGAGAGGATTGATGGCATGCTATTAAAAATACTAATGCACTTAAAAGCTCTGATCCCAAAAAGATTTATGCATTCGCTGTTGTCAATCACGGACTTCCTCTGACGTTCTGTATCTGTACTCTCAAAGGGCTGGGAACCCTCACACTGTCTTCCTGGAGTCACCCGCTAACTGTGATCTCCAGTCCAATGACACCTCCTCCTTATAGAACACTGCATTGAGAATCTTACTTTTTCTCTATACTATCAACACTTCAGGATAAAGTCCACGTTAAAATAGGGCATTGCCAGTATACAAGCTTGCTAATACTATATGCTCTCAATTCTTCATGGTTATCTCTTTAATAATATTTTTAATATTTGAGAGAAAGTATATTATATAACAATTATAACACATACCTGGTTAATGAGTCTTTAAGAAGAGTAATTTTATTTGAAGAAATAAAATATGGTATTTAATGAATTTGATCTTTTCTTAAAGATGGAGTATTATGTTGCTATTCCTTATAATTGTTTCACTATTAGAATGATTGTATGGATACAAAAGATGATACAGCTATTAAATGAGATTATTAATTATCAGTAGACTAGAAAATATACATAGAAGATACTTTATGTTAAGGAAGTTGAAAAGAAAGACTTGCTAATCTAGTGGTCAAAAATACAATTTCTCAGGGCAATGGATATGTGATAGTGGAAATTTAAGGCTCCAGTTAAGAGTGCTAACGATTTATGCTTGAGAAGATCAGATATTTATTGTTGTCTTGAAATCACAGCATCTCTGTCTGCATTTGAGGCCTACCCTGCCTCTTGCTTCCTCCCAATCACTCCATCTCTTAGCAGGACAGAAATATGTCTAGCTCAATAACCATATAAAGCCCACATAGTTCTAACTCTGACATTAGAGGTGAGTTAATTAAATAGATGACCCAATGCAGCAGGCTAATTTCAATTTTTAAATTGATAGGTTTGTATGGCCTATGAATGATATTATTACTATCCAAGTGGCCCTTGGCAGAAAAAAACATTTTGTACACATTCAAGGTGATAAGAGAATGCTTAGGGCTACAGAAATTAGGTTCAACCCAGAGTCACTTTTGTTGTATGTTTATTTATTCTCATAACATGGGAAGTGTGGGATACCGTCCTGAGGGGAGCCCACAGCCTCAGCATTCATCACTCTGCATTATCCTTTGATGAGAAGAAGCTGAAGTAGTGCATGTTCCTTCCTCTTGCCCAGCCAGCTGCGGCCTTCATAGAGTGTCTTGCAGAGGAGTCTGCCGCTGAGGAGGAAGGCTGCAGGGATTGATGGGTTGTTAATACAGCTGACAGTTACATTGTCTCATCCTGACAATGCTGGCATTTAACATCTTCATGGGCGGGCCCCATGATCCAACCTCATAGCTAATGAGGCTTAGCACGCCCAGCTCAGTCTTACTCAGATTCCTACTTAACTTCAATGTTTGTAAGCACAGACATTCTGCCAGCCCATGGTGGTGAGGAATGGAACACACTGGCTCTTCTTGCACATACAAGTGGGGCCATTGGAACCTTCAAGCTTTTGGAGAAAAGTCAATGCTACAGCGTGGTGGCCGGGAGGAACAGAGAGATGAAGGTTTCATCTCTCACCCCTCTGACCTCTTACCTCCTGCGGTACTCATTGAACCTTTGCTTAAATGGACTGGCCTCCATGTGGTCACATGGAAACTGAATCCTGTGTACTTTTAAGTGATTTTTAAGTTGCTTAGGGAAGAAGATGTTGTCTCTACTTGGATGTCCCCTAACAGAGGGCTAGATCACAATGCAAGCTTCATACATTTAATTGCGTTACAAGCAAAGTTTAGGTATGTGGCATCTTTGGATTAGCATTTATTGACACCTTCCTGTACACTCTCTGAAAGTAGCCCTGACAATACAGAAAATATCTTATAATTCTTTCTCTTTTCTTTTTTCAATCCTTATTGAACATAATTGGTAACTAAAATATAAAATATGATGATTTGATATATATATACATAATGGAGTGATTTACATCATTGAGTTAATTTGTAAAGTAAAATATCCATTGCCTCAAAATAGTTTAACTTTTAAAAATAAGATTCTTTGGTAAGAATGTTTAATCTACCAGTACTGCAAACACTAAGTATGCAATGTGTACTTTTAAGATCCTCAGAACTATACATATTAGTACTAAAGTCTGTTCAACATAAATACAAGATCAAAATATAAGTTATATAAATGTAATTGAATGTCTTTTTTATAATTTGGTGTTTTAATTGACTTTCTTCTTATTATTTAGACATATATAATATCTCTGCTTTAATAAAGTTTGATGCATCTTCTAAAAATTCATATAGAATGTTGAGAAGGAAAAACTTACTTCAAATTTAAATGATGCAACTCAAGTTTAAGGAACACTTTTCCAATTAACATCCTATAATTCTTAAAGCCAGTTGTAGTTGTCAAGTCCCTATTAGGCATAAACAATTTAAAGCTCACTTATTTAAACCATGTTCAATGTATTCTAAATCTCAAGAATCAAGATAATTCTCTAGAAGTTATCATAATACAATATGATGTACACAGGAAACTCACTTTGAATTTTATTCTAGACTGGTATATTAGAAATATTAAATAATCAGATCTCAGCCCTGTACTAACCTATATAAACTGTCTTTTTTCCTTCTCATTATTCACTTTCTTTAAAAAAAATTATTGTCAAG
Source organism: Dipodomys ordii (assembly GCF_000151885.1). Lineage (NCBI taxonomy): Eukaryota > Metazoa > Chordata > Mammalia > Rodentia > Heteromyidae > Dipodomys > Dipodomys ordii. Next base: position 144,728 of record NW_012267220.1, on the reverse strand, counting down.
GTGATATACAGGGGGGTTACAGTTCCATAAGTAAGGTAATGTATATGAACTTTCTAAACTCTTTATTATCCTTAAGTAATTGTACAAAAGCCTTGACAAAGCAGTTTGTGAATATATCTTCATCAATGTCATTTTTTTCGGCATTCTCCCACACACTTCCCCTATCCATCCCTTCTCTCACTCTTCCTTAATTTTATAGGATATACATTGGATTCTTGACTGGATTCTTCCCCTCTCTTCTTGGTTACCCCATTCTCTGTGACCTCATCCATCCCCTTGTAAAAACACACTTTCTGGTGTTTTATTTTGCTGAAATTTGACTTTGCCTTACTATTTGAGTTCTCCCTTGAGTCTACCCTATTTCAGTTTGTACCCAGATAGACAAAGGATGCATGTTTTCCCTTATATACGGAAGCAAGATTTAGTTTATAAACTCCAATTTCATTTGTTGTAAGATTTACCATCACCTTGCTTTTAACAGAGAAGAGGATGGATTGTGTTGGATTGTGTGAAAGTACTTGTGTGATATTTGGGGTACATTAGGCACTCATTACACATTGGTTTTTCCTTGTAATTAGTCACCCTTCAGAAATAACTCTATGAACTGTCAGCTAGGATCTGCTCCGTGTTTTTTTGTGGGACCCAGGGTGAGAATAAGTCTTAGCATCTTTTTCACAGAGACAGAAATGTTCACTATCTTGGAAATGTTTTCCTTGTTATAATACAAGTTATGTTCTAATGAAAGTGTTCTCTTTTCATCTCCGTACTTCTGTACCTCCCCGATCCTTTCCAAACTCAGGGCAGCTATCTTTCAGCCACTGGAAGCCCAGATAGGGCTGTAGGTCTCCCTGTGAGCACTGGCTTTTCTGCTACAGAGTTTGGGTTAGAGTTTCTGGGGCTAGCATGAGTACAGACAGTCATCCAACCAGGCAGACAATTTGAATTTCTCTTCTTTCCCTGGGTCCCTTTAAAAGCAATACTCTATGCACACACAGAATGGACTTTGACCACAATGTCCTGTTAATTTGGGCTTAGTCATCCCTAGAACGAAAAAAAAAATTACAGTGGATGTGGGCAGTTTAGAGAGTCCATACAAAAAGTTAAAAGGCAAAGAAAAAGTGTTATTTTTTACCCCAATCCAGCAAAGAAATTGGATTGTCAATATGGTTGTCTATGTCTTAAATGGCTTGTATGATGATTTTCTTCCTCAATTCTATGAGGAATAAAGGGGGAAACACAAGCCCTATCTGGAATATTCACTACCATTCCCATGAACACATCACAGAGTTCCTCATTTCTGCAAGAAATGTGGCACTTCCGAATTGTCAACCTTTTGCTCAAGCTGTGCACTGGTTATGATAAGAGATAGAACTAGGGCTTCCCTTGGGTAGGGCATGACAAGCAAGCTCTTCTATAAACCAGAGGATCTGTTGGGAAGAAAAAGGCCTGGGGGAAAATTTTCACCAACCTGGTCTTCCAGATAAGCTCAGTTAAGAGAATCACTAGATCATGGCAGACCAGTTAACTGCTCTGGACTAAGTTCTAACAGTCCACCTTATAGATCTCTGGAGTGTAGTTACAGCCAATGCCAAACCTTGGTTCTCTCTTCCCCATCAGAAGCTCAAAATGCATCAGTGCTCAGTGCTATGGAAGGCAAAGACCTCTGTGTCATTGCTTGTATCTACTGTTATGAGTTCATGTGAAGTTACCAGCTCATGGAAATAAATGTTCTCCATCTGTCTGTCTTGACATGAGTTTCTTGAAATGAATGATCCGCATACATAGCATGTGATTTTCCTCAGCAAGTGAAACTACATCACTACAATCAGTGGTTGAGGATGAAAGAATAGAAGAACGTAAGGAAAAATCCTGATGATGGTAGATGCCTAGTAATGGAGCCAAATGGCAATGAGGCGGTGAGGTCCCCATTGGTGGTCTATGAGGGACCTCTCAGTGTTGTTTTTGGAGTATTCCTCATTAGATGAGACTGGACAAAGTGATCTTGAGTTTTATCTTCTATAGTAAAACAACCTGTAAAAATGAACATGGAAGGAGCCGAGCTCATATGAATTTCCTGTGTTCAAATCTACATGCAGTTCTTCCTGCGCTTTGTATCAAAGGCTGTGTGTGTCTTCTCCTGTTTTCTCTGGTCTACTTGGTTGGTTCTAGACAAGTCTATATCCCTTCGCTTCTTAGAGGAGAATATCAAATGCTAATGACATCTTTGGTATCTTTTGTGGTTATTTAAAATCCAGCATCTCCCAAGAAATAAAGCAAAGATGTCTAGTTTTGCTGACTTCAGCCTCTTGGTTTACATTTTACTCCTGGAGTCTCATTGATCTTTGGGAAGAGACCCACTTATCTTCGCAGAGACACTTCCTGAAAGACAATGGGCCCCTCCCCCTTATCGAAACAGAGAACAGTGATTGCTACAGTGTAGTTGTTAAAAAGATATAAGCTTAGATGTGAACATTCTCACTTTATCAGGTGCCAGCTGTGGTGTGAACTAGAACAAATTACTTCTGTTCTCTCAGCCCCAATTTCTATATAGGTAAAAGGGGTTTGGATGGAAGAAATTACTTCATAGGGACTTTTTCTTTTGTCACTACTATATATTAAGAGTTAATGTAGTCCTTTTTCTTATCACAAAATGGGTAATTATAACTAAGTAACTTATAAAGGAAAGAAAATGGTTTGGCTGGAAGTGTAAGAGCATGATGCCAGCATGTGGTGAGAGCCTTGTCCTGAGTCACATCGTGGCTGGAAAGCAGAAAGGCACGTGGGCATTTGTGCAAGATCCGGCCTTGAAGGGTGACAATGAGCTCTCATGGGAAAGGCTTTACTCCCCCTATCACATCTTAAAATCTTTACCACATCTTAAAATACCCAATTCTATCAACTGGGAACTAAAGCTCCAAACTTGAGCAGACCCACTCAGACCACTCAGACCATGCCAAGTGCTGGTCCCACCCAGGCAATAGAAAGCTACTATTATATCCTCACATTCCTCCCAGCAGCCGCATTTGTCTGTGGTCCAACCCAGTCCCAAACTCTGTCCTCACCAAAACCAGCCTCTGCACTTGCCTTAAGTCCTCTCTTGCATATTGAAAGCCATTACTTCTGCAGCTCTGAATCCCCTTGCATATCGATTGTTTTCATGTTCTATTGAAACAGTTCCATCAACATGCAAAAATATTGCTCTATTGCTATTCCTCTCATCTTAAAAAACAAAACAGAAAAGAACTTCTTGTGATTCTTACTTCCCTGCCAGCCTATAATCTCCATTTTTGCTCTTCTCTACAAAAAAATCCTTGAAAGGAGTTGTTTCTACTCACTGTCCCTGATTCTCTCCTTACCATTCTCTCCTAAACTCACTTCCATCAATCCCTAGGTCTCACCAGTGTGCTGAAACTGCTCCTATCAATTTCACCAATGACCTCTGCATAGCAGAATCAATTCTCTCCTCATCAACAATGACCCTTCAGTAGGTTCCAGCCAGTAATACCTTCCTTGTTTTGATACTTTCTTTACCTAGTTGTCAGGATCTCTCTCTCTCTCTCTCTCTATATATATATATACATATATACTATATATAATATCAATATGGACTGTATCACAGTCCATACTTTCTCTTTCTCAAATTCCTTGCTACCCACCAATAATGCAATGACATAAAAACACATGATCAATCAGTTTGACCATTTGCTATGACAAAGATCTGCAAAAAAGAAAGCAATTAAAGAAGGAATGATTTTTTTTAATTTTATTTGTGAACATACTGTACAGAGGGGTTACAATTACATGGGCAGGATAATGCGTACATTTCTTACCAAGCATTGCAGCCTCCTCCTTTGTTTACCCTTCACATCCCTTCCCAGCCTTCCCCCTCCCCCCTCCCAATCCTTCCCCCCTCCCACCGATGTAAAGCTCGTTTTCAACTTCTCATTGTTGCAACAGGTCCACCTGTATCCTTAAACGACTTGTTTTTCCCCATCTCCTCCACAAGTTATACCGACATCAAATATAGTGAAAGCAGGGGTTATACTGTGGGGGAGGGACATACAAAGCAACAAAGAAATAATCTTATAAATGCATTAGAAACACATGCATGAAAGAAAAAAACATTAAAATACATATCTAAGGGTTCATTTTCCTAACATCACATTATCTCACCTTTTCCGCTTGACTCATACATATACTAGATATTGCAAATAAGGGAAACCATAGGACCTATGTTTCTTTGGGCCTGGCTTACATCACTTAATATAGATTTTTCCAAGTTTTTCCATTTCCTAACAAATGGGGCAATGTCATTCTTTCTGATGGAGGCATAGAATTCCATTGTGTATATATACCACATTTTCTTGATCCATTCATCTACTGAGGGGCATCTGGGTTGGTTCCATGTCTTAGCTATGGTAAATAATGCTGCAATAAACATAGTTGTGGTGGTAGCTTTAGTGTGGTCTTGTTTGTAAATATTTGGATAAATGCCCAAAAGTGGGATTGCTGGGTCATAGGGGAGCTCTATGTGAAGTCTTTTGAGGAACCTCCATACCACTTTCCAAAGTGGTTGAACAAGTTTACATTCCCACCAACAATGAAGTAAGGTTCCCTTCTGTCCACATCCCCTCCAGCATCTGTTGTTAGAGTTCTTGATTTTTGCCATTCTAACTGGAGTGAGGTGGTATCTCAATGTTGTTTTGATTTGCATTTCTTTTATGGCTAGGGATGTTGAACATTTCTTCATGTGTCTATTGGCCATCCTTCTTTCTTCTTCAGAGAAGTTTCTCTTTAAGTCTTTCGCCCACTTATTTATTGGGCAGTTGTTTCTTTGAGGATTTGTTGTTGGGGGGTTTAATTTTTTGAGTTCCAAGTATATTTTAGATATGAGACCCTTGTCCGTTGTATGGCTAGTGAAGATCTTCTCCCAATCTGTGGGCTTTCTATTGATCTTGCTAGCTATGTCCTTTGCCATGCAGAAGCTCTGCAACTTCATGCAATCCCATTTGTCCAACCTGTCTTTGATTTGTTGTGTTTCCGGGTCTCTATTAAGAAAATTTCGGCCTGAGCCAAGGAGACCTAGAGTTTCTCCTATTTCATCCTGTAATGTTTTCAGAGTGTCTGCTTTGACTTCAAGGTCTTTGATCCATTTGGAGTTGCTTCTGGTGCAGGATGATATACAAGGATCTAGCTTTAGTTTTCTACATGTAGTTAACCAATTTTGCCAGCACCATTTACTGAAGAGGCTGTCTTTCTTCCACTCTATTGTTTTAGCTCCCTTATCGAAGATTAGATGGCTATAGGTCTGTAGGTTCATTTCTGGGTTTTCAATTCTATTCCATTGGTGAAGGAATGATTTATTTGGTTAGCGATCTAGAAGTTTCAGTCCATGGTCAGTGGGCTCCATGATTCTGGGCCTGGAATGAGGCAGAACATCATCGTAGAAAGGTGTAGTGGAGAAGAGTGGTTTACCTCATGTCAACAGATAGAGGGGTGAGGCATGAAGGAAACACCCTTCAAATGCTTGCTCTAATGGCCTACTTCCTCGAGCTAGTCCTGCCTCCTAAAGCTTCTACCGCCTCCCACAATGGCACCTCCAACTAGAGATTTTCTTCATCTCCATCTGCTGTCATCACTTGTAACCTATAGGCTTAGGGCTTTAAATAATGTTTACATCACCATGGCTCACATGCTTTCATTTCTGACCTCTCTTTTAAACTAGCAGTTGAATATGTCAATCTCTACTTTGGTATCTAATAAGCATATGAAAGCTGTTAAGCCCAAGACTAAACTTCTTATGTATTCTCTCATACTCCTTATGTATTCTCTAGACTCTTCTCCAGCTTAGTGAATGGCAACCTTATCTTCTCCTTTATATAGATCAAAACTTTTGAGTTACCCAGCCACCTGTGGCTCCCGCATGTAATCCTAGCTATTCAGGGGGCTGAGATCTGAAAATGGTAGTTCAAAGCCAGCCCAGGCAGAAAAGTCTATGAGACCCTTACCTCCAATAAACTACTCAGAAAGAGCCAGAAGTGGCACTGTGGCTCAAGTGGTAGAGCACCAGCATTGAACACAAAGAGGCTCATGGACAGCACTCAGGCCCAGAGTTCAGGCCTCAGGACTGGCAAAAAAAAAATAAAAGAGTGAAAACCTTTTGAGTTATCTCTGACTCCATTCTCTTAACAACTTGTATATGTACCATTGTTCCATTTTGTGTGTGTGTGTCTGTGTGTGTGTGTGTGTGTGTTGGTCCTAGAGCTTGAACTCAGAGCCCGGTTACAGTCCCTGGGCTTTTATGATCAAGGCTAGCACTCTACTACTTGAGCTACAGTTCTACTTCTGGCTTTTTTTGGTGTTTAATTGGAGGTAAGAGTCATTACTTTCTTGCCTGGGCTGGCTTTGAACTGTGATCCTCAGATCTCAGGCTCCTTAGTAGCTAGGATTACAAGTATGAGCCACCAGCACCTGGCTCATGGGTTTCATCTTTTTTAAAAAAAAATGGATTCTGACTATTGGTCACCATATTTATGGCACCTGCCCATGGTCTGAGATGATCTGAACTTGCATCCAGATGACTCCTTTGTCTTTTAGCTGGTCTCCCAGCCTCCACTCCCATCCCCATTCTATGTAATATAAACCAACTAGAGGAGTAAGCATCTAAGAAGAAAATTAGATCATGTCCTCCATTTCTACAAGTAGCTTCCAGTCCTGCTAGGAGTAAACCCCAAACCTGCAATGCTCTTCAGAGTCATTCCTCATCTGCATCCCTGCTAAGACTCGGGTCTCAGTTCTCACTGTCTTCTCTTTTGCTCTGCCTCCTCGAATCACTTTGACCTTGGCCTTCTTGCTCTTCTTTCAGTCCTAGGAATGCTTCTCCTTAAAGACCTTGTTGTGAGCTCTTCCTAGGACATATGTGGGCATCTCTTACTCTCTCAGCTCCTTTGTTCAGAAGTCTCTTCTCTGTGCAATCTTCTACTACTCTATTTGCAATTTTAGCACCCTGTCTTCATATAGCACTTCCTAACTTCCAATCTCTGATCTTGTGTCTAATTTTTAATTTTCCTATGGCACTTGTCCATTTTAAGTATTATGTTTGATGTACTGTACTTGATGTTTTCACCACCTCATACACTTACTCCCTGCTTAAAAGCACCATAAGGGGATGAGTCTTTTGTTTTGTTTATGGACATATTAGAGGAATACACAAGAGTGCCCGGCTGAGTAAACAATCAGCAAATCTTTGACAAATAAAAGAGTTTATTATTAGTTATCTAGCAGTGGAAAATTTCAGTTTCCCACACAGAAACACTGCTAGACACAAACCTGCACATAGAGCTATGTGCAAGAGCCCATTTCTATCAAGATCTTTGTACACACTAAAGATAAATCAGGTACTCCATGATGTCATGTGACAAGTAGGTCTAAAGTGGTTGTCTGCACCAGACACTGTAGTTGAAGAGGCCTGGCTTATCATCTGTATATAGATAGATCCTTGATTGATCAATGCACTGAACCACTATACTCCTCATTGTGAGAAGACTGGAGAAGTTAACACAAGGTACTTGTCCAAAAGGCAACACTTAGCCACATAAAACAATAAGCAGACAGTACCAGGCAGTATATCATCAAGTGGTAAATTGGGTGTTATTGACTCTAAGTGCTGTTAGAGTTCAAAGAGGGGAGAAATCAATGAGCATAAAGGCCAGACACAGAGCTCTGAGCCATCACTCTTCAAGTTCCTTGAGGGCAGGGGCTATATCATCTTTTTATTGTCTTCTGTTTCTTCCTCTTTCTTTCTTCCTTGCCTCTCTTCTTTATCTTCCTTTCCAGACACCCTCCACAGTGAAGTGCCCAGCATGAATATATAACAACTTTTTGTCATAGTTCTCCTAACACTTCTTAAAATGGATTTGAAGCAGCTTTTAGGAGGTGGAAAAAATCCAAATAACTAAACAAATGAACACGCTTTACAAAAGGCAACAAATAAAACAAAAGAATAGAGACAGATAATAAAAGAAGGAATAAGGAAAACAGTATGTTAAAAGCCATAGCGGCTCATGTGATGAATCACAAACGTGGTTCTAAGCTTTCAGTGGATAGGTTCAAAAGGAAAAAGATCTGATTAACTTCGCAATTTTTACTGTCCTTGTGACACACAGAAATCGATTGTTTAGCAGATACAAAACAATTCTGGATATTTAAGCTATGCATATATTCTTCCCTAGGGTGTTCATATTACAATACAATGAACAACACCCTAAGAGAGTTTTATAGGGCCCATTGGAGAGTAAGTTTCACAAGGCTGTTTGGTCTTTACCTATTTTCCACCATGTAGAAGTACTCTTAATTCCCTAATCTTGGTATTATGTATGAGACAACTTTACCATTTAGCTGTCACCTGGATCAACTTCATTGTTAAATGGCAACTCCTTTGTACAACTACTTAAAGATAATTTTTTAAAAAAGAGAGTAGGATACATTTGAGTAGAGAACTGCTCTTGGTGATTTATAGAATATAAATGAATAGACCCCACTACACACACATACACGCAGCCAAAATTGAAATATAATCTTACTATCTCCTGCACAAACCATGGTGTATTTATTTTTTATTGACACACAATCATTGTACATATTTGAGTATTTCAATATATGTATTCAATGTATAATGATCAGATCTTAGTTACTGATTCATCATATCCTGTGCTGGGAACATCTAATATCCTTTCTACAATGTATTTTGAATTGTACATTTAGCTGTTGTCAATCATAGTTGCCCTACTGTGCAACAGAACATCAGATCATCAGAATACCTATACTTCTTTGTTAAATGACAAAAAAATTCAATACATATTCTACCAAATTAAGAAAAGTGAAGGAAGGAATAGGTTGGGAGGGGTGGTGAGAATGTATCTATAAATTGCTTTGGTGTAGGGAAACTCCTTTGCACAACTACTTGAACATAAGAAAAAATATTTAATATTTAGAAGAAAGATGTTACTTCTCCTGTCTGACCACACCCTGGATCAGTTTCACATCCCCTCTTCTTTCTCCCTACTTCCCAGGGTCTGGAGACCCAGGCACTTTATCTCTATGAGGTCATCTGTTTTACCTTCCATATGTAAGTGAGAACAGGTGATTCTTGTCTTTCTGTGCCTGACTTAGTTCATTTATCATGTAACCGTCTCCCGTCCAAGTTGTTAGCAATGACAGGATTTCATTCTTTTCCAAAGTTTCTATTTTATGGCTGACTAATACAGTCTTTTATACATACCATTGAAGTGCTGTCTGGGCTTTCCTAGTTTCTCTTGCTACAGCAAGAAAATGGAACGCATCTATTTCTCATAGTGCCCACCACTAAAGCCTTGTCATGAATTTTTTTTTAAATCACTCAGCAAATGTTTGTTGAACGTGTGCTTAGTATGAAACATTTTCTAGAAATAAACAAAAAAGATAAAAATCTTCACCCTCAGGAATTTATGATCAAGGAAGAGATGACTATCTGGCAGAAAATAAGCAACAAGTGAATTGTAAAGAAGATAAAATTTAGTGTGGAACATTATAAACACAGTGTAATGAGAAAGATTGGGAGAGAGAGGTGGAGAAAGAGAAAACAGAGAGAACATGTAGGTATACCTGGTAGAGGCTTTTGTAAGAGACAGTGTTTGAGTTTGAACTCAAGACTTTGTACTTTCTAGGTAGGCATTGATTTATTGATGCATTTATTTATTTATTGATGCATTTATTTATTTATTTATTTATGTCTGTCTATTTATTTACTTAGAAATACTGGGGTTTGAACTCAGGGTCTATTAGAGAGTGACTCTACCACTTAAGCCACATCTCCATCACTTTTTGGTTTAGGTAACTGGAAGAACGGGTGTGCTTTACTATGCTTAGGTTTTATTAGTTGAGATGAAGTCTCCTGAACCTTTTGAATGTGTTAGCTTTGAACTGCAGTTCCCTAGATCTATGCTGCCTGAGTACCTAAGATTATAGGTGGGAGCCACTATACCTGGCCCAAATTGATGGCTTTAACTATGATAGTCACTATAGACTTCATTGAGGTGGTGAGAAGTTTAGCTTTGACAAGAGTTAAAAATAAATAACAAGCCGGGCTCTGGTGGCTCATGCCTATAATCCTAGCTACTCAGGAGGCTGAGATCTGAGGATCGTGGTTCAAAGCCAGCTCGGGCAGGAAAGACCATGAGACTCCTATCTCCAATAAACCACAAGAAAACCGGAAGTGGCGCTGTAGCTCAAGTGGTAGAGTGCTCGCCTTGAGCTGAAGAGCTGAGGGACAGCGCCCAGGCCCAGAGTTCAAGCCCCACCACCGACAAAATAAAATAAATAAATAAATAACAGATTTAGGAAGTAGGATGTCTAGGAAAAGACCATTTAGCCAGAAGAATTCACTAAGTTTCTGAGATCAGTGGTAGATATAGATATATACTCATTAAACATTATCTAACCTTTAAATGATTGTGACTTGTTATATTGTGCTGGGTACAACAGTATAGACAAAACAAAAGCATACAAAAAGCCAACTGTGGTATAATAAAAATTTCTATACTGTATCTTCATTATAACCATGAATTATTTTAGAAGGTAGAACTATATAATGAAAAGTAATATTGACTATGGTACTCTATTTGGTGGGGAAAGGTCTCAGTCAAGTTCTTAGGCTTCAGTAACAAATAAACCTAGAAACGTCATTGGGTTGATTTGGCATTTTTAATTCATGTAAAAGACTACTTTCATGTCTTCAAGGTATCAACTTTCAACTGATGCCTCAGTGATCCAGAATACATCTGTCTCCACATGGCTCTGTCATATTGTTTGTGTTTCCATAATGAAAAGAGCAGGAGAGCAAACGGGCATACCAGCCCGTTAGCCTTTGGCCCCGGACGCTTCATGTCATGTATGCTAAATCTCCTTGGCTAAAATGGTCACATGTTCCTACCTAACTACAAAGGGTACTGAGAAATGCAGGCTTTCTCTAAGCTCAGGAAAAGGGAAAGGGAGAGGACTTAGTAAGCTCTCATTGCTTTTGATACAGAAGAGAGTAATTCAGACTGCATTTAAGTTTGTGGCACTCTGACAGGTTAGCTTTGATTTAGATCCCATTCTGAAATGAGTGTATATTAGAACTGTAATTCTTGGAAATGAGGGGGAAAACTCGGTCAAGGTCACAATCAATAACAATATCTGATGGCTTGTTTTATGCTCTGGGTCTTAAAAAGTTAATAAAGTGATGATTGGAGAATGATTAAGCTCACACTCTGCAGTAAGATCTATGCATAAATTATCTTGCCATTTATTTAACAAAATGACATAGAACAAGCTAAATATATTCTATATGTTCTGTACGTTCTGATGTTGGAGATATGCTGATATAGATTTTAAATTATTCATACACAAGAAATCATAAAAAATGTTTTATCAATATAGACCTGAGAGAAAAATCTCTACTCTATAGAACTATTTCTCATAATTTCTTCTGATGTTTTTGTGATTTTCTTGTTATTGTCTCATACTGATCTGAGTCTGTATATTTAATTATTTTTGTCAGATTCCTTTTGCTAGCATCAGATATTTCTCAATCTCTATCCTTCATTGATCAATGCCTATGTATTAAATAATAGAGTAAAATTATGCATTTGGAATAAATTATACCAAGATGCCTTTCCACTAGCTTTACTTTCTTTTGCGTTATTACCCACAAGCTTCTTTCTTCTTGCTCCTAATTATGCATCAGAGGCAGAATCAGCTTTTTAAGGTCTGGTAGAGTAAAATCCAGATTGGTGAATATAAACAAGGTTTGGGGCTCTGGAAGAGTTGGTGATCCTTTTTACTCTGTCTTTTAACTAATTCTTTGGAGGTGCAAATTTATGTTACAAATACTCTACATCTTGGGCAAAGGGGAAAAATTCAAGACTGTATTCTACAATAATCTAGTTTTTGGAAAAGAATGATATTACTTTCTAGAAAAAGATTGACTGAGCTTCAGATGTTGGGAAATGATTCAAACTGATGAATTCCTTCAAGCTGGGAATAAGACAAATAAGAAAAACATTATTTCACATTGGAAATAACATAAATAAGAGGAATAAGGAAGAATTCAGTGTAAGAATTTTGTTCATATACAATGCAACTAATTTCTGAAAGCAATTTGAGTTCTTGTAATTATACTGTGAAGATAATTTTTCTCTCTAACTCCTTTTGGTCAACACATTTTACAGAAAGTCATTCAATTACTTGATATTTTTGAAGTAAATAGCATAAATTTGAAAATTACATATTTTTGAGTTTTAAGAAATGTTAGAATTTTAGGGTATAATGAGTGTGCTTGTGTTTAATGCCATTTTTCTCACTGTTCATTATACTGACTAGATAATTTCTAAATGGATCTTGGATTTTTATTTCTATTTTTATTTCCATTTTTATTTCCAATTGCTTTTTCATTTTCTAAATTCATCAATTACTACTTTACTATTATTGCTTCCAACTTGTTTTTCTGTTGTTTTTTGTCTTGTTTTTCTTGCTTCTTAATTCTTTAAGTGATTTTTTAATTTTTATTCATTCTTATTTTATCAAAGCAATTGAGATTTGAATATCCATTTATTACTTGATAATTAGCAAATGTTATCATATAAACCAACTTGTTGAAATTCATTGAAATTTCTTTGTGACCTTGTATATGATCAATTTTTTATAAGCACGTCATATTATTTGAGAAAAATGCATTCCCGTAGGTTACACATGTTGATATCTATATGTAAAATTAATCTTGCTTGTTATAATGCTCATTCATCACTTTCCCCAATTATTTGAGTCAATTTGATCTATTCAAAACCAAGAGTACTATAATAAAGTTCCCTTCTTTGTCTTATATCATTACTCATGTATTCCAAAGTCATTTTATGATATTTACAACAGAAACATTAATGCTCATTATACCTTTATCATGAAGAATGACCTCATTAACCTGCTAACTGCTTTTTGTCTTGAAATCTCCTTTGCTCTTATTAATAATGACTCTTTCTCATTTGTACTGACTTGATGTATCATTATAAATGAAATTTCATTCTAAAATTTTATATGTAATTTTGTTGTAGACCTATTTTATAAATGGCACATGTTTGGGCATTATATGTTGGCATTTTGTGGTATTTTAACAATCTAAGAATCCTTGTGTTTAGTATTTTAATCCTCCTATGTTAATACTTATGTGGGCACATTTTGTACATAAATTTTTCATCCTAAACTAGTTCCAAGTTTACAGAAAATTTACCAAGACATTTCAGATTCTAATTTACTCATACATACACTCAGTGTGTTTGTCACAGCTAATGAACCAATACTGGTAGTAACTTACTAACTAAAGTGAGCACTTTTCTCCGAGTGCCTTAATTTTTTTTCTTAATTTCCTTCTCCATGAGAAATCATCTAGAATACCTCTTTATGTTATTCTGTCTCTCAGTTCTTCTTGGTTGAGGCAATGGTTGTTTTCAATGCCCATAACAGTTTAGAGAAGTTAGGGTCAGGTGTTTGGTAGAACATTCCACTGAAATTTGCTTGATGCTTTTATTGAGCTTAGGTTATCTCGTGGGGGTAAGAGAAGGCTTAGAGATAAAACTTTACCCTCCTCACGTTAGGGCAAGAAGGCATCTTGACAACATCACATAATTTTTGGCACTACCTGGCTAGCAAAGTGTTCATCAGACTTGCCTACGATAAAGTTATTGTATATTTCTTCTCACACACTTCTTCACCCTTGGAGAGTTACTCAGGTGAAGCTAACTCATCAGGATTGGGGAGATGTACTTCATTTGTTTTGGGGTGGAATATCTACTTCAATTACTTGGAATTCTTCTCCGAGATGATTTGTCTATGCTATTTCCTTTATTTATTTGTCCCATTATTTATTTATACTAGAATGGACTCACGGGCAATTTATTTTATACTTTGGATTAAGTCCACTATTATTTATTTATTTCATTGCTCTGATTTTTGCAGCTTTTTCTATTTAACCTCATTCAATAGCTCTTGAGTCCCTTTGATGTAACACGTTCCTTGCTTTCTTTCTTGGGTAGTTTAGTATTGCCTTATTTTCTGTCATTGTAAGCTATCCCAGTCTCATCTTGAATAGTTTCTTCATTAGTCTCAGCTCAATGGTTTCTCCAAAATTCCTGGGTTCATTTTAGTGAGGAATAGTATTTGAATTTAAGATCGATACATGAAGTATGCATCTTCTTATTGGTTGGGTACTAAACACAGTCACCTGAAAAATGTAAGAAAATATTTATATGCTCTTAGCTTTAAAAAGAAACAGGAAGTGATTAACTCATTTAAATTTGTCAATTTTCTCCTGATGACAAACTAGACAACTAGAAGATGATTTACCCTGGAAACTGACTTTATTTTTTTTTTACCATGTTATACACTTCACAGTTTATTCAAGTTATACAATGCATTTGTTTTTGAAAGGCTATGTGCATGTGTGTATGTCTGTGCTTGTGCCTGGTCTGTGTGTTTGACACACATTTCTATGCAATTTAATTGCATATATGGATTTGTGAAATCCTCACTATAATCAGGATACAAAATGGTCTCATCACCACAAAGGAACTCCATCATGTGACCCAGGCCCACTCTTCCAGCAGCCCAACCGTGTTTCTGATAAGCACTAATTTTCCTTTCATCTCCATAGTTTTGTCACTTTGACAATGTTATGTAAATAGAAACATACACTAAAACAAAGTACCAGCAGCTGTTCAACAAATTACCTATGGAAGGACATTCACGTTGCTTCTGGTTTTGGAAAGCATCTCTACACATTCGTGCACAGTTTTTTTTTTAATTGTGGAAATACTGTACAGAGGAGTTACAATTACATGGGCAAGATAATGAGTACATTTCTTATCAAGCATTGTAGCCTCCTCCTTTGATTCCCCTTCCCATCCCTTCCCATCCTCCCCACACCATTGTTGCAATGGGTCCACCTGTATCCCTATTTTTATATGAACATAAGTTTCTATTTCTCTCAGATAAATACCAAACAGTATAATTGCTACATTGATTACAAATAATTTTTGTAACTTTGTAAGCAACTGATAAACCATGTTATGGTCCCACCAGCTCTACCTTGACTGTACCTTTCCCAATATTTGGCTTGTTTATTCTTTTTTAAATTTCAGCCCTCATTAGAGGAGTGTTGGGGTATCTCACAGTCTTAAACCATATTTTGTAAGCATTTTCTCCTGCACTTATTTATTATTGTGTCTGCTGTAACATTCATGCCTTTTTACCAGTGAATTTTGACACATTCTTTTGTAGTCTAGATACAAGTCTATTATGAAGTGAGTGGTTTGGTAACATTTTCTCCCAGCCCATGTCCTTCACAGGGCATTTCATCCAGCAAAAAATTTTAATCTGAGGAAATGCCAATCACCAATTTTTATGGGTCATTTCTAGTATCTAGCAACTTTTTCTATCTAAGAACTCCAAGGCTTCCACAACTTGTTCTTATGTTTTATTCTAATAGATTTCTGTATGAAGCCATGATTGCTAACCAAGATTTTAAAAATGACTATATCATATCCTCATTCTGTTATCTACCTTTATGTTTTATTGTGTTTAGTTCTTTCATATTTCATTTGATTTTTTCCTACTTCCCCCTTCCTATGATTTGGCTGATACCATTTTACATTTAGGCTATGTAATTGAATGTATAAAATAAGTTATTAAAGTTTTCCTAAGTATCAATATTAAGAGTGAAACTAAATCTATTGGCTTTGTTCTACATGGAATTTAACCTATTTTATCTCTACCCATAAGATGAGAATCCCTAAATAAGCAAAAAAAAAAAAAGCAAGCATTGAAAAACTAAATCAATAATGAAATGTTGCCACCAGGGTCAAGTAGGTTGATCACTAAGAAGTTATTGGATTTTTAATTAGAAAATAATTGTTACCTTTGAAAGAGCAATTCAGGGGAATAGTGAAGGTAAAACTCCGTTTATCAGATCATAGAAGACACTAAGAGATGACCCAGCGTGAACACTTTAATCTCTTGTCCAGGATGTAAGTGAGGTGACTTGCCCAAGGCCATAAAGCTATTTCAGGATGCCACTAATAGATACCATGTGTCTACAACAACAGGCCATCTTGTTTCCCTACTCTTTCTGTCTCTGATAGTAGCAGAGACAGAGAAAGAGAGAGGAGCATTGATTGGCCAAGGGAAGGGGGCAGTGACAAGAAGCATCCTGTGGATGTGGACCTTTGAAGTAGGTGAGCAAGGCAAAAATGAGGAACATAGAGAGGCGAGAGAGTAGGGAGATGGAGACAGCAAAAGAGAATCTGAGGAGCTGAGCGTGGTATTTTTAGTTCAGACACACACACAGAAAAAGAATGGTCTCCAATGATCTTACTGCCATTAGAAATAACTTCATTCTTGCAAGGCAAAAATGGAGGCTAATTGTTATTTCTGGCCACAATCGCATTGCTGTGACTGGAAGTCAACAAAAGAACATAAAAACTGACTGTGAGAAGTAACTTAGCACTTCATAGTTCTGCCCTTGCTCTGTGATGCCAAAAAGTGCAAGCAGAGCAAAGATAGTATACATTGTATTCATTGTCTTCTTTGATTTCATGGGGCCTATTTCATGAGAACGTTTTCCTGCATCAAAACTAAGCTATGAACCCAAACTGTGAGCTGAACCATCCTAAGACATAGGAAGGAAGGAAAAGCAGAACACTAAAGGATCAGAGAAACAACCTTCAGTAGACTATATTTTAGACACAATAAACCACAGAACTAAACTCACTTCCAGCTAGAGAAGATAACATATCATAGGTGTTTGGCAATGTCTATTTCGCTGTTACCTTTGATATTTTACTGTGTAATTTTCCCATTTTATATCATACTTAATTTTATATAACGTCTATAATCCTCCCGAACGTAGAAAAGCTATAACCTGACCCTCCCCCATAACACACTCACACAAATAAAAGGAAGAGACTGAAAGCATTTCAAACTAAAGAAGCCTTGACTCTTAACTGTTGCAGGGCTTTTGACAGTGATGGATCTGGTACTGTCCTGCAGGCCACAAAGGGCCTGGGGTCAGCGATCTTCTCTGCTGGCTCTCCAATCATTCCAGGTTTGAGCTGCCTGAAGCCAGCAGGTAAGCAAACTGGGATTGCCATCCATTAACATCTTCCAATCTTTTGCAGGGTACTCTAATTTATCCCTGTCATTTAGACCCAGGCAGTGGTCTTTAGCTTATTTCTGAGATCTTATTGCATTTTTTATTCATAGAGAAGTAAGATTTAGATATCGAAGATCAATAACAGCCTCCGTCATGCTTACATTATTAATAAGAAAGATGTTGTATGAAGACAGACTGGTATATTGGATTTGCTCAGCAGCTGGGCTCCCTGCAGACAGGTAAGACACTTGGCTTGCATTTTGCTCTAACTGTTCGTCTCTCCTCCGGTCCGTGTATGCCATTTGCCCCTTCTGGGAGTATGGTCTCTGGCAATAGCGTAGCATTTCACACTTTGGTTTGGTACAACCAGACCTCAAGGGGGAGAAGCAGTCAAACGATTGGAAGAGTTCCTGAGAAACAAGAGATGTATGCTTGCTTTGGGGCCCTATACTCTTGGCATTTTGTTGGCAGCCTTGACCCAGACAACATGAACAACTCCTCTACAAAGCATTGGTGGTCGTATTTCCTAAGCATTGGTGGTCATATTTCCTCTTCTAAACTTCAAATGGAGACCACCAATAGCTCTAGCTGTGTAAGCTGGCTGCTCTTAGACGCTCTGTTGTTTTAAGGCACAAATTATACTCATGTTCTGTTCAACTCAAAGCCAGATTTTCACTACGTCTTTTCCCTTAGCACTTTCCAGAAGGAGCAGAGGAGGCTCTTAGAATCTTGGAGCAGTCAATGATTTGGGGGTAAGAAGGGCTAGGAAGAGGGTCACGATTTCTGTGTCCCCAGATTCTTTGTCAAGCAGCAGGAACTCCTCTGTTTCTGTCTATAGTGACCAGGCTCCACAGCTTCATGAAATTCTTCAGTTGTTCACAGCTCTTCAGTGGCCTGAGACCAGGCCAAGCCAATGGTCAACTTTCTTGATGGTACGAGTAAATTATTTATGTGGCATTTGACACTATTGATCATAGACTTCACGACACTAGCTCCTTCTCCAATAGCTTCAGTAATGCACTCTCTATAGTATCTTTCTTCTCTTCTCTGAGTAACATTTTATTTTCCAGTCCTGGGGCTTGAACTGTGGGCATGGGTGCTGTCCATCAACTTCTTTTGCTCAAATGCTCTACCACTTGAGCCACAGCACCACTTCTGGCTTTTTTGGGTAGTTTTCATTAGAGATGAGTCTCATGGAGTTTTCCTGCCTTGGCTGGCTTCAAACCACAATCCTCAGATCTGAGCCTCCTGAGTAGCTAGGATTGTAGGAGTGAACCACCATGCCATGCTCTGAGTAAATTTTTGTAGTTACATTTTCTCCCACCTTTTCCTTCCTGTCCTGTAACAGTTATGCTCTCCGAGGTTCTATTGTTGGGCTTTTAAAATCAGTCCATATACTCTTTCTAGCCAATGTCATTTTCCCCGTGGTTTCAGCTAATTCCCTGTAGACCACAGGCTCCCAAGTCACTATCTCTAAATAACTGAGTCCAGTCTTTGGGCTCCAGACATAGTGGCTCTGACTCTCCCTGGTCAACATTGCCATCCTGAGGTCTCCAAGGCATTTTAAATGTAACATATCCAGAACATCATGATGTCTGTCCATGATTATGCTAATCATTTATCTGTGTTTAAATGATAATTACACAAGCAACCAAGTCAGTGAAACCAACATGTACTCTCTCCTTGAATCTTCATTTTCCATCTTATCTATCATACTAATACCAACCTTGCCCAAGGTGATTCTCAGCTTTTTTGGTGTGTGTTTGTTTGTCCTATTTTAAGGGTCTCAGACTTTAATCTGTCTTCCCCGTTTCTATCAGAACTTCCTGGAGTTATTGGACCAGAACACAAATATGAACTTAACTTTAATCAAATCTCTTTAGTGGCTTCCTTGTTGAGGAAAACTCACCCCCCCCCACCAGTGAGAAAGAGGCTTCTCCTCAGTTTCTACAGATTCCCTTCCCACTCATCTAAATTTCCATTCCTATCACCTTATCTTGAGCTCCATTCATGACAAGCATTTGAAATTCTCAACTCTCTTGATGTTTTATGCCCTGAGGACTTTACTTTCACCTTTCCTCCTTCATCTGTTGATCATATTCTCCCTCCAGCTACCATTCCCTCTTTCTATGCACCTGAAAAATACGTCTTCACTTTCAAGAGTTACTTCTCCCCCCTGAATATTTCCCACATTGTAACACTTCTTCCTTCTTCCTCCGTAGAAGTATTTTTTTAAGATGGGCCCAGCGTATTTCATATAGATTATTATAATTCTTATAGCATTTTGTAAGTATTTTTGTTGATAGAATCACGTATTCTCATTGAATCCCTGGAAATAATGATGATGATAATAATAATAGTAAATATTTATCAAGCACTGCACCTCAGGTTCTGTTGAAACCAATTTACTTTAATTCTTTCCCATCACAACACTTTAAGATAGTTACTACATTGCTCTGATTTATAAAGTGAGGAAACAGAGACATAGCACATTTAGAGAACTTATTTCAATGTCACATCAGCTGTAGGTGGCAAAGGTAGGTTCTGCATGTGTTTGGTCTGATTCCCAAGAATCTATGAATGTGACCACTATATTCTATTACAAATGCATGCATAAAATAAATACTTAGTAATACTTATTGGATGATAATGAGATTAGATGCTTAGAGAAATGTGAACTGGATGCCAAAAACTTCCAAGGGGAAGCAAAGTTAAATGCTAACCAGGTTTAAATAATCTATAGGGAGCATTCATCTAGGCTGGACAATCAGCCTGAAGGCATATTCTGAGACACAAACTGGAAGTGACTGGTCAGAAGGTGAGTTTCATATCTGATGCCTAGCCCTCAGCTAAGTAGATGGCCTCATGAGGTCCAGAGCTCTCCAATCCATTCTCCTTTGAAGCCCTTAGACCAGGTTATGATGATCTCAGAGACAAAGTCACCTACCTGATCACGAGCTGGAAGTGGATAAGAAAGTGCCACATGTACTGTCCCTGCCTATGAATACCCCATAACTGAAACCTGAGTTCTCCCTAGACCTTAATTTCAGGAAGATAGTGACTTGAATCTTTCTAGTCTAAGACATGGCATGCAGTCGGCATTCATTTCTGTCAACTGAATTGTAATTAAACAAACCCAGGACAGGAATCCAACCACTGTATCTTTCTATTGCTTCCTCCATAAAATACTTCACAATGTCATGGACACAAGTAGGCAATAAATTACAATTCTTAACTAGTATTTTTCAGTTTTGCTCTCAGTATACTCATAAGGGAAATTTGGTTTCTTTTACTATCTCTTTTTGCCTTTCCAGTACAAATCCATAAACCAGAAAGCAACAGGAATCTAATAGCTTCAGGGTTGTCAGATGCCAGCCTTAGCTAAGACTTTCCAGTCCAACTCAATTTACTCTAAGTACAGAACCACTCTTTTCTCCCAAGAAGATGTCGATAATAACCATCTGGATGAACTATGGTTGCACAATTTTTTAATAGTCATGAGATAGCAATGCCCAGCTTGCATTGACTATATTTTATTTTTTTGATCCAACTCCTCCCATCTCCAAAGTTAGTTTCTCTAGAACTTTCTCAAAAATGAAAATTTGGAATGTTTGCTCTTCAATTACGTACCTAGGGCTCGTTAAGTATTATCTATGTTCTCAGCATTGAGAAAAATTGGATAGAAGAGTCTCCGGACATTGGTCTCACTCTCAACTTCACTTGGAGATCATATTACTATTTTAATGTTATAAAGATGAAAAAACAACAAGCTTGCAAAGTTAAGCAGCTGTCTAACATCAAACAACTATCAATAGCAGAATTGGGATCCAAGGCAGGTTTGCTAACTCTAAATCCTGTGTTCTTAACAAAGCTACACTACTGTAATAACAATAGAATTCAAAGTCAGAGAGTTGCAAGCTGGAATTAGAGGAAGGTTGCATGAAGGATGCTTTGGTTTGCATCTTGAAAGTCACCGAAAGGCTTGGCCTCTAGTTTATGGTGCTACTGGAGCACAAGGTGACCTTTAAAGGTGAGGTAAAAGTTTGCATCATTGGAGGCATATTCTCAAAGGGGATATAGAGAGCCCACCCCTTCCTCTTCTTCTTTTTATTTATTTATTTATTTTTGTTTCTCAGCCACCATGAAATGAGCAGCTTCTTCTATCTGGCTTCATAAATTCTTCCTTATACCAACCAACCATGCTCTGGAACCTCCAAACATTTGGGCCCAAGTAGACCTTTGCTCCTTGTCAGCAGATTACCTCAGGGCAATCTGTCACAAGGATGGGAAGCTGACTGACAGTAGAGGTGGCATGATCAGCTGGGCCGTTGTCACCAAGGGAGAAGGAGAACATTTCTGGAGGAAGAGACATCAGAAACAAATGCACAGAGAAAAGAACGCACAGTATATCGGTGGGATAAAAACAGGGAATAAGAAAATAGGTGGGGAAGAAACACCTGGGGAAGGAGAGTGTGACCATAAACAGGTTCTCCTCCTCCTGTGGTTAAGCTCAGGTAACTGTCCTGTTAGTGCTGATCCATCTCTAACAGATGAAAGCTCTGCCTTTCCTTTATTTCTGCTTTATCCAGTCCCCTCTCCCCCGAACGCCAACCAGTGAACAGCCCAAACGTATTTCTCAAAGTCCAATTAGCATCAACAATTGTTCAAGCTAATCGCCATAATTAATGGAAAGACAAGGCAATGACTGAGAGAATTATAAATGTGCATAATCACATGAGATTGCGTCTGGAGTAGCCTCTATTCAGGAAAGCTGGAGGGGGAATGGGCAGCCCTGTCCTCTTTTCCTTTCATTCCTCCTTACCAGGTTCCCCTGACATGCTGGCCCCCCATCAGGCGGCATGAATACAAGAAGAGACAGTCTTATCAAATCAGATTCCATCCACAATTCAGGCAGTGACCTCTCCTCGTGAATTACTGTGATTAGACTTAATTATATAATAATAGTTGCCCGGTGGCCTGGACCCCTCCTCTTCCTGACTTTGCATTCATACCCACAGCTACAGTGTGTTATTCGAAAGGAGCCATGTTTTCTCTGTTCCTCCTCCATAACCATCGCATTCCTTTTCATATTCCACCCTTTATTTTTCTCATTTCTCTTTCCCCTCCCCTCTTGCCTCTTCTTTTGCCCCAACCCCCTTCTCCATCTTTTAGTTCTTCTCCTTCCCATTAGCCTCATAATTTTTCACTTATTTTACAAGCACGGGACTTACACATGTCTTCACTGGACTTCTGTATGACTTCTTTTTCTTTTAACAAAAGGTTTTTCTTTTCTCTGCCCCCTCTCGGTGTTAGTGGTGTCGTAATCAGCATGGCTTTCTTGGTTTTCAACGCTGCAGCCCGTGCCTCACTGTTCTTACCGGCATTGGGCTTCTCCACGTTGGTAATCCTCCTGTGCCTCTCCCTTTCCTCTTCACTATTTCTTACCTTTCCTCCTTGCTTTCCTTCTTCCTTTCTTTCTTCCTTCCTCCCTCCTTTCTCTCTGTGGTCCTGGGGATCAAACCCAGAACTAGGTAAGCTCTCTACCACTGATCCATATGTCCAAGGAAGTCTTCTGTATATTTTTCATTATTTCCTAAATGGAAATTGCCAAAGTTATGTTATACTGGGGTTTCCTACATGAAAGCCTTCTGATGCCACAATCATCTCTGGCCTCACTACTATTCACCTCATCTACTTCAGATGAATATTCTACCAACAGGTTCTTACAGACCAGAAACCCAAGAACCTGCAATGGTGTGATAGTCCAAGCTGAGGGATGGATTCTGAGAATCTGAGAGAATGAGATATCTTTGTGACTAATGCAGGTGAGCCAAATGATGTTGTTGTTTTCCACTTCATGCTAAAGAAAAACACAGAAATGTCCACCTGGAATTCTACAAAGCTGAACAACATACTTTTAAACATAGGTTTTCTTGTTTCCCAACACAACAGAGACAATGATATCGATAACCTGGTTCTCCTATCTGTGGGCTCAAACCCAGACCTGCCATGGAACCCAAGGAGAAGTGCATTAGGGGTATGAGAGCAGTAATTGTTGGGGAAAAAGGAGTAAATGCAAAATGGAAATAAACCTTTGCGAAGAAAGGGTTAGTTATCACTTCCATGTAAAAGGTGCCAATTCTATAAAGCAACATAGGCAAAGAGAAAATGTAGGAAGTCTAACCAATGAAGGGTTAATCTACATGGCCACATTGACACTTCATTAAGATTAGTAAACATTTGAATTCCAGAGCTTTCATGACAGAAAGGATGATTTATTTCCCCTCTCATTTATATCTGTAAACCAGGGGTCAGTAAGTTCTTTGGAATTCATACTACATAGAGTTCTAGATATTTCAGCAATAATCTTTAAATACATAGCCCTGCTTACATATATTGTAAGAAGCAGAAAGGAGTTGTGAAAAGAATACGAGACCAGGCTTCATGATTCAGTTATATGTGGCTCGTGGATTCTTTTCATAAAATGAAGATCATAATAATGAAGGTTAAAATGATATGAAAGATTATCTTTGTGATGATAACTATCATTTACCTGACCCTTTAGGTTTGTTGTGAATTGCATAATAAATATGCGCTAAAATGTTCCATAACTGTTAATTACTCTACCCACAGACTCTCATATTGAATCCCCTGCAGCCCTCAGCTTCCCAGGAGCTGGGTGTGTATGACAGGTATATAATACATAATGGACTGATTAGCATTTGCTTCTCACTTAATATAAAAGATAATAACTACGGATAAGTTAGTGCTTTAATAGGTGTGAAGGTCATATGGCCTAGAGAATGATGCAAGGCGTGAGGGAGAAGGGAGCCCAAGCAAGTGATAGAAAGTGCAGTACCTCTGTTCCTAGCAATCCCAAACATGGTAAACCTTATTCAGCTGAAACTTCCCTCTCCACCTCCAGAGAGGTGGGCCAGCTGTTGAACCAGCTCCTGACAGTTAGTGTCTGGCTCTCTCACAGTGCTCACTTTTCTCTGCAGTGTCCAGCCTCCTGTGTAGCATGTGAAATGTGTGTGTGTGATATGTAGGCAGGCCAGAATCTTCTTCATGTTTGGCTCCATTCCATATCTGACCTGGGATCTGTCCCTACTACCCAAGGACCATTTCATAAATATTGGTTTGATTTGTATAAAGGCCATCTTGGAATTGAGGTGCGCTGAGTAAGCTACTAAAAGAAGCAGAGACTTCTCCCTCCATTGAGAATTGAGTACTTGGCTCCTATACATTTCCACAGCCCTCTATTACCACTGCTATATGACCATACAGATGTCTTCTTCAGTGTCTCATTGGTGAAGTTTCAGCATTCCAGTAAGGGGGTCATGATGGTCTATTGATGACCCCAACACTCTTCCTGGACTGGATTCCTAAGAGCAGTAGGATAAAATTTTTCCCTCCTAGTGACTCCCAGTTGAGTCATTTGTTTCCAGAAAATCAGAGTTTCACATACCTCTGGGATAATAACTTTCCTCAATGCTCAGGGGAAATTTCAAAGTTGCCTATGAGATCTTGCCTCCAAGATCTCCCCAGAACCACCTAGCAATCTCCTTTGCAGGACCTCTTTTCTTGTAAATAGTATTGCCTCTCCTTGAAATCCAGAAAGGAAAGGAGTGGAAAGTAGAAAAGTAAAACAAAGTATTGAAAGTATCATTGAGCTCTGGTTATATACCATGCAGTTAGATTAGCTACTACATCTCATCAAATTCTCATCATGAATCTCTGTGGCTGATATCACCCCCATTCCATGGATAACTGAGACCCATAGTGGTGCCTGGGCTTGTTAGCCATGGGAATCAGAGTTTGCAAACTTCAGGGCACCCATTCTTTGTGTCATCCTTGTCGACCACCCACACACAGGAAACCCCAAAGTACAATGGTATAACCCAAAAGCATTAGCCTCCTGCTGCCCAGTCTGGAAATTAGAGGCAAGGGCACAGGAGATGTGTGTTTCTGTCTGTTTTAGGATTAGATTTTCCCTGGGAAAGAATGATGTGCCTGGTCCAAAGGCTGGCAGGACATTGTTGTTCTATCTAGTTGAAAACCACACAACATTCACCATGGAGTATTCAAAACTCTCCAGTGCAAATCTCCACTGTCTTTTCATTGTCTTTCAGAATTTAAAATTGGTGATATATATATATATATATATATATATATATGTATATACATACACACACACACATATATATACATATACATATATATATTGCCCACCTGAAATAAACTGAGTCCCTAATGGGAATGGAAGAAAGAATTGAAAAATGTTAAGCACTTGAAAATACACTATTTGTTATACCATGAATTGTGTTCTGTTTCTGAGATTCTTCTGTCATTATGTGATTCTGAAGAAGATTGGGTCCTTTTTGTTAACCTGTGTTTTTTTCCCCCCTTCCTGTTCTCAGGGAGTTTGTCGTACTTAAAACTGTTGTATAATAGATAGCATAATCACCATAAATTAAGTGTGTCTCTGCCGAGTTGTGTTTTATGTTAATTCCATTGTGTGGTGGCAGCTGCTAGGGAAGGAAGCTATAGATTGACAAAGGACATGGGTTTCCAGCTTTGCCAAGGATCCACAGCCATAGTTCTGAGCTACAAGTGGCACACTATCCTGGGAGTGAGCTGTTGCTTTGGAATGGGGCTAATGGACTAGGGATGTGATGGTCTCCGCAGATCTAGGCTAAGAAAGACTAACATGTTTCCTAGGACAATGGCCATGAGATCTTTCCTAAGGAACATTGGAAAGTAGTGTCAAGCAAAGATCCGGTCAAGTTCAGGCCCATGTCATAAGAGGAAAATGACTTTCATTGTATGGAGCATGATGGTTGCCTGTGGCAGGACAAGGGAAGTTGGGCTAACATCCACCCAGCTGGAGGAGACCCAGCCAGTCAGATGACCACAGAAGACAGAAGATATTACCATGGAGACCATATTCCAGAAGGTATACAATAACTTTTAAAAATCGAGCACCTACAATTTACCAGCTTCTGCTGCTGCTGACTTCATTTGTATTATTCATACAATGTGGAAAATGATTCCCGTGTTCTGTGAACAAGTCTGTCTTGCAAAGATTAACTTGGTAAAAATCACATAGCTAATAACGTGTGCATTATTGCTTGCAGAGTCTGTGCTAATTCCAGGGAAACGTTGACTGAGGCTGAGAGCACGGGTAAAGGAAAGCCTTTAAGCAAAGGGAAAAACAGGAAGATCTGATGCAAAGATCTGTGAGTAGTATTCCATTGTAGAGAAGTCGGCACCTGGCACAATGCTGCCAGGGTCTGAGTGCCGGAGATGGGCATGATCTATGGCAGAGGAAGTGAGTTTAAAGGAACACGGTTCCATTCAGAGTATGTGTGTTAGTTACCTTGGGCTACTGCAATATAGCATCCTAAATTAAATTACAGATACTTGTTCTCAAAGTCAGGGGGGCTGGAAAACCCCAGATCAAGCAATCAACCTATCAGGTTTCTGATAAGAGCTCTCTTCTGCCTTGAATGTGGCCACCTTCTACCATGGCCAAGTGATTTAGAAAGAGAATAAACTCCAGCGCCTCTTACTATGAAGACATGAATCCGAACTGATCAGGGTCCCTTCAGTGTTAGTTACCAGCACAATGGGTCACACTGTATGATGATGTTTCACTTAGGAATCTGACAAGGGTGAAAGAGGAAACACCTAAACTGAGTTCATTACAATAGGAGTTTATTCTTGTTTCAAGAAAAAAAAATACGTTTGCCCTTGGAAGACATACAAAATACTATGAGTACTGGTTCTTTTCCTTTTCTTCTCTTTGTTCTTTAAATTATCCGCAGTATGTTTCAGTGGACAAAGAACTAAGTTGAAAATCATCTTAAGTCTGCTTGCCTCAGGCCTCCAGTCTTTCAAAGGCTATGTGCACAGAAACTGCCTAGCACCATCTCGGCTCCAGTGGGATCCTACATTAAGAATCAGGAGGTAGGAGAAAACAGGAACATTCCCTCCTTTTTTCCCTCCTTTTTTCCAATGTCTTCCTGCTTCTACTGGTGGCCCCTTCAGTTGGGGCCACATCCTTCCTTCTCTACCCTTCTCACACTAGGAGACCCCATGAATAGGAGCAGCTGCCCAGTGGGCAGAACTGAGATAAGCATCAGGCTGCCTTGCTATTGATATGCAAGCAAGAGCAGTGGCAGCCTTTGTATCAGAGCCTCACAAAAGCAATTCTCTGAGTTGATATAAAAAGGTGTCAGTTGTGGTATAAGTACTGTATTACCAGCAAAGATTTATCTGCCTCCAAGGCTGGCCTCACCCACCGTGGGAATAAACAGCTCTTCTGCTTATCTGTCTCACAATATTTCTCAGGTCATTTCTACCTCCAAAATGACTTTTTTTTCCCCTTTGCTTTCCCTGGTTTGTCTCCAGCAATTTCTGAGCACAAATGACTCACGCCAATGATGATGATTGGGGTGATGAGGGGAAATGTAGCAAGCATGCCACTTCCTCCCCTGGTCTTTAGAGAGCTTGCACACAGAGAACAAAGACAATCTCCTAAATGGGAAACAAGTAGGAATATTGAATTCTCAAGTTGAGAAATTGAAGAATACAGAAGGGCAAGAAAAATCCCTTTGCCCTAAAGGGTTGGTTAGAGATCGGCAGATTAGGTAGAAAAACTATGCAATTGGATACCCATTGCAACTAGGGCTATTTCTTGTCCTTTATGAAATAACAGGCTCGCATTGGGTAAGACTGTGTGTGGATTTGTCATGATGTGAGTGAGTCCTGGCTGGACGGTAGCTATGTGGAGAAACTTACATTCAATGGCCACGTGACTGTTTTCCTGATAGGATCATCCTCACTTTGATCTGAGTCAGGAAAGAACTAAGTGCCAAGCCTAGAATTGTAAGGATCTTAGCTAGGTTCCCTCTGTGACTTAGAGAAAACACTTGGCCCCTCTGAATCTTGCATTCATTCACCATTAACAGAAGATGCTAAGAGTATCTCCTCTTGGATGGAGAGTATAGCTCAATGATAGAACACTTGCCTGCCATGCACAAGATCCTGGGTTCAAATCCCCAGCAGGGTCAAAGAACAAGTTTGACAAGAAATGTACTTATTACTTTACTTATGTAACTAACCCCTCTATCTATCACCTTGACAATTAAAAAAAGAAAGAAAGAATTTTTCTTATGCAGTGTTAAGAGGATGAGGAAAACAAAGCACCTGAGTTTGAATGCGAGGGACATAGGGATGCTCATAGGGGGCCTCTACTCATCAATGCCTGAAACCTGATCAAGCAGCAACATCTGACATTCCAGTGGAAGCTGATTTAATTGGCAAGGATTTCCCCAAAGATGGCAATAGCAGGGCTCCAATTCACACCCAGACAAGAAAAACAAAGGTCAGGTCTTATCTTACATCCAGTGTGCTGGCTGAGATCGCTGAATGCACCAGAAGGGAAGAAGAAGAAAGGGAGGCTCATGATAGACAAAGGATACAGAAATGGTAGCTACAGGAAAGGCCTCGGAAACAAAATGCACTGCCTCTACACTTGCTCACTTCTATTGGGCCGATTCTCATATTTCTGAACCACATCGGCCAAGGACAGTATGCTAGATAGCTGGGGGAGGGAATGTGGGCTGCAAGCCTCCAAGTGCCCCATCACAGACACGGGAAAGTAGCCCCAATGGCTCTTCCCTATATCAGCTGTAAAGGCTGCTGTGGAGTGATTTATTCGTGTAAACAGTCATGCCATGGCTGACTGGCCTGAGGACAGCAGACAAACTGAAGTCAGTCACACAAGAGCAAAGGAGGGCGGGTGGACCTACAGAGGCCTTTGGCTTCATCTGCAGAAACTCTCAGCAACCTGGATGGATAAATAAGGGGAAAGGGGAAGGGGGCCACTCCCACCCTGCTTCCCATTCTCATCCCATCCCTGCTGGGAGAAACAGGGCCTGTGTTCAGTTAGCAGCTCAACTTCAGGGCAGCCATGAGCCACATGGACAGGTCCACACAGCAAGGCTTCTGTACCCAGACACTGTGGTCCAGCCCTACATCAAAGCAGCACCTATTCTGAAGCATCCAAAATTATATCACTTAGGTTCCATGGGAGGAAAAATTCATTCTTGCCAAAGTTGACTGCCACAGTCAGTGGGGTTTCTCTTATGGTTCACAACCTCAGACAATATTGGTAGGTTTGATCTTTGTGGGTGATAAAAATAACTTTTCCTAGTTCATCTCTACACCACTGTTCACTGATAAGTTTCCTTCCAAATGTTTTAATCTTTTGTGAGGCAGGCTTCAGAGAAGCTGAGCTTCTTCCCTGGGCTCAATAATCTAAACACTTTCAAGGTATCACAGAAGCATTTGTATATGCATGCATGCATGTGTGCATGTGTATGCACATGCATGTGTGTGCTTGTTAGAATGTGAAGTGGTCCCATTCCTAGAAGTGGAGGCATCACCTACCCAGGTCGAGCTATGCATATTAAGCCCATTCACTCTTTCCTCAGTCCCACCTTATTGAAGACCATGATATGCTGACACCATCCAATCACAGGGCATACAGAAGTGAATCCGCAGACTGAGTGTCCTCCAAGAAAGCACATCCCACAGAGAGAACTGTAATGAAGGCAATGGAGCTTCACTAGAAGTATGTCCAGAGTAGAGCAGGGAGAGAAAGGAGGTCGTGCATAACACCATCTATGTTTCCTGCTCCCCGACTCCCGTCATCATTGAGGCTTAGTCTCTGATGAAATGTCAACACAGAATAAAAGCAAATAATGGATTCCAAGTTCTGAGAACAATAGAAGAGCAGAAACAAGGTATTGTCTGTCAACATCAGGAAATAGAAACGATATTGTGCAACTGCAATAGAAAGGTGGAAAATATGAGCTAAATGTGGTAGCTCATGCCTGTAATGCTAGCAGTGGGAGAGGCAGAGTTCAGGAAAATCACAGTTTCAAATCATGCCTGGGCAATCAAAAAGAAGTTTGTGAAACTCCATCTCAACCAAGGGTTGGGCACAGTGGTACCTCCCTGTCATCTCCAACGATGTGGGGAAGCGCTAGAAGGAAAAGCGCAAAAAGAAAAGTGTGATGCGATGCCTCAAAAACCATCAATGCCAAAAGATGCTGGAGAGAGGGCTCAAGTGATAGAGCAGCTGCCTAGGAAGTACCAGAAAATGAAAGAGGAAATGAGTGATAGACAAGGTTTGGAGTGGGGTTGTGGGGAGCACCAATAAGTCACGGATGACGCCCTGGGGCCCTCCTTGTGTCTTCATCTAATCCAAGATACCTCCCAGCAGCCCCTCCTCCAAATACCGCTTTATAAACTTGAGGATTGCGTTTCTATCTTACCAACTTGAGAGTACACACTCAAATGACACCAAGTGGACACTGTAAATCCGTGCTGTTGAAAGTCCTCTGCTTTAGGGAATCATTCTTGTAGAGGAAGAAAAGAACCCACGAACACTGTTTTCTAGAAGACTCTGACTATGCTGCCTTTAAATCTCAGCATAGTATTCTGGGCTTGTGGTTTCCCTGAATGGTGTGTGGAGGGGATAGAAGAAGTAGAAGAGGAGAAGGTAAGAGAGGAGGAGGCAGGAATATACATTCTTTCACACATCTTCACTATGCTACTCTGCTGACTCAAGAACCCAGCAGTCATCATCCCTACATTGTAGCTCTCAAAATGAACTCTATTGCAATCCCAACTATAATTAATCTGGTCCCCAGAGAACAGAGGTTCTTCCTCTTTTAACCCTTGTTACACAAGCTGCTTCTCCAACTATTTGTCCCGAATCACTGTATCAACGATGTTGGTCAGCTTTCAGTCACTAGAACAAAATTCCTGAGATAATTATACATAGAGTGAAGAGGTTTGTTCTGGGTCACAGTTTCAGAGCTCCTGGGCCAAGTGTGGAACTTACAAGCATCACAAGCTAAAGAGGAAAAGAGTGAGAAGGAGTTAGAATTCCACAGTCTCCTGGGACATGCCCCCCAATGCCTAAGACCACCTCCCAATAGTGTTCTAAGATATGTGCCTTTGGGGGCCATTAAGAATCAAAATGATAGCACTCCGTTTAATCCTCTTTGAACAAACAATAAAGAACAAGACAGGTATAGTTGAAAGATGGAATGTCTAATAGAAGGCCCCAAATTCTCCCTGCCAGATGTCTGTGAACTTGCCCTCGCTACGTCATAATTACCTGGAAGGCTAGGACTAGAATGACATGACACACAGGTTCGTGAATGTACAATTGTTGCATGGGACTCAAGCTAAATATTGTGAGCGGAAACTCAGCTAGCCAAACCAAACACTGAAAAACTCTAAGGGAGAGAGGTAGGTGTCCTTGATTCCCAAATCTCCACCAGGGAAAAGCTGGACCACAGAAGGTCAATATGAAGCAGTGGTATATTAGTATGTATCATTATTATTCATCATCATTATTATTTGTTTCCTACGTCCATCTGTCATAAAAATCCAACTCAACAGCAATGTTAGGGGGCTTCTCTGTGCTTGATATCTGCATACTCAAATCAAAAGAAGGAAAGGAAGAAGTTCTTCACTCTGCTGCTTGTCAGCCCTACAGCAGGAAGAGCACAGCATTGCACCTTTCTGTGCCTCATATGTCTGCCCAGTCCCATATATTTTACATGCCTGCACAATGCGTTTTATGAGGTATATAAAAGCCAGTCGGGAATTATCTCCTTCCCTTGTACGGGCTGTCTCTTTTTGGGGGAGAGATAACAGAGACCTATTTCATTTTGCTGCTCGCAACTAGATGCTCTGCCATAAATTGAGAAAAGAAGCTCTTTGTGAAAAATGCTTTCTTTGACCCCATTGTCACTGGGAAACCGCAGTGAGAGAAATACCATTCTCTGTCGGATCTCAGTTTAAAGCAGAGCAAGGTGGGGTGGGGGGGAGCAACTCTCTTTATTTCTTCTGTTCTTCTCCCCCCAACACACACCACACACACCACACACACACACACACACACACACACACACACACACACACAGACCCTCCTTGCCTTTGCTTAGGAAACAAGGCAAGAAAAAGAGCAAAGGCTCTCACTTAGCGGAGGGGCTGTCCAGGGGGCATGAAGAATTCAGAGAGCAGAAGCCTGGCCTTTCCCAACACTCACCCACCTGCTTGGTCTAGACCTTGATGAGAATGCATTCACTCCATTCAGGTGGTGTCCAGCATGCTTCGCACGCTATCAAGTATGCACCGCTAATATTTCATTATCGGGTCTTGTGCAGCCCAGTGCATGCCTGGGTGAGCCTAGAAATTAAACTGTACTTTCACCTCTAAACAATGTTGTCCCTGCCAGTGCTGAAGGGGAGAGAGTGCCGGCCATTGGGCTATTGAGTGATGAGTGGGGAGAGCCATGAAGTAGGGGCAGAAGCAGGCTTTGTGAAAATGGTCTTTCACAGGCCATCACCCTGGGGTTGAGCAGGCTCGTGATCAGGGGTCACAGGTGCCTGCATGGTATTAATAAAGGAAGTAGAACAGCAGAGTTGCTGCTGGTACCTACAATATCAGCTTATAAGATGCATTTTTTGGCCAGGCATTGGTGGCTCATACTTCTAATCCTAGATCCTCTGAGGATTGTGGTTCAAAGCCAGCCCAGACAGGAAAGTCCGTGAGTTAATGCATTTTTTATTGTGAAAATACCGTACAGAGGGTTAGAGTTACATGAGCAAGACAATGAGTACATTTCTTATCAAGCATTATTGTCTCCTACTTTGTTTTTCCCTTACTATCCCTTCCCTCCCCACCTCCACAACTACACTCCCCCACCCTTAATTGTAAATGTCGATTTTCAACATAGCTTCTTGTACTTCTCATTGTTGCAATGGGTCAACCTGTATCCCTATTTAAACATTTTGTTTTTTCCCTTCCCCTCCCCAAATTATACCAACATCAAATACAGTGAAAACAGGGGTTATACCGTGGGGGAGGGACATAAAAAGCAACAACAACAAAGAAATCATATGATATCTTATAAACACGTTAGAAACAATAGCAAGAAAGAAAAAACCACTTGTGTCCCTATCTTGGGGTTTATTTCGCTTAATTTCATCTTATCTGGTCATATGTACATAGCTTTTGACCTTTTATGCTTGTTCCAGACATATACTAATTATTGCAAATCAGGGAAACCATGGGACCTATGTTTCTTTGGGCCTGGCTTACGTCACTTAAT
This sequence comes from Dipodomys ordii, assembly GCF_000151885.1. Classification (NCBI taxonomy): domain Eukaryota; kingdom Metazoa; phylum Chordata; class Mammalia; order Rodentia; family Heteromyidae; genus Dipodomys; species Dipodomys ordii. Next base: position 111,312 of record NW_012267220.1, on the reverse strand, counting down.
ATAATTTTTCCAAGTCTTTACATTTCCTAACAAATGGGGCAATGTCATTCTTTCTGATGGAGGCATAGAATTCCATTATATATATATATATATATATATATGGATCAAGAAAATGTGATATATATATATGAGATATATATGAGATATATATATCTCATATATATATATATCTCATATATATCACATATATATATATATATATATATATATATCACATTTTCTTGATCCATACATCTACTGAGGAGCATCTTATCTCCAATTAACCTCCCCAAAACCAGAAGTGGCATTGTGGCTCAAGTGGCAGAGTGTTTGCCTGGAGCTGAAGGGCTGAGGGACAGCACCCAAGCCCAGAGTTCAAGCCCTACCACCCACCACTCTCATCCCCCCAAAAACATGCATTTTGTTTGCTTGTTTGTTTGTGCCAGTACTGGAACTAGAACTCAGGTCCTTGAGCTCTTGCTTAGCTTTTGTGCTCAAAATTGACACTATCATTTAAGCCATATCTCTAATTCCAGGGTTTTTGTTGTGGTTGTGCTTGTTGGTGGTGGTATTGGAGATAAGAGTCTCATGGATTTGTCTACCTGAGCTGGCTTCAAACTGCCATCCCCAGCTCTCAGCCTCCTGAGTAGCTAGGATTACAGGCATGTGCCCACTCCTTCCAGCCTAAAATGCATTTCTTTAACTTGTCTCTACCTTCTCCAGGTAGCTTCTGCTAAAATCCACGTGCTCCATTCGACACCCCACCCATCTAGTTGGTTATCCATGTTGTGTCTAGTAACAGGGTATACCCGGTCTGCCCACACTCACGGACTCTGCACACATAAAGAGGATGGTCAATGCTAACATTAACAAAAGAGCACATACATGAAGACAAACCGAAGATGTGGTAGAGAATACATTGGGGTGACACCATAGTTGCATTTGTTATCACTTTGGTGTCTGGTGGACGGTGTCATAAGGGGAAAGAAATGGGAAGTGATGGGCTGTAAAGTGATGGGACTTTTACCCCATACCAGGCAGGAAACCTGGGGAGGGGCAAAAGAGACGGGACCTGAGAGTTCTCAAAATGTTCTAGAAGTTTCTACCAGTGAAAGTCCAATCTCAAGAATATCATGACCTGTTCCTCGCCATCATCATCCACTGCTCTTTCTGCTGTTCTCTGCTCTCCAACCTTGATACCCTTTCTGATTTTACTAGAGACCTCCAAGCCAGATCTATCTCAGGGATGAGGCAGAGACAAGCATCTTTCTCAAGGCAAACACACTGACGTTCATTTCATCCCCCACCATGTTATCCAGACAAGAAAATGCACACCACAAAATACCGTGGCCTCCTTGAGAACCAAGAGGCTTGCTTGATAGCATCTGACATCTAATAATTAAGGTATAATGTCAGAACCACACCCATTGGTACGTGTTTCTAGAGCTTTCATCCCATATTTAGTATTGATAGAGGATTCTGGGGAAGTTGAAGGTAATATAAATGTGATCAGGGACAGCTTGTATACTGGACTATTGAGACTTAAACATAGGAAAGTTCAAGAGAGAAACAAAATATATACACTCTGTCCTGGAACAGATAAGGAGTGATGGAAGAAGAAAAATCCTTAGTTTTGCCTGGGGATCCAGAGAGAGATTCATGGGAGATTGATGACTGTAGATTTAATTGTGGGAAGGATGTAGACAGGAAAAGAAGTATCAAGAAAGTTCATATGAGATCAAGTTTATTTGCTTGAGTTTTTCCTATTTCCTACATGGGCAAAGGATATCAGTTTGCTAGACACACTCAAAACTGTGCTCATAGCCCAGAATTCTGTGGATCCTATCCTTGTTTTATGCAGGGGAACTTTCCCCGTTTGTCAGTTCTGAGGAAGAACTCACAAGAACCACACGTGTTCTTGCTTTTTTGTCATTTTTGTGTGTTCTGTTTTTCTTCTTATAGTTGAGAACAGAACAGGCCTCCGTTCTTGGCTCTGGGAGACAAGTATAACAACAAAATTTTAAGCTTCCTGGGATAAAGGAAAAAGGTAGAATTGTTGATTGTAAGAAATGACCTATTGGGATGGAGCAAGGTCCTGAAATCACCTTTCTTCTCCTCACACATTAATTAGAAAGCTGAATCTTCCTCTCTTCCTGGATGAGTTGTCATTGGCTGATGATGTGTGAGAACATGGGGAACAGGCACTCAGAGCTATGGAGAACACCCCTCACCTCTTCTCATGGCAGCTTTGCAAGCATAAGTGAATGAAGGTGGGTACCTTTAATCTTACTTAAGGAATGCTAACGCAAGGCTTTAGCAGACTATGGCCTATAGTAAGCTGAAGGCTCTTAAGGAGTAACCTGAATGTATGATATTTATCCTTGCCTTTATTAGTGAACACTTCGATCTCAAGTTGTTTTAAGGAATAAGTTGAATATGGTTAATCATAAGTTTCCATTTGACCAGGTTCTGTAATGAGATTTTGGTCAGGTACTTTATATTATGTATGTTAATAGACAAATATAAAGTTAGACAATAAATATTGGTAAGAGAAGATAGGTAGATGAATAGATGGTAGATAGACAAATGGATAGCCAAGAGACAGATAGACAAATAGATCATAGGTAGACAGATAGGTAGGTAGAAATAAATAGGTGGATGATAGATAATAGATAGTAGTTAGATAGATGGATAAAGATAGAAGTCAGATGGATAAGTCCTAGCTATATTTATGCATTCAGCATTCAAACCTGATTTAATAGGAGCAGGTCTGTGCTTTCTGAGCAATTATATATGCAGACACAAAGCACTGCAGTGGATGCCGGAAGGACATTGTGTCCCACCTGAATGCAGATAAGTCCGGAGTCCAAAGAAATCCCAATTGTCTGCAACCACAGAGGACAGAGGGCCACTGTTTCATCCTTGGATACAGAGCTTTTTGGCCCAAACTCTGAGTATGTTGAAATTTTTAGAGGCTGTGGCTGCTGGGGGCCAAAATCTCATTAAACAGCGCCTACCAACTGTCTTCACAGGCAGGGCGCTGTGCCCTCCAGCCTTGGGGGAGGCTGTAATTCTGTGTGTTTATTGACATAAGCCAGGTATCTCTGCTGACACCTACCCTGGCTTCCTCAGATCTCCTAGCTGGTCTCCACCAGCCGGAAGGAAAACAGCTCATTTTCAAAGCTTAGAAAAGCCACACCGAGCAATAAAAAAAAAGACCTGCGGCTTCCTCAAAGTTGGCTGGTGGCTGGCTCTCCACTCACCTCTGAGAACGACCATGAAAAGAGAAGGGCAGGGAGGGCCAATCCCTGTGCCAGTTGACGAATTTGGCTAGTGGCTAGCAAAGAGAAGAAGGATCCTGAAGAAGGGGGGATTTATTCACGGACACCTGTCAGAGGCTGTCATTCCCCTGGCTGAACTATAGTCTGCATTTTACTAGGACATAAATCAGTTCCTCCTGGATTTAATAACTCTTCTTTATAGGTTTCTTCCCACTCATAAATAAACCTCATTCCATATGTATATTCTGCAAAAGGCCGATTTGATTTGCAGCACTGTTCATCAGGAGAGGTAGGTGTCAACCCCATATTACAAAGGGGGCATTTCTATGCTCATCCCCTCATCTAGGAGAGCTTCCCTTCCCGGGGACAATGTCACCGTCCAAGAATGGTCTCCTCTAAAATATCTTCACTGAGACATAGGACAATAAAGATGTCTGATAAAGATGGAGAAGACCATAGGGGAAAATATGGCAATTTCCCTCAAAGCACCAGGAATGCATTTGAGGCTTGGTCCTATAGTGGCAGAGCTGGAGGGTAGATGCAAAGGAATTTGTGGCTCTTCTAGCTAGGAGAGAGAAGGGGTTTCAGGCTTGGGTACCACACTCCTGGCCAGTTTTGCTGGCACATTTAGGATGTTGCAGATTCTGGGGAGATGGGCCAGCTAACCACTGCCAAGGCCTGGGGATGAACTGGAACACTCCATTGATTGGGGGACTCAAGCTGGGAGAGCCACACATACTTTCTGTTGGCCAAACCCTCCACAGAGCCGTGACTTCAATTGCTCTGACTTGGAATTTTGGATGACAGCTCCTATTCTCTAACATGGCAAGATAGCAAACTTAAAAAAATAATTATGTATAACAATATTCTCAGGGTTTGTACATTCTGAGGAAGGCCTCCATAAATATTCAAGTTCTAATTTTAAAAATTTAGTTGGAAAGGACGTTAGCAACCATCTTGTCCAACATCCTACCCAAGGAAGTAAACTCCCCCTCATCAACCCTCACAGATGGGCACTTGGGCCTTCCCAGTTTCCTTCTATTTGAACACAGATTATAATGTGATTCAGCTACCATTTCAAATCCAACTTTTAAACTTTAGCTTGCAACTAGTGTTTTAAAAACAATACCTAAAAAATTGTATTGTCATCATGACCTGCATACCATTTGTAACAATTCATATTTTCAGGAAGAAATGTATCAATAATCAATTTAATAGTATGGATTATGTGCATTGAAATATCTGGTACTGCAATTACAGAAGGGGAAAAAGGAATGACTAATGTTGTTACCTTCTAAGAGGTAACTGAAAATCAAAACTTGTGCTCACTAAGAAATAGGAAATAACAAATATTAGCATGGATGCGGAGAAATTGGAGCTCTCATACCATCTAAAAGGGTTCATTCTCTGGTGGGAAAGTTAAGTCACTCCTCAAGTAGTTAAACATAGAATTACCATATGGTTTTAAAATTACCCAGCTAAGATATATCTAAAATAATTGAAAACAAAGACTCAGACAGATATTACATCTATGCACACTTTCATAGCAGCACCCTTCAACACCATGAAAAGGTAGATATAGTCCAAATGTCCACGAACAAATAAATAAATAGTGTGATATATATGCATACATGAAATGAAGCGCTGGTACTTGCTATGTCAGGGATGGATGTTTGGATATAGAAAACAAAACAATATACAAAGTAAAAAAAGCCAGACACAAAAAGTTATATAGCTTATACTTTTATTAATATGCAACATCTAGAATAGTTAAATATAGAGGAACAGAAATCAAATTAGTGTGTTCAAGGGCAGAAGTGTGGGGTAGGGGAGGGAAATGAGAAATGACTGCTTGATGTGTTCATAACTTCCTTTTGGAGTGATCAAAAGTGTTTGAACTACATAGACATGCTGAACTACATTGCAAATGTACAAAATTGCCACACATGTTAACTTCAAACTGCATAATCTTAGAGACAGGAATGGTGAGCAACTTCAGTCATATACTCAATGTACATACTTGGAAATGGCACTAGAAAATGAGGGATGGGTGGGGCTGGGATGGGAGGAAGAGGAGAATGATCAAGATGCCCTTTATACATAAACTGACATTGAATTGAAACCCTTTTGCATGAGCATCTAAAAAGAATAAAAAACATTAAAATGCACAATCTTTTGCTTTGTGAGCTTAACTTTTTGTAAAAAACATTTTTTACGGATCTATACTTTTGTTCCAGCTCCAAGACTAATCTTTCACGTGTCTTTGAAGGAATCACTACTTCTCTGGCCTTAAGTTTTTCTTTCTATCCAGAACTCAAGTCACACTGGTGTGCCTAGGAGCCAGTCTCAGATAGTGCCCCTATATAATAACTGTAAGACTGATATCCCAAAGAATTGAAAAAAAATACTTTGGTAATTCTGAAACAATCAATTGAAACTGCATCTATGAATTTCTACTACTTTTCAATAAAATTATTTTTAAAAGAAAAATAGCGTCCTTCCCCTTGCAAAAACACCAATGACAATAAATAAGAAAAAAGTGACCATCTACTCACTTTTATGAATAAAGTTTTATTGACACAAAAGTACTCCATTTACTGATGTAGACTCTGCAGCTATTGACAAGCAATAATGGCAGAATTGAGCTCTTTAAACTCTGGCCTGTGAAGAAGCCTATTTAGTATCTGACCACTTCCATGAAACGTTGGTCAATCCCTGGTACAGAATAACCCAGTAAGATATTGTCAGCAAAATAAGAACTCATCAATAAGGAACAACAAAATAATATAAAAAGTGAGAGTCAATAAACAAATTGTGAATCAGTTGTTTGACTGTTGGCAAAGGCTAAATAACTTTGAAAAGCATGAACTTCACAGACATTTCTGGAAATCAAATTACTGCCATAAAAAATAGCCTATATAATCAGGTTATGAATTTTTAACCTCCTAATGATTGTGAATGTAGATACCTAAGAAACTAAATGAAATTTTAAAAGAAAGAGATAAAGAGATCAAATGGGCAAATAGCACTTAAAAATAATATCTCTCACCTCTTAATATGTTTTAGTCTTCATTTTTTAAAAAAAGCTTAATTTTCAAGAATAGCTCTCTTTTTAGCTGTCAACACAATTATTTTCAAATAATTCTTACAGGTTAGCATCAGGTTACATTTCAGATCAAGCAAAATTATTTTAATGTAGGAGTTTATGTATGTATGCATGTATATATGTTTGTATGTATGCATGTATTTTACTGGTTCTGGGGCTTGAACTCAGGGACTAGATGCTAGCCTTTTCTACTCAATGCTAGTGTTCTAACAATTGAGACACAGCTTTATTTCCTGCTTCCAACCTTTGGTGATTACATGGAGATCAGAGTCTCATGGCCTTTCCTGCATATGCTGGCTTTAAATCTCAATTCTAAATCTCAGCATCTAAGTAGCAAGGATAATGGACATGAGCCACCAGTGCTCAGTTGTAGACCTTATTTTTATGATCTACTGGTCTAAAAGTGTAACCCAATTGGCCCTTTCTATCTAGAATTCAGATAGGTATGCAGAATTATATTTATTTGGTTAGGATGATTATTTCTGAGTGGCATAATTTGGAGATGATTTTTATTGTCATCTTAATGTTTTGCTATCTTATTTTAAAAGTCATAGTTTTTTAAATAAAATTTTTCTTAAAGAAAGAAGACAGAGCAAATACCCTCAAGTTTTATATTCGGGTAATAGTATCAGAATGAATGATATGTGATATATCAGAATGAATGACTTCTTCCTTTGTAGATTTTTAAATGTCTCTTAAACAAAACTTTAAATAATATCTTATTGATTTGGTGGTGATGTTTTTTTAAAATTGCCCACAGTACCTAACATAAGCAAGGCACATAATCCATGTTCATTAAAAATCGTATTGATTTTTGTTTTCTAAAATGTCCCAGGGATTGCTCACTCCTCAATGACACTGAGTTTGAAGTATTTCTGGCAAAAAGTTACATGTAATTTATTTTCTACCTTATTAATTGCAAGAGAAACACCAAGTACATCACTTTATTATAACAACAAAAGGAAAAGCAATTTAACTAGTGTAAAGAGGCTCCAACACTTGCATGCTGTGACTTACTGCCACAACCAAGCCATCTCCCCAGCCTTCCTCCACACAATAGGGCAGCTTCCACCCACATTCTCAAACCTCCCATCACTTATCCTCACTCAGCTCAGAGTTCCCCCATTCATCCATTTCTTTCTTTCTCTCAAATTGCATATATATCTTTTTCTCGAGTTGCATTTTTCTGATGAAAACATCTTAAACTTTATAGGATTTTTCATTCTTCCTTATACCAATGACCAAACCAACACAGCAAGACAGGAATGGTAATGCAGATGAAAGAAGACAGTGGACTCAAGGGCAGAAGGACTGACATCTCTAAGTTTAGAGGGTCTCCTAGTTTAGAATTCAGTTACAACTACACTCTTCCCCAAGGAGATGACAGTTTACTGAAAGCATTAAGAAGAGCAAAGAAGGAGATACACTGTGTTCAAAGGACTATGTTATTAATTCCTTGAGCAAGGTGATCAGTTGAGTGGGCTGGACTAATTGAAGAATGCAGCATGAAGAAGCCACCCCTAAAAGAAGGAATTCCTGATGGCAGAATTATCATTAGCAATGCACAGAGGAGGACATAGGTCAGCAGGCCTCAGATTCAGAAGGCAAAAACCCCACAAACGAGAGTGGAGAGGAATAGAAATGGTGTGCTGAAGCTGCTAGAACAAGAAAGCAGATAAACAAACAAAACTCAGCATGGTATGAATAATCCTGGTGGTCCCATGATCTTAATGAAAGAATTAGTATCCAGAAGTATGTACTAATATAAAACTTCATGCATATGCAGCCATAGGTAGCTTTCCATAAGACATCATAGTTTTCCCTTCTCTCCCTGCCTTGGGGTCTCCGCCCATCGATGCCGATGCTCTATCCGTCCCTCACCTCCCATCTTTCATTACCTGAAGGTAAGAAGTGCTGACAGGCATAAGAAGTATGGATATGAATGATCCAAGTCAAGAAGTACTGCAGAGCAGAAATAAAAGCCACCTAGGAAAAGGAGAAGAGAAAGGGAAAGAATCTGCTCTATTGTGCATCTCAACTTGCTTCCTGTGACTTGGAGCTTCTGAACATTGACAGGAGCCTAGCACTACCAGAGAGGGCTGTGTGGAAGTACAGCCCTCCATGCAGGTACCTAGCTAGTCTCCTGGGCTCCAGGCTGATTTTTCTTATTGCCTGCTTCAAGGGACCTTCCTTGAATATCTCAGAGGATTAAATGTGGACTCAGCATGACCACAAAAGCAACACATCTTGTTCCTTTTTGCCTGCCCCTGCTCTCCTGCTCCCCCATCCACAACGGGCCATTTACATTGATTCCCCTACCCCTACCTACCTGTCTGCTGGATTATGACAAGTCCACCTCCAGAGCATGCCATGAGATTCCATCCCACCCCCTTTCCTTCCCTGTTGCCATTCACCAGTACTGGCTCTTGCTAAGTCTGTGTCCTCTGTCTTTTAACTATTGGCCCTGCCTTTCCACTCTCTCTACCTCCTTCACCATTGCTTTGATGTTCTGGCTAGGACTGATTTTGAATGTCACTAGTGTGGCTGCTACATCTCAGCTTTGAACACACAGATGGACACATACTATTTGGAGCAAGGTATCTGTACCCCTAAGTCTGTCCTGTCAGGTCCTCTGAATTCTGGCCTTATTACTTCCTGTTCCCCTCATTTTTCTTGCTTAAGTACTAATACCACTATGTCCTTGGGTTTTTACTAGGTTTGTTTCTTTAGCTCAATGTGTGTCCATCACTCTTTTCCTCATGTTCCTCCCACAGTCTTTTCTTTTTCTTTCAAGCTCAGTTCAAACCCTGGTGGATCACCTTGGCTGAAATAGACTAGAACACAGTAAATGACAAGGCATTTTGATGTGAGAATGAATGATTCAAGCAATCATTGAATGAAGAGATTGATAAAAATAAATGCAGTTCCTATCTGTCTCTGTGGGATTTTCTTCCGTCCTCAGCCATTTCTTCTTGTCCAGGCCTAACTTTCCTAGAGCCTGTGTGTTCTGATCAATTCACAAATCTGCTAATGTATGAATGATGCCCCATTCAAATATAGAATCATTCAAAACAAGAATTAGGCTTGGCTCCAGTGTTGCAGTCTGAGCCTTCAGTTGAGCATTCCAGATATGAGGAAACACTAGCAAGTTCAAAGACAGACCATACTTGAACTCAGTACTGAGAAGGCTGCTCTGAGACCATGCTCTGGAACAAAAAAATGGGTACTGTACCTGGCAGCTCCCATAGTGGTAGGAGGCTAAGGCCACGGCTCAGCATAGAATGAGCTTTGCAAAGTCTTGGGCTTTTTCCTCCTTCCTATCCTGACTTCTAGACTGAAGGGTTTGGAGTACTCAGAGCTTAGAGCCTCTCGCCTCAAATTCATTCATTCCTGGGTATACATACTACGAAGTACTACTCTAACAATTACAACACTACTGTTTTTCTACCACCTTAGAGAAATGAAGAGAATGAAATCATTTGCATTTGGGCATGGAAAATAAAACCAGAGGAAGAGGTTTCCTCCTTAAGACACGCTGGGAACAACCTAAGTAGATGGAAGATGGTGCCAGGTAACAAAAAGACAGAGAGGGAAGGAGCAAAGGAAAGTAAGACATCATTTTTTGTCTCATGTTTGCAAAATAGTTTTACAGCATATAAAGTAACCTCAAATATGTGATGCCTATTCATCCCTTCACCACCCCCATGATTACAAAGAACAGTAATAGTTTGTATTTGTTCCATAATTGGGGAAATGGCAGCTAGTCAAGGGTTAAGCTTGGATATCACTCCAGTTTCTGATCCCTGTTGACGAGTCTTAATACGATAGTGCCCCATCTCTGAAAGTCTTTTTAGTAGAAAAGCTCCTTATTCATCTCAAATATAGCCTGTACCTTCATCAGACCACTGGCTTTTTACACTGGTTGCCAAACCTGGAGACTTAAGACCTGGGAACCTATGTCCTAGTTCACTCCCTGGCTTCTCTATTACTACCATCTCAAACATATACAAGCTGTGATTACTTTTCCTAATCCTTTTTCACTAAATTGTCTCCTGGTATTCCTATGCCAAGATGTACATCATGCCAAAATCAGCCCTGGGTGATGATTACAATGCCTGCTGAGAGCCCTGGCCTGCTGATCCTGCAGCCATGTTCAACTCTTCAAAATAATCACCCAGCATATGGTGATAACCAGATGAAACAGGTCCATCACTCACAGAGGGGTGGGATCGGCCTCCAGAGTTCTTACGTCTTTTGCCAGAGCTAGCAATTCTTCTCCAAACTTTCATTCATCTGCTGCACAATTTATTTCTCCACTATGCCCTTCATACATGTCAAACTGCTCGCTTTGCCCAGAGTCAATCACCAGATGCCGGGAGAGAGGGAGGTTTCCTTGGGGGAAATTTAAAGACAGACGTAGATTCAAGGTTGAGCTGCAAGGGTAGAGAGAGATGAAGTCAATACTGGGGTTCAGAGAAGACTGAGAGACCTGGATAGCAACAGGCACATGGTCCCCCAGTGCCTAATGAGCTCAGAACTGAACTGTACAGATAATAAAACACTACAGTACATTTGGAAGAGGGGGGTCTCTTGTCAACCTATAAATGACTCAAAGTTTGAGTTTTATACTCACTTCTCCAAGAAGAAAAAAGAGATTCAAAACTTTTATCACTCAGTAAGGACATGGCAGAATTAAAAACCAGAATCAGGTTTCCAAAAATGCAATCAATAATTCAGGTAAGATGCTTTTGGAGCTAGACTTGTCAATGTCTGCAGGTGAGAGGACCTGCAAATTGGTTGAATTAGTGCAGGTAGATGAAGTTCATAGACATTCATCCATCTTCCAAGTACTTACTGGGCAACTACTAGATTCTGAATACTGTGCTGTGTGCTGGCATTGCGGTTTGGACCGTTCAGGCAGGATCCTTCCTATAGAGCTGACAGTGAATAGGCAGTACCTGGCAGACTCACAGAAGTTCCACTGGACTCCTGTCCTAGAGGTGACTCAAGACTCAAGATCAGCACTGACTTCAAGTTAGCATTGGGTATGCGGTTTGAGAAGTCAGGTCTGGCCCTGAGGTCCAATGCAATTGACAAAGGAGTTGGACCAGGATGTGTAAAACCTGTGAGCAGCCAGTGTAGCCTGAAGCCAGAAGGGTAAAGTTCCTTGTCCTGTTATCCCACGATTTTTCTGGGTCTTTGACTTGTTTGTTTTCCTCTGAGTCCCCTAATAAAATCCTTTCTCAAAAACTTGGAGCTTCTAGCCAGGCACTGGTGACTCACACCTATAATCCTAGCTACTCAGGAGGCTGAGATCTGAGGATCCGGGTTCAAAGCCAGCCCAGGCAGGAAAGTCCATGAGACTCTTATCTCCAAGTAACCACCAGAGAACCAGAAGTGGTGCTGTGGCTCAAGTGGTAGAGGGCTTGCCTTAAACTGAAGAGCTCAGGGATAGCGTGCAGATCCAGAGTTCAAGCCCCATGACCAACAAAACAAAACAACTTATAGCTTTTGTAGAATGAACCAAAATAAAGGGCACTTGCATATGCCATTCTAAGACTGTGGGAAAGCCAATCAGAACAAGATGCTGGTGACCCCAGGAAGGACCAGTGGAGGCCCATGAGCAATGTGATAGATCCTCTAGAGAAAGATTTAGACAGAGCTCACAGTTTGAGTTCTATTTGTTTGGATCAAAATGCCGTCTACATCCAGAGCACTGGAAAATCTGGTCTTCATAAAACAGCCCATGTCTTCCACTTTTAGGAGAGGAAAAGTGAACATTTATTAATGAATGGGGAGCGCCCTCATGCAACCATGACTAGAGACAAGAGCGGTTTTTGTCAACATCTGTCTCTTACCTGACATTTCAAGATTTTCTCTCTATGGATGGAGACTCAGCCTTAATCTTCCGTGTGGCTTTGCCTCAAAGGGGCCCCAGTGTGGTGATGCCCTTCCAGTGTGCTAGAAGTTCTTGTCATACACAATCTACATTGCATTATATCCTGTCATTATATCCAGCCAGATGGAGCAAGCTAAGCGAGGTTCATCCCACGCTTACTTCAGAAGGTCCTTGGAAATATTTGATGTCTTTTATTTTTTTAATTTAAGTTTATTGTCAAGGTAATGTACAGATGGGTTGCAGTTACATGCATAAGGTGAGTACATTTCTTGTTGGACTTGTGACTCCCTCCATTTTTCTCCCACTTTCCCTCTTCCCAATCCCCCACCAAGCTATACAGTTCATTTCCAAAATATTGTCTGTGAGTATGACTATTGCATTAGTTCACCCTTTGTCCTTTGTCTCACCATTTTGTTGTTCCCGTCCCTTCCCTAATTCCCTAATGCATATACAATAATTTGTAGTAATTAGTTATGTCTAAGATAGTTCTAGCAGATGAGCAGAAGAGTTCAATAGCTATATACATATGACCATATAAGATGATGCTAAACAAAATGAACTCCAAGATTCAGAAACAAGAGGTTTTTCTTTGTTGTTTTTGTTTTTAATTTACTTGATGTCTTTTAAAAGAATAGTAGCCATTATTCTTTTCAAGACCCCCTATTGGCCTATAAAATCCACTTAAACATTATCATCCTTGCTCCTCATCATCCTGGTGGGTTATTTGTTTTTGTCTCTCCCTTCCCCAGAGGTTCAATTTATGGGTTTTTTTAGGGGGGGTCTGGTCATGGGGGCTCAACTATGGTCCTGGGCGCTGTCCCTCAGCTCTTCACCTCAAGGCTAGTGCTCTACCACTGGAGCCACAGCGCCACTTCAGGCTTTTTTCTTTTTTGCTTATGTGGTGCTGAGGAATCGAACTCTGGGCCTCATGCATGCAAGGCAAGCTATCTATCACTGAGCAATCTTTCCAGCCCGTGAGGTTCAATTTATGTATAATACATGCATCTACTTTAAGGGTACAGATGAATGACCATTTAGCACCATCTTATTACTTAAATATCACATGGAGTGAATCATCAAACATGGATTCCCTGAATGAGTACCACTGTAGACGTTCATAATAATTAGCAACCTGTCTATGTTATGTATTAATCAACGCCTATCTATTACTTTATTCGTAATTTATTTGACAGCTTCATTTAGGTATAATTGTCATATAATAAACTGCACTATGAAAGTGAACAAGTTGTTAAGATTCGCATGCATTACACCCATGAAGCTGTCACCATAATCATAAATTCCATCTTCCCCCAAGTTTCCATATGCCATTTTTCTTCTCCCATACTTTTCCTCAGTCTCCCTGGCCCAATTCGCTATCCTCAAGAAACACATGGCCTCTTCCAATGATCCTAGACTAGACTGTACATTGTATAATTTTAAGCAAATGGATCATACATCATGCATGATATCCTCTGTATTTTGTTACTCAGCAATTACTTTTAGATTCACCCACGTTGATGGATAAACATTCGTTCTTTTTTGTAGTTGAATTGTATTTGATTATATGGATAGACGCTGATTGGATTATTTCTTTACCTGTTAACAGACATTTCAATAGCTGTCAGTTTAGTACATTACAAACTCGCTGCCATGACCATTTGTGTCTAAGTTTCTGTGTGGACATATGATTTTCTTTCCATGACTATGAATGAAGTGATTTGATCATATTGCAGATATATCTTTAGTTTTATAAGCTTCATAATTGTTTTCCAAAGAGATTTTACCCTTGTAGACATTCAACAGAAATGTATAACATGAGAAATTTCCCTTGCTCCACTCCTTCTCCAATACACTTGGAAAAATCAGTCTGGTTAGTTTTGGCTACTCTAATGTATGTACAAGTTATCTCTTGCTATAGCCTTAATATCTACTTAGTACTCTAAGTATGTTAGTAATTTCTTACTGTGATTTTAATTCGCACATGTTAGTGATTAATATGATTAAGCAACTTTTCGGTTGCTGGGTTTGATATCTAATCTTTTTGGTAAAACATCTGTTTAGGCCTCTTGCCAGTTTATTAATTTTGTTTTCTTGTTAAGTTTGGAGAGTGTTTTACAATTCTGAGTACAAGGCATTTATCAGATGTATACTTTGCAAATATTATCTCCCAGTTGGTGGATTCTCTTTTTATTCTTTTAACAGATTCTTTCAAATAAAAGAAGGCTTAAGTTGTGATGGAGTCTATTTTATTAGTTTATTGTTTTGTGGATCAGACTTTTTGTTTCAACTAAGTAAGTTTTAATTAAGGCATAAAGACTTCCCCCTGTTATTTTTAAAGCTATAAATTAAAATTTGGAGTTCACACTTGGTTTTAGAATACAGAAGTGGAGGGTCCAGTCGCTCTGAGCTTTGTTAACTTGGCCTTGGTTGTTTCCTGGAGTGGCCAATGCTTTGTTCACAGTCCCCACTCTGGCCTCTCAGGTCTGTGCTCAGGATACCACACTGCTCATAAAGGCTCTCTAGCCTTGCTGGCAAAGGTTACTGGGTGAGATGAAATTTTCTCAGCTCCACAGCTTTGCTGCCTGGTACAGGAGTGCATGTACCACAGAACAGAAAGCAACTTCCTACTTGTTCTCTGGGCTGGCAGTGGCTCTCCTAATTGCCTTCCAGTGCTTGATGAAGATTCCTTGGAAGCACAGAGTTTCTCCTTTGTGCCTTCCCAGAGCTTTCTCACTCCAGGCCTGCCTCGTGGTCTTTGGTCCTCATTTAATGGCCAGAGCTTTATCCTAGCTAGTGAGGGAGGCTAATTTTTCTTGTATTCCTAAATTTAGTATGTGTGCCTGAGCTGCTTTCTCTTCTGCAATGGCATTTCTGCCTCTAGGAATCCAGATCCTGTTTCCATCGTTCACTGATTTTCCTTTCCTCAAATGTCTGCCCTTCCCCCCACCTCCCCACCCCTGTGAGAGAAGAACACATCAGGTTCCATGATCTCCCATCTTGAAGGGCAATCAGTGTTCCACCAGATGTAGCTCCCCATATCCTTGACTTTATCTTAATAAATAATCCACCATATTTAGTGGAAATCATTGCATCTTTGTTTAGGGATTAGGACTTGAGATATATTTAAACGGCGCTGAGCACTGGTAATCCTGAAAGGGCTAAAGCAATCCCGATAGTGCAACCAGGACCCAGCAGTTAGTGCCTTCTCTCAGCTGCAGATGTTATTAAAGCAGCTGTCTGTGCTTGGCGCTGAGCAGATAAGCAGAGAACAGTATGCGCATTCACATATGTACACAGGCTCAGCTTACTCTCAATTGCAGAGATGCATGCAAACACACATGTCTGCATAGTCCAAATGCATTACCTAGTAATATGCTTGTAATCCCATGCAAATTCACATGTCCAAGCATATAAGGAACAGGGCTGTTCGTGCATATGGAAATTTATACACCCAGATGCACAAGTGGAAGTAAAACGACATGTCTGGTCTGTAAACTCATATGCACATGTGACCACCTGTCGCTCTGCACTACTACAAATACAAATGGACAAACAATATCTAACACTTTAATCCCCAGATGAAAGAGTGCAAAGTGGAGGATGAGAACCTAAGATGCAAAACCCTGAAGAAGCCCTGCGTATCTTGAGACTATTCCTACTTTTGTACAGAGTGGTCTGTATCTTCTGTGAGTTTTTAAACTGAACATTCTTGGCTGTTTTATGATGCTAGGACTCACTTGGCAACCAAATCAAATCTAATCAATTCAGCTTCCCTTTGCTTAGGGAGGTGGGACACCACTAACAGCATTAAAGCATCTCAGCTACCTGCCCACAGTCTGCCCGAGGGCCACTGCCCCAACCACTAGTGGCCTTGATGTTTCCTTTGTCTTTTCATTCATTGCCTGGCTCCTGATAGCTGGCTAAGCAGTGATTTAGTAGGAAACAAGTATATATATGGCATATTTCTGTCTTTTAGGATCTTGCAGGAGTATGAGGCCTACACACAGCATTAGTTAGAGAATAGTAAAAGAGAGAAATATAGTGGTACAAGAATGCTAAGGGTCCAAATGAGTGCATGCCAGGGGATACTTAAGACTCCATCCCAATTCTTTCACTGTGGGTGGTGAAGGGAAGAGAGTTCCCTGGGGGCTATGTCACACTGAGCGAGCTTGAGCAGCAGTGGACAGAGGATAGTGGGTCCTGAGCAGGCCTATGGCATGCTCACTGTGAAAAGACAGTGCTCATAGCTGGCTCACCCACAGGTAGAACACAGGAGTCCTGGTGGGCCAGCTGAGTAAGGAGGCTTAGGGGAAAGAGACAGGTGGCAGATACAGTCTAGGAAGGTGGTCCCCAAAACCATCCAGGATAACAGGCTATTCTTAGTGGTAGGGAAGGAGCAAAACAATGAGGGAAACCAAGATAGACAGCCAATGTCAAGTGTAGTA
This sequence comes from Dipodomys ordii, assembly GCF_000151885.1. Classification (NCBI taxonomy): domain Eukaryota; kingdom Metazoa; phylum Chordata; class Mammalia; order Rodentia; family Heteromyidae; genus Dipodomys; species Dipodomys ordii. Next base: position 94,602 of record NW_012267220.1, on the reverse strand, counting down.
GCCAGATCTCCACAGATAGTCTGCACTTTAGAGTCAGAACTCTCTTCCCTGGGGCAGCTGGCAAAAGTGAGTCAGTCTGAGTCCTAGAGGTACCAGAGCGTCCTCGAGAGCAGCGTCTCAGGAATTTCCATCTGCACGAGAATAGGTAGAATTATGGGCCACAAGACTCAAAACATAAAACATAAGCACAGAATCACTCATTTGTCCCTATAATAACACCACGGTGGTCAGAGGGGCCACAGCTGCAGGATTTGCACATGGGAGTCATGTGGCCATAGTAGAACCTATCCAAAGAGAAAAGGAGAAGGTGAGCCAGGAACCACTAAACCAGAGAACCAAATGCCCTATTCTGGGGCAGAAGAGATTCTTCCAGAACCAGCAAGAAGAGGCTGGAATAGGGCCCTGGAACAGAAACAGACATGACAGGAGAGAGTCATGCAATCAACCTTTCCTACCACCACCCAGCCAAACTGCTTTTGTTGAGGCTCAGGAACTATGGTAGTCCCCAATACATTTGACCCCATCTCTGCTTTCAGGGTCTTCAGAACCTAAGACGATGTTCTTCATAGGAAACCACTGGCATTCTCTAATTGCACAGAGTAAGTGCTAAGAAAGAAGAGGAGGGAGAGGGACCCAGGTCCTGTGAACAAACTCCCTTCCCTATATCCAATAAAATACCATGGAAGATTCCTGATCCCATTGGCATCTCTGGGACTTGAGTTGGACCCATGTCCATGCCTCTCACTGACAACATGGGGACAGTACTGTGTGGTTTGTAAGGACACAACTCCCCAGCAGATGGTGAATCAGACCTTGATGTCTCTGTGTGTGCTTTGTACATTTTACTTGTTGGTAATGAATTTACAAATCCTTTAAGTACAGAAAACAGAGCCTTCTCACAGCTGAACAGATGGGAGAGGAAGCTTTCTAGAGGCTTTTCAAAGTGTCCTTTTCTCCACCCCATCCTGGCTTAATGTCTTTCTCTATAGACAAATGCTTTATTAGTTGGAGGTAAAGGAGAGTCTGTCCAGCCTTTCTTGCCTTGGAAACTATGAGGCAAGCCAGTCCCCGCCAAGAACTCATTAGCAAGATGACACTGGGCCCTGGCCAAGCACTTTTAACAACCACATCCTGGAATGCGACATTACTCATGGGGGGAAGAATCAAGAAAGTGGGACTTATAGAAGCATTTCCTCTGCCTTCCCAAGCAGTATTGAAGACCCATGGTTTCCTTCTGACTGTCTACAGTGGAATGTACTGCATAGATTAGAATTACAAACCAGGCAGGTTGCATGAACAATGCCAGTGTTTCACCTTCTAATCCATGTCACTTTGAGGGATTTTGAGGGAATGATCTAAAGGAAGTCAATGCCAAGTGACCACAATCTGGCCTGGGCTGACACAGCAATGCCCATGAAGAAGAAGGAGGAGGAAGCCACTAGTGTCTTCATCTTGTACTGAAGATAAATATCATGGTACAAGCAGTGAGCTCCTCAGTTCTAAATATTCTGAAGATTATAGCACACCAAAATGGTCTGGTGACTAGGATTTTTAGGAAAAAATTCTAAAAATAACTGATAGTTCTATCCAGAAAAAGTTACCTTTAATGCATATTGGAGAAAATTCACAGGCTAGGGGCTATAATATTCTGGGCCTACCACACTAGCAGAGATCTCCTTGGCCGCTTCAATACATGGGAACATAGGAAAACCTCCAAAGTCCTTGCCCAAACTTTGTAGCATTACCATTTGAGCACTTTCTCTAACATGCTCCCTTCTTAGCTTACTCCTAGAAAAGTCTCACCCTGATCCTGCTGTGGGATTTTTATTACAGCCCCAGCCGCATAAATGCCTCTGTAGCCAGCAATCGATGTACTAAAAATATAATATGCATACAAATGTAACAAGTAGAATGTCACAACAGTGGAATTCATCTCTCCTCAAAATCAATAGGGAACGTGTATGTAAAATTACAATAGCACTGAACTCCACATCAAGAGGTGATTGTGCTAAGTGAGCACCTAATTTCAGAAGTGGCTCAGTGATTCAGGGCAGCATCACTCCATCTCATCAGATGGCAACAGGAAACATGTTGGCTTTGAAAAGGGCATAGGATGCTGGAGGACTAGGGGACAAAATGGAAAGAAACTGGGGTCACAGGTGAAGAGCTATCTTTTTCTTGACCTTTCCCTATTTGGAGGCAAAAACGTAGACATTAAAGCTTACAGGACAGGAAGAGAGCAAGAGAGAGAAAGTACAAATACAGTGATGTCTAGGGAGGAAGGGAAGAATGGAGTAGTGGTACAAACAGAAGAGCAGGGGAGACAATGCGTTCCGGGATTGGCTACTCTGTGACTCAAGATTGTGCCTGTTTTGTACTTCTCTCGTTGTTACAATGGGTCAAGCTGTGTCCTTATTTAAGCATTTTGTTTTTTCCCTTCTCCTCCCCAAATTAGAGAAGTGTATGTACAAGATGCAGGAGGCACCAATCTTTGCTACAGAGCTAGCAGAGCCTGAGAGAGACACCAATGTCCTCATTTGCATAATAGAAGACCACAAAGCAACCAGGACCTTTAATCCTATTAGGCTGCCTCCAGTACTCTGGAGCACACCATACTTCTGGATAGTTTCTCACTGGGTTGATCACGTTCCATAATGATGTCATCATACTTTTTTCCAATGCAACTTTTGGGTCATATTTGACTCTCTCCATTGGTCCTCTTCCCTAAAACAACCCAACATGAGTGATTCAGAATACCTTACTAGCACCAGCATGAGAAGCTATGAGATGGCCATCTGGGGATAACCAATGGATATCACACCTAGTAAGTGACAGATATGGACTGGGTGTGGTTACAGCACTAGGAAGACAAAAGGAATACTCCAGAACTCCTGACTTGACAGGGTAAAGTATGATCAACTCATGCACGCAATCCAGAGGGAGGTATTACATACAAGGTAAGGGGAAGTAATAAGAAACAGAGTCAAGGATATTCCATAGACCATGAGGAGCATCCAATTGTCTCTAAGGATAGGTAGGATTTAATGAAGTGAAGAGAGGAAAAGGGAGAGTATTTGCAAGTACACAAATGCCAGGAGACTTGGTTGAGTACAGTCCATAGCTTTGAGTGGCAGGAAAGGTGTTTAGCACCTGGACTAGTAGCAATCCATATGCTAAGAACCAAGTCATTGTCTAATGTCATGTAAAGCACATCTCTGGCCTCGTAAGGGCTTGTTATTCCCGTGATGACAGGAATGGCTCATATTTAACCCCAATTCATCCTATCCCTCTGGCTGAGGCCCCTGTCCTGAAAAAGAAGGCATGGATTGCAAATCATGAGGCCAGACAAATTCTCAAGGGAAAGTAGTGCTGTATCTGTACCTATCTTCTCAGGAAGGAAAGAGCCCAAGGAAGTCTATCTTACTGATGGAGCTTCAGGAGATAGGGGAAGGTAGAGTGAAACTACATCTAAATAGAGACAGAATCTCCAAAATGTGAGACACTCAATGAACGCTGCTTCCTTGTCTTTCAAAATAGGTTCTTCAAATCCCAATTTACATCTCTCCTCTCTGTGATGCCTTCCTGATTCACCCAAGGTCCAGAGAGTCTTCTCCTCTCATATCTGGAATCTTCACAATATGGTACATGCAAACTTTTGATTTCCCTTGTAGTATGCCTTAACCAATCATGTGATCAGTTATCCTTGAGTATACCTCCCAGCTTCTCTACTAGGATATCAGATTAGGTTGATAAGTACATTTTTGTAAATATATATACACACATAATTTTATATATGTATAACCTTCCCTATATAAGTAGTAAATTTAAATGAAGTTAGTAAGTCTATCTATATAATATGTATATATTATATATGAATATAATATAATACATGCACATATATGCATATATAACATATATGCATATATAATATAATATATTATGCATATGTATGCATAATATATTATATTATATAACATATATGCATATATAATATAATCTATTATATTATATATTATATATATTATTATATACTATGTATATAATATATTACATATGCATATATATGCATATTATATATATTATATTATATATAACACATATGCATATATAATATAATCTATTATATTATATATTATGTATGTAATATATTACATATGCATATATATGCATATTATATATATTATATGATATATAACACATATGCATATATAATATAATATATTATATAATATATGCATACATATGCATATGTAACATATATTATATAATATGCATATATGCATATGTAACATATATTATATCATATATGCATATATATTATATGCACATAATATAATATATATGCGTACAATATAAAATAAAGTCACAACAGATGTTTAGATGGAGCTATAAACCTACTACATATATATGTATTTCCAAATCTTCGAGGAGGTATATCCCAGAGAATAAGAAGTCATCTACCAAGTAGTGATTGGTACATTTTATCTGTAAAAATTTATGAGGAGGTGATGGTGTCTGACCTTTCTGTATTTAGACCCTTGGTTAGGAATTTGGCATGGTGTAGATTTTCTAGGTGGGTTGTCTTTTTTTCTTATTTTTAAATTTTTTATTGTGAGGGTGATCTGGCTGCAACAGCTGTCACCCTATTGATCAACAGGGTTGATTGGGCTGGTCTGGATGGCTAGGCGGGTGTCCCCTTCTTCCCTTACTGCTCCATGTGCATCCCTCCCGAAGCTACAAACTCAAAGAGGATTACCATCTCTGATAGAGGAGGACCAGTCTGCAGTCAAAGATATACAATAGCTATGCTCCTCTGCTAGAACCTCCAAACAAGCTCTCAAGGCCCAGGTGGGCTCTTTGAGGCATTCTTACCTTGAGAAGTTGGGTAAACTTAGAAAGAAAGTGACATCTGAAGTAGAAGCTCACTATCAAGTCAGCAGGACTCCAAGACTGAGTGCTTAGTCATCTCTCTTTCAGTACGAGCAATAGCTTGGTAGGTGAGTCATTTGTACCCACTTGTACAGCCTGTCTTTACTGATCTCTGTTAGGCACCTTTGCTGATCAGCTGCTTGGAGACAGAAACCTGGTACCCAAAGAATGATTAGCCAGCCTTCTTTGCCAGTGTTAAAGATTTTAGGATCATTTTCTAGGGTTCTCCTGATCATTTAGGCAGAGATGGGCCTTTCTTTTATTCCATCTTTCTGCATTCCCCTCGTCTCCATCCATAAAAAGGAATGCCAATGTTTGCATTCCTTTCTGAAAGCCTGCTACCAAAGTTAAGTTACTAATTAGAAAATTATTTATACCCTGGAACATATGCATGTGTGCTGCTGCTCAGCATGCTGTTTTCGTGAGCACCATGATCCACACCCGCTGCTCTTTAAATGTCCCCATCACTCCAACTCTCCCAACTGATTTTGACAGGTACCCGCCCCTTGAATCCTCTGTCTGAACAGCTCTCCTAATCAATGATGCCAGAACCCAGTTACCTTGGCTCTATTCATCTTCCTAAGGATCCTCTGTCACTGGCTGGCTGTGTGCTAAGGGAAATCATGATGGAAATGCCTTCCTCCACTCCTCCAGGTAAGGAAGGGCAGACCAGAAAGTGCAGGAGGTGGGAGCATTAGGGAAATAGTGGGAGGAGCCTCAGGAAGTGGAGATAGCCTCAAGGTCACACACACAACCTCATTAGAATAATGCAAAAGAAGTTTAAAAAAGCATACTTGGTGATGCCCATGAGTTGAATGACTGGCAAGGATGTACCCATACATCTGATGTCTGGAGGACCCAGTCTTAGCTCCTGTCTTATTGTTATGGCTTCTCATTGAAAAGAACATGAATTAGATGTAAACAAAAGACAAAAAGGTGTGTTCAGAGCTTGGAGAAAAGGAGAATGTCTGATGTTGAAACAATTAAATCTGTTGTTGCTCATCCAACTTACAAATTAGAATTCCATGTTCGGGGTGTGTCTGGCCCATTCCACCCCTTCCCTACAGACTGATTAAGGATTCCGGGCAACTGACTGACTAGTGCTCTGAGCATGCATCAAGTAAACTCCCTGATCTGCAAACCAATTCACATAACAGCTTCCCTAATAAAGCATAAGGTACAGCTGCCTGAGCACATCTGTTTTCTCATAGATCTCTAGCAAAGCCTAAGAAAATAAGAGAAGCTGAGGCAACCTTGGCCTCAAATGCACCCATCATGACTCTGTGAAAGGTCTCAACACTGAGGACTTCTCCCCAACACTCCCAAAGTTTGGAGAGCACAGCTGGGTTCAGATAGAGAACTAATTATGTAATTCATTTCATGAACAAACATTTACTAAGTGCCAACTTTGTGATGGGCATTACACTAGATACTGAGAATTTGGGGAAGGGAGGGGTCACATAAAGCGATCTAATAACCACATCTTGTGTAAGTACTATATTCTTTACTTCCTTACAGGTTATTTGCCTATTATTGTAGCAATATATAGAAGACATGATCATTCCCATCTAGGAAGAATCAATAAAGAAGGCTCCATAGTTGAGCTGCATTTTTTTGTCAGTCATGGGGCTTGAACTCTGGGCCTGGGAGCTGTCCCTCAGCTCTTCAGCTCAAGGCTAGCACTCTACCACTTGAGCCATAGTGCCACTTCTGGTTTTCTGAGTGTTTTATTGGATATAAGAGTTTCATGGACTTTCCTGCCAGGGCTGGCTTTGAACCATGATCTTCAAATCTCAGCCTCTGAATAACTAGGATTACAGGCATGAGCCACCAGCACCTGACTAGTTGAACATTTTTAAAGGATGTAGTTTGGGAATTCATGATGAAACTTGAGACAAAAGGCTGACTTGAGGGAAATCAATATATTACAACTCCTTCAATGCATTTTCAGGGCAGAGTTTTATTCTGGGTATGGTAACGCTTCACTTGTATTTTTCTCACCCAAGAGTAGAAACTAGAACAGTTTTGCATCTTTTCTTTTAATATTATTTACCAACTTCTCCAAGCTTTAGAAACAGAATATGTTCTTAGTCAGCAAGGATGAGCAAACCTAAGACTGAGAATGGCAATAGAGCTTAGCGTTATCAATGACCTTTAAAGCATCCCATACTTTTTCCTAGAGTGTCTTGGTTTCCAGAAGATTTTCTGATGCCTAATTGTTATCTTGCCTTTAATTTATTATTTTATGCCACACAGATAAGATGCCTGGCACTCACTCTTTTGCTCTTTCTCTCCCCCCTCTCCTTTTTTCTCTCTGAACTCACAAGAAAATCACACTTAAATTCATGAGAACATTCTGTACATTTCCCCTGATGAAGTGAGAAGATGAATGTGCTAGGGAAGGAAATGCCTCCCCACTCAACAAATCAAGGGAAAGATCCAGCTGTGTTTTTCAGAAGGTCCCAGAGTATCCTAAGAAAAAGAATTCCTTGGCATTTTACATTTCTCTTCTCTGGGAGGAGGCAGAATGGAAGCTCAAGGATACAGATATACTTAGTCATCTTGAATTTAGTGGGCAATTCTGGAGAGAGAGGGAAAAAAGAGCCAAATGAAAGGGGTCTCTCATAATGATACCTGGAAAATTGTTTGAAATGCCACGGTACACCAGCTTGAAACCATACAGGACCAGGCATAATGCTGGACTGTACAAGAGAATATGAGAATAGGTTATTCTTAATGAAGAGATAATTGATGTGGGAGAGATCACGAAAGACTCCCTTAACTTGTTAGAAATCTACACAGAATAGGGACTTGCATATAAAGAGAAGGCAAGTTTCTGCTTAACTTTGACCCTGGATTCTCAGAACTTAGACTTGGACTCTGTTGCAGGCACTCTAATACCCTCCTCTGTCCACCATTTTATAATCATAAGGTTGGTCATTTCCAACCATGTTACAATCTAACTGGAATTCCTTTTATACATAATAACACCAAATGAATCTTACTAAAATATTTCATAAGGTTTTTATATGAAAAATCTGCCAACTTGCTATAGAAGCAAAAAGAATAATAATTTTGCTTAATTTTGTTTCAGGTATAAAAATTTGAAAATCTGAAAGAAATGACTATGTTTCCTAGAAAAAATGTAAATTACCTAAATTGACCACAGAAAAGATAACATGAATGTAATAACTACCAAAAGAGAAAGTTGATATTTTTAAGAAAAAAATCAAAAAGTTCCCACAAGAAAAAATAATACCAAAAGATTTCACAGAATGATTCTAATGTGTAAATAGCATATATCTCCTGTGCTATTTTAAACTGCTATACATCATAGAAACAAAAGATCACTTCCAAATTACTTTTACAAAGTTAGAATGGCACTGATAATAAAGCTTGACAAATTAAGCACAAACTAAACCTAAAGAGTTATTATGCTGATGAATATAATGCATGTATATTAAATGAAATGTTAAAATCAAGAATAAGATAAAAGTTAAAAGAATAATTAACCAAGCCTAAAAGGAGACTATTCTAAGAATGCAAGGATGGCTTGACTCTATTAATATAATTGTCTATATAATTAGATTGGGAAAGTGCTCATAAATTTTGGAAAATGAATATTTTTGCTTAAATAGTTTCTAAATACATATGTTAAAATATCTCAAATGAAAAGCTTCATGGAGAATGAAAAAACATATTAGAAATATTGCTGTTAATGACATGAACTAAATGATGTTTAATTTATTCAAACTCACTTAATATTATTTTAATGCATTATCCAATGAAAGAATAAGAGTACACACAGAAAAGAAAAAGATACATTTTGAATTATTTATTGATTATTTGACTGTAGGAAACATCTAAAAAATCAAATTATGTTACAGAAGATGAAACAATCCAAAAACCACATTAAAAAGTCTATAGTCTTCTCATATAACTGGAAGCTTCAGTGGAAGAGAGATTTGATTTACAATGCTGTCCCAGCATATAACTCTCCAAGTAATAACTTAACAAGGGCATATGAAATATATGGAGAAAAATGTCCTTTAAACCTGTGTGTGGAACCAAGTTTAAAGAACAAATTTGTTTTAGTAAAACTCAACACTTTCTAAGTTGTCCTATAGTTTTAACTTAATTTCAACAAGTATAGAATATTTAGATAAGCAAAATTTAACTAATTAACAATAAGAAACAGGAGAAAATATGTCAGAAATCAGATATATTATGAGAACACCATAATTATGGTGCAGGACGAAGAATAGGGATACTAATAAAACAGAATAGAAGATCTAGAGTATAGACAACACAGCTAAACTTGTAGTACTTTATATCATAAACATGGTGTGGAAAAGATGTATTATTCAATAAAGCTTATTGAGAGGGTAGCCATCAAACAGAATTATCGTTTTGAATCCCCACTTTTCACCCCCAAATTAACTTACACTTTAAATATAAACTATGGTACAATAAATACATTGTAAGAAACAGGAGGTATTCTTATAACTTCAATTTGCAGTGCCATTAAAAAGAAATTTAACTACAATTATACTTCATCATGATAAATTTTGCTAAATAGGTTTCGCATTATTCCCCAAAGTAAAAATGCTGTAAAATCAGTTCTATTCAATATAGTAGTTAAAGCAATTGTTAATCAGTTAAGAGAAAAAAATTAAAATTATCCAAATTGGAAAAGATGGGTCAAATTGTCCCTGTTTGCAAATGACTTTATCTTATGTATAGAAATCCAAATAGACTCTACAAAAGAGAAAAATAAATCAGTTATACTGTAAAACATGGAATTAACTTGCAAATATTCAGTAGCCTTTTATACACTAATATTGCAATAACTGAAATAGTAAATTGCCTGAACAAGAAATCAAGAAGAGTAGCCAGATTCAGTCCTCCTCAAAGTAAATTTAGCCAAAAAGTGACAGATCTCTACACTGAAAATGATAAAATGTCAACAAAGGAAATTAAAGAGTACTCAACAAAAATGAATACACAAATTACCAGCTCCTCTGGGACACGGCAAAGGCAGTACTCAGAAAGAGGCAAGTTTATAGCTCTGAGTTCCTACATCAACAAATTGGAGAGATCTGAAACCAACAATTTAATGAGACATCTGAACCTCTTGGAAAAAGAGCAGCAAGCTAAACCCCAATCCAGTAGACAGAAAGAAATAATTAAAATTAAATCAGAATTAAACTAATTAGAATCCAAAAAACCATAGAAAGAATCAACAAAACAAAGAATTGGTTCTTCAAAAAAATTAATAATATTGACAGACCCTTAGCAAATCTTACCAGAAAAAGAAGAGAACACACCCAAATAAACAAACTCAGAGGTGAGAATAGAAATATCACCACAGAAACAACCAAGATTCAGAACATTATAAGGGAATACTTCTCAAAACTTTATGCTAATAAGTTTGAGAACCTGGAAGAAATGGACGATTTCCTAGCAAATATCAATATGCCAAAACTAAACCAAGATGAGTTAAAACAACTTAACAGGCCCATATCAAGCATTGAAATAGAAAGAGCAATAAAAGGCCTCCCATCTAAGAAAAGCCCAGGACCAGATGGATTTACAGCAGAATTCTACAAGGCCTTCAAAGCAGAGCTCACACCAATACTCCTCTAACTCTTCAATGAAATTGAAAGAGAAAGTTCATTACTGAACTCATCCTATGAAGCCATCATAACCCTTATCCCAAAACTAGGCAGGGACTTATCAAAGAAAGAGAACTATAGACCCATTTCTTTGATGAACATTGATGCAAAACTTCTCAACAAAATTTTGGCCAATTGACTTCAACAATTCATCCAAAAAAATCATACACCATGATCAAACAAGTCTCATTTCAGGGATGCAAAGCTGGTTCAATATATGCAAGTCAATTAATATAATTCATCACATCAACAAGAGCAAGAATAAGAACCACCTGGTTATCTCAATAGATGTAGAAAAAGCATTTGACAAGATTCAACACCCCTTTATGATGAAGGCTCTGGAAAAATTAGGAATCCATGGAACATTCCTCAATACAATAAAGGCTGAATATGAAAAACATACAGCCAGCATTATACTTAATGGTGAAAAACTAAAGCCATTTCCTCTTGACTCAGGAACAAGACAAGGATGTCCACTCTCTCCACTGCTCTTCAATCTAGTATTAGAATGCCTAGCTACAGCAATAAGACAAGATGCAAACATAAAGGGGACCCAAATAGGGAAAGAAGAAGTAAAACTCTCCCTCTTTGTAGATGACATAATCTTGTATTTAAAGAATCCCACAGACTCCACTCCCAAATTACTCCAGCTGATTCAAAACTTTCGAAAAATGAACTTTACAACTTTGGGGGGGGGAGGTTGATGGGTGTAGTCATGGAGATGGGAAGGCAGGGATGGTAGGGGAAAAACAAAGGAGGAGGCAACAATGTTTGATAACAAATGTACTTATTACCTTGTTCATATAATTGTAACCACTCTGTATGGTATTTTCACATTAAAAACTTATTTATAAAAAAAGAGTATACAAAAAATGGAAGAACATAACTGTTAAAATGTCTATAATACCCACATTCAATGTAATTTGCATCAAAATAGTAATAAATTTCCACATAGAAATAGGAATAAAATACAAAACTTTTTATTTTGGAACTACAAAAGACCCCCCACCCCAATAGACAAAGCAATCTTGAACAAAAACAACAAATATAAATGTACCACACTACTTGTCTTTAAAATATAATACAAAGCTATAATATCCAGAACATCTGATACTGAGATTAAAGCAGATATGTAGAACAGAATAGAGAGTTTTAAAAAAAATCCACACATAGCCAGGTGCCAGTGGCTCACACCTGTAATCCTAGCTACTCAGGAGGCTGAGATCTGAGGATTGTGGCTCAAAGCCAGCCTGGACAGGAAAGTCTGTGAAACTCTTATCTATAATTAACCACCAGAAAACCAGAAGTGGCATTGTGGCTCAAGTGGAAGAACACTAGTCTTGAGCTGAAGAGCTCAGGGACAGCCCAGGCCCAGAGTTCAAGCTCCATGACCGACAACAACAACAACAAAAAATCCACACGTGAACACCCAACTAATTTTCTACAAATGTGCCAAGAACACACATTGAGAAAAAGATAAACTCTTCAATGATTGTTGCTGGAACAAAGAATATCCAACAGAGAAAAACTAGACAACTTATTTATGCTGGACTTTTCAGATAAATCACCAAAGGGATAATTAATAATCTAGATTTTATTAAAATTAAAATGTCTACTTCACAAAAGGCAGTATCAAGAGAATGAGAAAATAAAGCACACTTTGGGGAAAATATACTTAAAACTCAGAAATAGGGACACAAACAACCTGATGAGGAAATGCATCAACCACATTAAAATATACCCTATCAAAGTTACACACAGGTGGAAAATAAGTATATTTGAAATTTTCTACAGCTCATATCATCAGTGAAACCAATTAGAATGGCATAGTCTAGAACACTGGCACCACCAAATATATAAAGGAGTCATAGCAACCAGAATTCCCATTCGTTGCTTATGGAAATAAAAAATGGCTTAAGCACTTTGAAAAACAATCTAGGTATTTCTTACAAAACTAAACACCCTTATAATACACAATTGATAACTATACTCCTTCTGCCAAAAGGAATTGAATTCTACATTCATATAATAACTTGACAATGAACATCACAGTGTTATTTATAATGCCAAGAATGGAATCAACCAAGATGTCCCTTCATAGATGAATGGATAGTGATATGCTGATTATGAGATACAATACTAAAAGAGAATGAGGTACCAAGTCTTGAGAAGATGTGGAGGAAGTTTAAATGCATTGTATAAACTGAAAGAAGCCAATCTGTAAAGGCTGCATACTGTGTAATTCCAGCTCCACATTTTGTAAAAGAAAATAGCAAGAAAGAGGGTGGAGAGAAGGAGGAAAAGAAGGAATGAAGAAGGGAGGGAACGAGAAAGGGAGAGAGAAAGGATGGAGGGAAGGAAGGAAGTTGTGAATGAAGGCAGAGGGGACAAATTGGAAGTATATAGAGGATTTTTTTAGGACAATGAAAATATATCTCAGATTGTATATGGTAATATTCCTTATAATATAATTTTAGGTGGGGGTCGTTACACAATTTTCCAAACCTATGGAGTACAAAACACAAAGGTGGAGGCCTAACATAGACCATGGACTTTCCATGACAATACCATCAATGTAGATCAATGTAGATGCACCACTAGTCATGAATGCTCCCCTATGGTGGAAGTGATAATAATGGGGGAGATGTCATATGTTGGCAGGTGTACAGAAAATCTCTATATCGTCTGCTCCATTTTGTAATGAACCTAGTATTGCTCTGCAAACTGTGTCTTTAAACATGGAGGCTACAGAACAATGTTAAATGTGCTGTGCAATTATTTACAAGACAAAAAGTATGTAAGTTCTCATATGAAACCAGAAATGCTGTGAGACATATAAGAAATCAAAAATAGATTCCCATTATAAGATTGTACATGAGACTCTATGTTCCGTGTTCTTCTTTATGAAAATGTGTCTCCTACGGTAAGCGCTAAACGCCTATAGATTTCCCAATGTACAACATTTGGCTGTATGACAATTTTTGTAGGTCTCAGATTCAGTCCTTTGGTGCTCCATTCAAGTTCTCTGCCCAACACCTCTTTCTGCAACTTTTTTAATTTTTATTTTTTTTATTGTGAAAATACCATACAGAGTAGTTACAATTACATGGGCAAGATAACGAGTACATTTCTAATCAAGCATTGTTGCCTCCTCTTTGCTTCCCCTTCCCATCCCTTCCCATATTGCCCACGCCTCCCTCCACCCAATTTTTTCCCCCAAACTTGTGTCTTTTCTGGTGCTTTCTGGTGCTTTCTACTGACTTTGGAAACTCCTCTCCCAGCCATACACCTCTATATCTGACCAGGCCTTCAGCATAGGAACTGTCACACTACTTTCCAGGCTTGCCCTGCATGGTCCCCTCGGCCTGTCCCTGGGTGGGTTCTGATGCCACCGCTGGACCTTCATGCCCCGAGACCTTCAGCTTGCTCTCTGTGGCCTGCAGCTTGAAAGGTAATCCTCACTGAGATAACGTTCACTTATAGAGGATTTTGAAGGAGGTGATTCTGACATTGGGACTCATGAAGGGATCAGCACCTTCATAAAAGGCTCCAGGGGATCTGTTTGTTTATTTCTTACGTGAGTATGTGTCTAAGGTGTCATTGCCCTTGACATCAATTCTGCTGCATTTTTCACCCCCACCATGATGAGCAGTAAACTTCTGCTGTTTGCAAATTACCCAGTCTAGAGTATTTTATTATAGTGGCCAAACAGACTAAAGCACAGATTATACATCTCTAGCTTTACACTGCCTTAAAGGCAGTAGGTGTCCAATGACAGGAGAAGATTGATGATTTGTTTTTACTTCCTGCATTGATCATCTCACTCATCCAACAGCGCTGTGGGACCTCATGAAAATCCAGACTCTGCAAAGAGCCACAGAGCCACTCTTCCACTTTGCACTGACAGCTGGCTGGCTGGACAGAGCCTTTGAATCAGCCCACAGTCCAGCTTCAGAGAGACCCATGCTGGGAGAGGGGACTTCCTCACATTTGCTTACTGGCCAGGAATCCTAGGAGCCCTGGAACACCAGGCTGTACACCCTTTAGGACTGGAAATTTCTCTGCTGAAGTTTCTCTGCCACTCAGAAGCACCTTGCTCTCTGCTTTCATCAGGCAATGGGATTTGAAGGGGAGAAGAGAGGAAAAAGAAAGGTAGGCCTAGCAATGTAACCAGACCTGACATGTGTGATTCAAAAACAAAACGAAATTCTGAGTGGAACAGAGAATGGGAGGATAGCAGGTCTTGGATACTAGAGGCCAGGGTGACAGAGTGGAGTCTGGAGACATACGTATTCTATGTCATTCCTCCCAAAAAAAGAAGACTCCCCAAACAAGACTCCCAAAAAAGAATAGGCAAAGCATCAGGCAACAGCTAGAATATGAACATATCAGTAAGATAACAGGAATGTAGGGATCCCCTTATGGATCTTTGCGCCAGGCTCCCTACGGAGCCGAGTGGCACTCCTGGTGGTCCCCTTCTCTAGATCCTCTTTGCTAGGTGGGAAAGGTTAAATTATTCATTCTGGGGGTGGAATCTTCTTCCCCTTTCTCCCTGCCCCCTTTTTTTGATCTCTTTTGGTGCAGTGCTGCTGTTTTTTTTTAAAAAAATACAGCATGTTTGAGACAAAGTGTGAGCAATTCCTCCTCCAGAAAAAAGGTCTTTGAAGAAAAGGCGAGGGAGCAGAATGAAGAGAGGGAGCAGGAGGAAGGGGCCTTGTGAGGTGAAGGGAGGGAGGGAGGAGGGATCTGGGCTAGGAGGGCAGTCTTGTTTCCTTTTGGGGGGAATCTCTTGCAAGGGGGAGAAGAGGTTGAGAAGAAAGGCCAGATACCTATCACTAAAGCCAGTGATCTTTCCCAGCAATCCTAGAGGCTGTCCTCCAGAGTAGGTGATTAAGGGAGATTGTGAGAGGACTTGTTCACCTTCACACACACAGTCACACATGTGGACACTCAGATGTTCAAACCTCACAAACTCGTATACTTACACTTCATGCTCACAGCCATTACACGTCACTCTCATGTGCATTCCCCAAACACACTCCACGCATGCACACACTCACAACTCCCTCCCCCCGCACTCACACCCTTACACTCACTCACACATTTACATGCTTACACTCCACATAAACTGGCCCCACCTGAAAATGTTCTGGGTATGCTTGCAAGATTTCTTAGCCCTACTGACCTGAGATGTCTAAAAGGCATCTGGTCTACCCATCTGTCCATAGAGCAACTTTTTCTTACAATGGTGGCTGATGGGGCAAAGGCCAAGCAAACAGATATCTTTGGGTCTTTCACTGGCTTAGGTCTATGATCTACAAGTAGCATGTGATCTCAGCATGAGAAATGATGGAGAATGCTGTCCCTACTCCTTTCTGGGCTCATTTTGGGTTTAAATCCACATTTGAACCAACATGGCTCTGTACTGTGATTCTGTTCCCAGGACTGAAGTTTTCTTAGAATATTATCCTTGGCCTGTAGAGCAACAGGTCCTCTGGCTCTGTTTCTACATCTACAATTATAAATAGTGCCTTTGCCTTTTTCCCTCCTCATCCTTAGGAGAAGCCTCGGCTTGAATCATCATTTCCTCCCAGGAAAGAAAACAGAGCAACATGGACAAGGACCCAAACTTACTCCACAGCCATCACCTACCAGACCTGGGCAAGTTACTCATCTGCTCTGACGCTCAGTTTCATTTGCTGTAAAGTGGGGTTTGTGACTTTACTTATAACTATAACACAATGTTTTTCCTGGATCAGGGAGAAGCCAAAAGCTTACTTTGATATTTATAACATTGTTATGGGTCACACAGAAGTATCAACACAAATAGACAAGCTTTAGACAGTTGATGAAAAGGATATATATTTACACAATGGAATTCTATGCCTCCATCAGAAAGAATGACATTGCCCCATTTGATAGGAAATGGAAAGGCATGGAAAAAATTATATTAAGTGAAGTAATCCAGGCCCAAAGAAATATAGGTCCCATGGTTTCCCTTATTTGCAATATCTAGTATATGTCTGAGTCAAGCAGAAAAGGTCAGATAAGGTGATGTTAGGGAAATGCACCCTAAGATA
>NW_012267220.1:39015-77688 GCF_000151885.1 Dipodomys ordii | reverse complement strand
TGGGATGGGAAGGGGAAACAAAGGAGAAGGCTACAATGCTTGATAAGAAATGTACTCATTATTTTGCCCATGTAATTGTAACCCCTCTGTACAGTATTTTCACAATAAAAAAAGAAAAAAAAAGGATAGATATTTGTCCTATCATGTGCCAAATGATTTCATGGGCCTTCTGTGAGTTGTGGGCCAGATGTTCACCACTCCTAAGGAATGGTAGACTATCAACTGCTATGTGACATCTCTACTTCGATGTCTAGTGCTTTGATCTGAAATAGCCCCCCAAGATCCTTTGCTAAAAGTTTGGCCTCCAGATTATAGCACTTTAGAAACTCTAGCAAAAGGAAGCTAGTCAGAGAAAGTAGAGGGGGCGGGCACGGCATGTCTCTGAAGGGCGTATTTTGTCCCCAGCCTCTGGTTCTCTCTTTCTTTGCTTGAGATGAGTAAATCCTCTTTGCCTTGTGCTTTCTCAGGTATTTTATCATAGTGACAGAAAGCTAAGGCAAATGGGAATGTCAAAATCAGTAGGTGGTAGCACCTTAGTGTACTAACTCCTCTGTTTTACTACTGACCCTAAGTAAGTGCCACTAGAATCCCATGACCTATCAGTCACGAACTGCTGAGAAGAACCAATGAGAGACTAGATACAGTGTGCAAAGTACAATCCCATACTAATGGAATAGTAACAACTGCTGTATGATCAACCAAGTTGCCCACAATCACATGCTGCTGAATACAGCTCAGTGCTAGGCATACGGATTCTGATAGCTGAGACTGGCTAGGGAGGAAGGAAGGGCCTCCCTTTAAAGGATCATACCACCAGCCTGGGTAGAGGCTTCTGACCAGGTGAGAGCTCAGGTGCTCAGAATAGCTCTTCTGTGCCCAGCTGCACAAGGATCCAGATGATTCTTCAGGGTGACAGGAAAACAAGCCCTCTGCACAGACCTCTGGGAGGAGGCAGCCTCCTATGGGAGGCTGAGCCTGAAATGAGTGCCCTGACCCACCACTGTCCCCACCCTACACCCAGCTGCAGCCTTCCTCCAATGTAACACCGGAGAAGCATCGCCCTCCTGTCTGACCATGCACCTGCAGAATGAAGGCCATCCTACCACACCCTCCACCCCCCTCTCACCCCCACCTCTGCCCTGTGGCTTCCTCTGGACCGCGCAGAACACCCCCACGAGGCTGCCTGCCAAGCGGGGAGGATTAGAAGTTGAGGGATGCCTCTCTTTATCTCCTTCTACTTCTGACTGCTGGTGGGGGGGAAGTCAGAGCTGCCCTGAAGGCCTCCCGCTGCTGGACTCCCCAAAGTGCTGACTCCTCTGGGTCTCTCTGCTCATTTTCTATGCATTGAACTTCAAACACCAGAGAGGCACTCAGGCAGCAAGATGGGAGTGGGGGTAGGGGGTGGATTTGGCCATTACATTCTCTCTGGCTCCTTTCTCCCTTCATCTCCCTCAAGACAGGATTATGAGTTGCACCTATTAATTCTTGTCTGGAAGCAACAAGCCAATCTTTCTCTTTGTGGAGTTTTATAACCAACTCTGTTGCAGTGGGGGAAAGCAGGAGTCTTTCCTTCCACCAAGCAGAGTCTGGGCGGAGGAGTAGGCTGAAAGTTAATTGGTACAGCAGGAGACCCAGGCCTTGTACTAGAAGAGGAAGGCAGTGCTAGCCCAGGCGTGTGTAAAGACATGTATGTTTAAGTGTGTGCCTGAGCCAGAGAAGGTTCCTAGGATAGAACACCTGAAATCCCTAATCTGAAATTCAGGACAATCAAAACAGCCCAAACAAGATGCACTTTGGAGGACGCCTCCCAAATTGCAGGCATGGCTCAAGGTTCAGAGAAAATCGGCACCGTCTGGAAGCAGAGGATTAGACAATGGACAGCAGAGGTCTGAGGTGGAAAAGCAGAAGACATTAAACTCTGCCAGTGAGCTAGGGAAGGCTCGCCACTAGCAGCCATGCCCCCAATGGACTTTCCAAAGTGAAAGAATTATGAGGGGGAAGAAAATGCAGGTAGGAGACAAAACTATACAGTAAATTTCTCCAACCAAGTGTACTTCCCAGCAACTAAGAGGAACAAGAATGGGGTAGAAGAAGGGAGGACCCTGAACACCATGCTAAAGGTGGGATTCCCTAAAAACTGTCAGAAGGCTGGGCGCTAGTGGCTCACGCCTGTAATCCTAGCTACTCAGGAGGCTGAGATCTGAGGATCGTGGTTCAAAACCAGCCCAGGCAGGAAAGTCCGTGAGACTCTTCAATAAAGCATCAGAAAACTGGAAATGGTAGACCGCTAGCCTTGAGCTGAAGAGCTGAGGGACAGTGTCCAGGCCCAGAGTTCAAGCCCCACAACTGACAAAAACAAACAACAACAACAACAACAAAAACCTGTCAGAAGACTGTGAACAGGTTTGGGTTTTACAACAATTCTTGTTGGAAAAAGAAGGTGAGCCAGATCCCATGACTGTGGCTGGGAAGTTGGGCAAGACTGAAGATTAAAGAAGAGGGTGGGGTTCTTTTCATCTAGTTTGTTTTGGGGGATGACCAGGAACAAACTAAACAATGGGTAGAGAACCAAGCGGTGCCATGTGTAGAAGGTAGAATTAGCAGGTCTTGGAAATGGTCCCAAGACAGGGGTAACAGGAAGGAAAGAAGAACAGAAGAAATCCTGAATTACTCATTTTGGTGCCTACGAGGATGATAGTGACATTTGTGGAATAAAAATACCCAGCAAGAGGCGCAGATTTGCAGAAGGAAAGGCAGGCCTGCTTTTCTCAACAGTGGAATCTTCGTGCTTGGGAGCAGTGCAGAAGAGACTGAGAAAACAGCTTCAGGAGGTGTGTCTGTAGCTAAAGAGAGAGGCCAGCTGGGGACAGACACACACATGGGAGCCATGTGCACAGCCATGAGGTGGACACAACTTCTCTTAGAACATTCAGGAGGAGAAAGAGAAGCAAGCAAGGAGTTAAACAAAAAAAAAAAAGAAATGCTAAGAATGGATGCCAAAGAGCCCCATACAGGAGTTTTAATATACTATCTCCATAAAAGAGAAACCCAAACACGTTCCCAAACACCTGACTTGCAGCAATCTGAGGGAGAAAGTCGCTCATCAGATTCTGGGTCTCCAATCCCTGTATCTGCCATCTTCCACCCAGAATCACTGCTGTGGCCTCAGAGCTGCCCTCAACATACCTGAACAGCACAGTGCAGGGATCTTAGCCAGAATACACATTCCCATCAGTGATAGGAGGAGACAATGGCCCGATGCCAGGATGTATTCCTTCCTTATATTTGATAACAGTCCCCATCCCACACTTGCACACCAGATCCGGCCTCTGGATTCTGTAATGGTCCCTGTGCCACATTCCTGTCCCCATACATGACTTTGTCCCTATTGTCTTCATTGGGACTCCAGTTAGCCTTTGCACACCTCCTACTCCTGGCTCTGTGGTCCCATTCTGAATCCTCTCCCAATGGCTAGGGTCTCTGACCCTACAAGCAGTTCCGACCTGTGTCTAAGGCTCAGTCTTGCAAGTTGGCTCTCTGGCTTTCATCCCTCTGAGAAAGATGCTTTTTAGCTTCTTCCTGCAAAAAGAATGGCTTGATACATTCTGAAGACTGCTTGCCAGAGTGGTTGAAACTGTTTATTGGAGGCCAAAAAAAGGATTTAGAGCCCAAGTTCTCACGTCTCTTCCCTTCTTTCCCTATCGTAATTAATTCATCTCCCTTTCATTCAGCCCCCCTACCTGTGCTGTGTGTTAGTAATACATCTCCTCTTCATGCTCCATTCCTTGCTGCTCTCTATTCACATCTGAATGATCCCCAAGACCACTGCCTTTATACACAGTGGTCACTTAATAATGGCTCTTTGGTGATAGATCTGGCTACCATGAAGGCTCAGTTGGAGACAGGCCCATACACTTACTTCTTGCTTGATTTCCTTCTCTATCCAGATTCTTGAAACAGCCTATTATCCCTTTTGTTTCTCTATGGAATCCAGTTTAGATACCTTTTTGTTGTTAATAGCTTGTGAGTCAAAGGGATCTCTGATCCAAGAACATGGCTATTGTCCCTAAGAGTTATAGTCTAGCCAGGAGCTGCCTGCCTATAATCCTAGCCTACTCAGGAGGCTGAGATCTGAGGATCGCAATTTGAAGCCAGTCCCTGAGACTCTTATACTAATTAATCACCAGAAAACCAGAAGTGGAGCTGTGGCTCAAAGTGGTAGAGCGCTATCCTTGAGAAGAAAAGCTCAGGGGCAGTGCCTAGGCCCTGAGTTCAAGCCCCACAACTGACAAAAATAAAGTTATAGTCTAGCTGTGGTGCTGGAAAAGCCTAAGTTCACCCAAATAGTAAGCAGAATAGCTAATATTACTCTTTGAGTCCATGCTCTTAGCCCCCTTGATGAAGGCCAGGGAAGGAAAGTAAAACAACCATCCACCAAGCACGTAACAGTGAATGTCTGGTCTGAAGCAGGAATGAATCTCAGTCCAGCTCACCAACAAATCTGCAGGGAAAACATCCAAACATCCATCCTTCCTGCAGATGAGATCAAAGGATGAGAAGATGCAAAGAGACAGGAAAAGGTGTCAGAGAGTTGTGTATGGAGCAATGAATATCCTTATTCTGTTGGGTAGCTAACTGTGGGAAAATGCTCTTCCACTTGTTCTCAGCTTTCTCATCTAACTATTAAAGCATGGGACCTAACAAATTTGGGGTTTCATCCTAGCTCTTATGCCCTTCACCATGATATCTGACCTCAGAAGCCCCAGTCATCTATGATCACAGTTCCGGAATTCAGAAGAATCCAGGGCTCTACTTCCCACTGGCTTGCCAGTCATCTTGCCCACAGAATGCCAGGCACAGAAACATTAAGCCAAGGCCCCATCTAACTGACAACAGTGGACTTCCCTTTCTAGGTGTGAGAGCAGATTGGGTGGGTTTGGGAGAAGGAAAAGGAGGAAGAGGAGTCAAAGTCAACAGCAAAGGGAAGTGACTGGCAAAGATCTCTTCCCAGACTCTCTGGTCTGAATGCATGCAGTGCTTTGCCACCTTCTCAGGAAAAACCATGCTCAGTATCTCTTTTCAAAACAGTATAGATGCCTACAGCCAGAGCACCACAGCTTTTGCTGTTTGCTAGCCTCCTGAGAGAGGTTCTCATGATGTTGGTTTGAGTAATGGGACCCTCGGAACTCTGATGCACAGAAGTAGATGCTGCTAGCAAACACTGTGGATTACAGCCTGCTTGTTCTCATCCTTCACCTCACAGGTATCTCCTCCCAAGACACCCCTGAGAGAGCTGACTTTCCCCAGTCATTTGATGACTGCCATTCAAAAACAATTGTTCGCCCAGCAGGGTGCCATTATGAAGAACAAAACAAAGCAACCACATGACTCAAACAACCCCCAATTTTCCAAAGTCTTATAACAAGAAATCCAGAGATAGGTGTCCACAGGCTTTACAACCTCACAAGGACTTGCTTGTAATTGGGACTTTTTCATGTTCCACCCATTCGGAATGCTCAAGATGAAGAGATCTTCTCTAGGCTGGCAGCCTTCAGGGCCACTACATACCAGGTCCCCAAGTGTCACAGATACCTGGAACCCACTCATTCTTGTCATAATTTTAAAATTAGTAAAACTTTCTCAGGTCTCTCCAGCTCCTTGTCCTCCCTCCAACTGGGGATAGAAATGCTGCATGCATGTGTGTGCATGTACACACACACACACACACACACAGCCTAGCCCTTCTGGGCCTAACCTTGCTTCCCCTTTGCTCTTCTAGCCACCTAATTGCCTGACACCTGTCAATCAATCCCTAAGCATGGGGTATCTCCTTGGCTGTTTACCAAATGCCAGCAAAGGAAGGGACTGATAAGTGTGCCAGGGAGAGAGATGACCCCATCAAGAACTGCCCGGCATCTAGAGGCCTCTCCCTTGGAGGACATGAGCACAGGCTAAGCGTGAAGCTGTAGCTGTGCACTTACAAGTTGAGACAAGGAGGCTAGGGCAACTATGCCATTGGGGAGCACAATTCTCGGTTCTGGGACAGCCTGCTCGTGGAAGATAAGTATGGCAGATGTGGCAGCCTGGTGGGATGAAGAGCTGCAGTCATGGTGGTAGAGGTAGCAGTGGGGAATTGTGCGCCCAAGAAGAAAGGTGGCCTATGTATTAGGTGAAGGGTAACACTAACAGGCAGAGGGGGAGAGGAGAAAGAAGTTTCTGGAGACTGCACAGATGGGTTTCATGCTCCTACCACTGTGGCTTAGAGTAAGGTTAATCATGAGCTAGATAGTCACATCAGCCAAGTACACTTTTGCTTTCTGTCCCTTTCCTGAAGCTCCAGCCTCTGCTCCCTGGGAAGGCGAATAAAGGGAATGAGGGACGGTAAGGGCTCAGCTCCGCAGGACAGGACAGCATCCCATCGGCCTTGGGATCTAGGACAGTGCTGAGATGAGGCCTAACCCTTATAGGGAAGCCACAATGGCTGTTCTATAAAACTATCCTTTTGTAGGACAAGATAGACAGTCAATCCTCGGAGGCATAACTAGCAAAGGACTTTATTTTTCTAATAAATGTCCCTATGGTGCTCTCTCAGAGTCCCTCTAGTCTCGCTGGGTAGCAGCTTCCTTAATGATCTCTTGGCCCAGTTCCATAACTTGCCAAGCTCTTTGATTTATTAAGAACAGTTCCATAGTGGTCCTTCACACAGCCTCAAACTCAGATCAAAGCTCCCCTCCTAGGGCTACAGTGCCCTGGTGAGCGTGTGTGTGCGCGTACATACCCACATGCCTCTGTGCGCACACAGGCACACATACACTTGTGTTGGTGACAGAGAGAGAGAGAGAGAGAGAGAGCTGTGTTGGTGGATTGGGCAAATAAAAATATAGGACACTGTTAAATTTGAATTTTAGCTAAATATTGGATATGGAAAGAAACCCTAAGTACCTCTCAGGCAAGATCTGAGATACATTTGTCTTGAAAATAATTCATTGTCTATCTGAAATTCACCTTGAAGTGGGCAACCTGTATCTTAGCTGGCAACCCTGGAGCGAGTGGAGTGCACAACATGGCTCCCAGCACCCCTCTTTTTCTCAGTACCTCTAAGGATCAGTGAGGGAGAAGGGGCTCCGTGGATGAGGACACCTTCACGGCTCCTCCCCAGGTGGCAGACCTCCCATTGCTTCTCTGGTTTTCTTGGCTGGCCTCTGGATGGAGACAGTACCATGCTTGCTCTCATAGATTCTGTTTGGTCGGCAAACAATATATGGACCCTTAATTAATTCTCCTCCCCACTCTCTAGCTTCTGTTTCTCCACACCTCAAACAAAGACACTGTGATAAGTTTGACACAAGTAGAGAACATGTGATGGTGGTTCTAAGGCACGGTTTTGCCTTCCCTACTTTCCCTTCCCATCCCACCCAGTAGAAAAGAAACCAGACATTTTCAATCAACCACCTATGTCACAGTTTTATGGTAGCTACCACTGGAGCATCCAGGGGGCACATCCAAAACTAAGACTACAGTGGGAGTTCAGATTGTCCGCTTGACTCCAAAGTCTAGACTAGTTCCCATCACCATAACCTTATCATTGCCTTCCTTTAGTCAGAGGGCAAAGGCTCTCTAAGGCTCAGGGTCCCTTCTGTTCTTGATTCCTACTATGAGATGAATGTTTGGGTCCCCTGTTCCCTAAATGCTGAAATCCGTGAAGAGAGAGGGCATGTAGAAGGTGAGTGGGTCATAAGGAAGCAGCTGTCACCAGTATAATTTGTAATACCGGAGACATCCTGTCTGCCACATCAGTGGGAAGGAACTTCCAGGACACGATGACCCTCACATGACCTGAATCTATCATATCTTTCTCTTAGACTCTCCAGCCTTCAATCTATGAGCACTCAATTTGCGGGGTCCTGTTATAGCAGTTCAAAGGGACCCAAACAGCTCTTAGGTGCTCTATAAACCTCAGATAACTTAGGGCTGCCATCCAATCAGTACCTGCTGGGACTTATTTTGAAAACCAGTGTGCAGTTATGCATATCTATAATCCTGACACTCAGGAGGCTGAGACAGGAGAATTATAAATTCAAAGATAGCTTGAGCTACATAGTGTGAACCTTCCTCCCCTCTCCCCCTCAGAAAAAGCCAATCAGCACAATGGCTCACATCTGTAATCCCTGTCTACTTAGAAAGCAAAGATAGGATGGAGGGTTGTAGTTTGAGGCCAACCCAAGCTAAACATTTGCAAGACCCTATCCAGAAATAACAATACTAATACGATACTAGTAATAATAACTAAAGCTAATACTACTGTGTAGGTTTTAGCATATGAATTATGAATTTCATGAAACAAACATTCAGGTTATAGAAAGTAAAAAGCTAATTAGAGGTCAAGTGCTTCAATATGAGATGAAATTTCCCTCACCCACTGCTATTTGCCTTTTTAAATATAGAAACAGAAGGGGAAAAAAATACACTCTTAAGGTCTGTAAAGTACTAGGGTTGTTTATTTTTAAAAAGAATTTCATCTCATGTATACAGCAGTGTTAACCGAGCACAGACTGTAACCCGCCGTATGGAAGATCATCAACTAGAGGACAGACAGCAGGAAGGACAAGGTGTGATTTTTGCAATGAAGAAAGATGCATTTGCAAAGATCAGGAACAAGACGTGTCTCACTAGACCTGGAAAGGTCTGGTGTGTAGATTTGTGTGGACCTGAGCAAGAATCCTGATCTTCTTGCATTTTGAGTTTGGCAAACTCACAACTTCTTTGAGTTTAATATTCCACCTACAAAAAAAAAAAGAAAAGAAAACGTCTTCATGTCTATTCGGGAGGATGTTTGAGGGTTGAGTAGAATAAGAGGTGTTCAAGTACCAGGCAAACTAGCTCACACACACCAGATGTTCCATCATCATTGAGTTTTTGTTTGGTTCTTTTATTCTTTCTTTCCTCTCCATACTCATTTCATTTGGTAACATGTATGTCCTTTTTGTTTGTCAGTCATGGGGCTTGAACTCTGGGCTTGGGCGCTGTCCCTCAGCTCTTCAGCTCAAGGCTAGCGCTTTACTACTTGAGCCACAGCTCCACTTCTGGCTTTTTCTGCTTATGTGGTGCTGAGGAATCAAACCCAGGACCTCATGCATACAAAGCAAGCACTCTACCACTGAGCCACCTTCCCAGCCCAGCGTGTTCTGTCTATGGTAACAAATATTTTCTTGTTTCATAGCCCTCTACGGTTTTATTTTTGTTTATTATTTATTTGCTTGCTTGTTTTGCAGTACTGGAGATTAACCTTGGGACCTCATACTTGCTGGGCAAGTGCTCCAATAACTTCACTATTCTCCCCATCCCTACTGTGAAATTTTTAAATAAACATTTTTAACTTATAGAAAAACATTTAAATTTACAACAATGTTCCCTTTCTTCTTATCTAGTTCCCTCTATGATTAAAGTTTCTAGGACATTAGTCATAAATAAGGAACCCACCTTACTATACCACATTTAGTCCCATTTCCCCACTTTAATTCAGATTTTATTAGTTTTTACTTAGTGTCCTCTTTTGCTTTAGAATCCTATCCATGTGACCAACACTTGGTCTCGTGTCTCCTTAAGTGTTTCTGGCTATGATGACCTCTCACATCTTCTTTGTTTTTGATGTACTTGAGAGTTTTTTGAGGAATGCTGGTTGTTTTGTGCAATACGTCTGAGTTGGGAGTTTTCTGATGCTCTTCTTATGATCAGGAGATTATGAAGCTGGAAAAGCATCCTTGTTCATCTCTGATACTGGTAAGAGTTCCTCCTATTGACATCGATCACGATCAACTTGAGGATGAAGAGCTCTCTAGGGCTTCTGACTGTGAACCTGTTCTTTTTCTCCTGTCTCATTAACTGTTTCTTTAAGAATCTTTCCCATTCCCAGTAGACTGGACTTTTCTAAGTGAAACAAGAAGAAACTATTGTACGATGATACCTTTGGAAGTCTGAGCAACAGGGAGCCAATAAATTAAAGAAGGGAAGATCAAGAGAGCTAGTAGGGTCAGACAGGTCTCCAGCAGGGAGGATGTCTTAAACTGAGATCTTCGTGGTGAGTTAACTGGGACTGATGGTGAGGAGTAGAAAAAGTGTCCAAGGTGTGGGACATGGCATGTGAAGGTGGGGGGGCTGTAATGAGCAGGCAGGTGTTGGGTCAGGACTTGGCAAACACCACCTCACTGTGGGTGGTGGTCAGGCAGTAGCTAGAGACAGGTGGAGACTTCTGCATTGCAGAACAAAAAGGTAAGGGTTCCTTCCTCAAGGCTTCTCTTTGAGCCTTGTGATTCCACAAGGGAGTAGAGTTAAAAAACTGACTCATTGAACAGGAGAACAAAGCTTTCCAGAACTGAATCCCTCTACATGCCTCCACCAAATATTCTACCCAAGAATTTCAATCCATCTTCCATTTCTCCACAAAGCAGCAGGAGGCTTAGAGTGCAGAGATCTTATACCAGGCAAAAAACATGAAGGGAAGAGGTCTTAGTGCACCCAGGTGCATGCTTCCTGTGCATGTCTTCGCAGTTGCAAAGGTTTTTCTCACATCCAATACAACCACCCACCCTGAGGGTATGTACATATGCTTACACATGAATATCAGCCTATCTCCATTATCATGTGTACATTTGTTTGTGTGTTATATAAGTTGCGGTCTATTAAGGCTGATAACCCCACCCTGAAGACTCCCACAAGTTGCCAAGGGTGCTTGGTACCCACCTTTTCCTATCAACTCAGCCTTGGCTGCTGAAGCAGATAAGCCATTCATCTTCATTTCCTGCGTTTACCCATCCATCAGCTGCTTTGCTACTCCCAGATGGGCCAGTCTTGGGGATTGGACTACAGTGCAGGCTTTCTCCAGAGAAGTTGCCAAAGAGAAATCCAGTAAATACTTAATCTCTGACTGACTGAACGTGCTGATAACCAGTTTTCGGGGAGAAAATATGCCATGTGTAGTCTCTGGGAACTAAGTTTGTACTGCATTTCTGTCAACATGAGAGGGTAACATGGAGACTGCCAGAGGGCAGACATTGGCTTAAAAAATGAAAATCCTTTTTTTGTTTGTTTGTTTGTCTTTCCTTTGTCCTGCCACCCAGAAATCAAAATCGTGTAGCTTCTAAAGAGAGGGGTGTGAGTGGCCCCTGGTGGGCCCTAGGCTGTATGGCAGATCAGGGAGAAAGGAGAGACCAGGACTGGAGGTTTCCCACTGCGTGCTGAGAGGACCCCAGCCTCAGAAGGAAGGGGCTAATTGGTAGCAGGTACAGCCAAACTTTGAAGTCACTCATGGTTGAATTCAAATGTGATATCACTCCTTTTTTACCTTAAAAATCCTGAGTGTCTTCTGTAACTTCCCTGAAACTTGAGGTCTTTTGTGCATGAGAAATAGACAACAGAATAATTAAGAGCATTATCTCTGGAGTCCTCCATCTTGCCTCAGTTTTATAAGCTCTGCCTTGTTCTGGACTGGAAGTTGCACACTCTCCTTCGGCTTCTATTTTGTAATTTGATAAATGCCCAGCACATACAATCACACAATAAATGGTAACTATTTGTTATGTATAAAATAATAAGTTGTATAAAGTGCATTGAAAACAGGCTTAAGAAAAACAAATGATGCTAACACTTTATACTTGAATAGAAGAACTTCAGAAATCAGCTTCCTTCTGGAAGGAAGTGTCTGTAATCAGATGGTTGACCAGATGACTTCCTAAGGTGGCTTAGTTTGTCTGTGCATTAAATAATGATAATTATCTAATGAAGGAATTATTTGATGCACACTAAGCCCTTAGGGATGTAGTAAGCTCTTAGGGATACTGACTTTTACATTCTAGGCTGTGGCCAGGAGAGAAATAACCATAGTAGATCAGAATATTAATCTCATTAGTATTCAAATCAGACTGGACTTGGATCTATGAACAAAATGAAGCCCTTTATTTGTTATAGATATAGATTCAGCTCTCAAGAAAAACAACAGGCAGGCAAACTGTGGGCAGGGGCCAGGTAGTCTGCCAGGGGTATGGGACTAGGAATGGACAAAGTTGAACTGAAAAGGCAACTTTAACAGGAGTTAGCTCAGTAGCAGTTGTCTTTATCCTAATCTTACTAGCCAGGGAAGAGTAAATATAATCCTCTCCTTCCCTGAGAGGATACACAAGCCAGTGGTCCATGTCTACCCTAAATACCGGGATCTCCTGTATCTATCCGCGTTAAGGATGGTCCTCAGAGAGTCTGAGGGAACTTGCCTAAGACTCTTTGTTGTAAAGCCAATGCAACACTGAAATCCAGCAGCTGGGTGTATACACACTGCTAATCTCAGATCCTGCAGCCAGGTCTATGAGGTGATCTGGCCTCTCACCTTAACTGGGGCTCTGGTCTTCATAGTCCTTGTCCCACTGTCTGCCCTGCTTCTCTGCTGGACCACATCACTTCCTGCACACCATGTCATCAGGAGGTGACGTTTTTAGACAAGTGATGATTAACCACCCAAACAAGTGGCACAGATATTAAATGCAGGAGGCTTTTAAAAATAGCTCGGAAAGCCCTTGGCACACACAGAAAGGGCAGAATGACACTTTGAGTAACTCAAGGAGGACAGATGCTGAACTGGTGACCTTTCCCCACCCTAATCATCCAGGGCTGCAGGAGCTTCTGGGCAGAGTGTGCCACACAGGGGCGTTCGTCTGAGAAGAGGTCATTAGTAGGAAAGCATTTCCCAGACTGGATCCTTCTGGATTGAATCTGTGGTTAAAGGGCCTGACACTCTTAGTGATGGAGGCTCACGAATGAAATCCCACTGATGTGAATGGAGAACTCACACAAGGCTAAAAGAGCATAGGAGCTAAACACAAAAGCAGTCAACTGGAGAAACCAAGACAAGGAACAGAAGAATAAGGAGATCAGTCTATATTTTTCATCCCTTTCCTGGGAAGAAGCTCTCATGGACATTTTGGGTGATGAGTACCACAAATTCCCAGTAAAATTCTCCCTCCGGGATGTTGGTGACTTGGAATTCTTGTGTTCAGAGTCAAGATTCCAGAGTCAAGATTCCAGAGATGAGAATAGCAATGACATAACTTACAGGGATTAATGAACAGAAGCTTTCATCTAAAGACAGAAACTGAAAACAGGTAAAAGCTGGTCTGAAGGGGCCTGGGAGGGAAAGAAGGTAACTCAGAGAAGAGTTAAAACATTTGGGTTTTTATATTGTAGGAGGATCTTCAGTGGCAAGCCTTGAGACCATTTTGTGGTAACACCTCACAAATCTTCAAACTGTCCTTAGGCAAATAGAAATATGTATTGGGTGATTTGATTGCTTATTTGACTGGATTGAGAGGTACCTAGCAGATTAGTAAAGGCACACTGTAAGGCATGTCTATGCAGGCTTTTTCAATAGTGATTCCTTCACAAAGGCGCTGACTTAACCACAGGTTTAATTCATTGATGGATCCAAAATTTGAATAGACAATTGTGTGTGGGGAAGGGTATATGCTGTGGAAACCGGGGCCTGGGTGAATGAATGGAGTCACTCAGGGCAGGTATTTGAGGGCCATGTTTTGTGCATTTTTCTCTGCTTCCTGTCCTCTACCATATGTTGTCACTGCCATGACACACGGCCTTACCAGCAGACCAGAACCCACAGAGCCAGAAACTGTGTTTTAAAATCTCTGAAACAGCTCCACCTCCTGTCAGTTTTCCTCTCAGTTGTTTTGGTTACAGAGATGAAAAGTCAAGCATCATAGTACTGCCTCCAGGGAGGAGCAGCCGTCTCATCTGAGGGAATGTCATCAGTACAACTGCCCTGCTCCACTCCACGATGGAGTCAACAACACTGTCACAGATGGAGCTGCCCTGGAATTAGCATTTTTCCCCTAGCACAAACCAAGTGTGAGAGAGTACTCTGAGAACACCATGAGATTGCATTTGAATGTGACTGGCTCTGTGTACACACAGCTGTTTCCATCTCTTGGCCTGTCTTACATTGAACACACAAGCTCTTTCAGGTGCAAACCACTCTCCTACCCCACACCCACCCTGATTTTCCTGTGTGTGGAGGCTCTTCTTGCTGACCCTCTCGGCAGGGACACCTGCCCAGAAATTTAGGGAACGAAACCTAAGGACCAGTATTCTTTCTCATTCCTTTCTCTCAGATCCTAGCAATTTCACAGGTGAGAAATTCTTTCTGAGCTCTATGTAAACAGACTTCTGATTAAAGTGGAGAAGTTAGGAAATGAACACCCATACAAAGATTTTCATATTTTTTATTATAAATAGCCCAAATATTTGGTCCCATTTCCAGTTTAAATGGGTAAACCATAATATTGATGGCTTGCAACAGATGCAAGATAAATTGAGCTTCTCTACCAGCTAGCTGAACCACTTTTAATGGGGAATATATCGAAGCTATAAATTCCTACAGACGGGATTGCTATGCAATAGCATAATATATCTTCTATTCAATCTTTTATACATTATGTTTTGTCCTGCATCCCGGTAGATATATTTATGGATCTGGAGCTTTTCAGTGAAGAAGTACCAAGTTCCTCATCTTTCCCTTCTCAATATTTCTACAGCTCCTGAAGATAGTTTTCACTTCAAGAGCTGGAATGTGACCTGTGTCTTCATGGTTGAGTTTTCTCTCTGAGAATGAGACTTTATGCTTGCCAAACTTTCTGGAGTCTTACCTCCCATTGAGAGGCAGATGTACCCGGGAAGAGATGAATGGATGCCTCTAACTAGTAATGCTGCCCATTGCCACTTCTCCTGGCATAACAGCTGGTCACCTCTGGCTCTAAGCCAGAAGTAAAGGAGCCCTACCTGCTGTATTATCATCCCCCTTAGAGTAGTAGCAGTGGTTTCTCTCTCTGATCAGATGATAAGACCTAGTAGAATTAAGCCTCTGGTAACATGCCTTGCCATGAGCTTGATAGGACAAATAAAAATCAGAGCAAAAACAGTTAATTTAGGCCAGCCTCTTTGAGATATCAGGACCCAAGTCTTCCTCTCTACTTTGTGACAAGCCAGATTGGGTGACACATGCTTTATTTGCCACCTTGTTTTCTTTATCCATCGAACAAAGGTACTAGCACTTCTAATGGAATGTCGGTACATCTTTAATGAACTGATTGTGTTTGTTACCTTTATTTTTAATGTATTGTCGTTAATTACAAGTTTATGTAATTTTATTTTTAGCAAGAGCTCTGTTTAACAACCACCTCACAGGGTTTCTGAAAATGGAGCATCAGCTTTTGTGAGCTGGTAGGATGCATCTCTTGCATTTCCGGGTCCCACAGAGAATGATGACGAAGGCTGTCTCACCAAGGGCTCAGCACATGCAGCTATAGCTGAGCACCAATGGAGCTTTTTATTTAGTGATAGTTGTCAGCATTAACAAGAAGAAGAAGAAGTGGGGAGAAGGGAGGACGGGCTGTTGTGATTTGGAGCTTCTGCGGCATGGAAGCCCACGGAGGGAAGACGAGTGATCGCCTCTCCCTCCTGTTGGGGTCAGAGCATCTCAGGGAAGCTTCGATAGCTGGTTCTCATTGCACTGGTAGTTCTCCAGATTTCATACAAAAGCATGGCCAGAGGATGCAGCCCAAAGACAAATAAACATCATCTTTGTATCCCAACCTGACCCATTGTTCCCCTCTCTGCACACACACACACACACACACACACACACACACACACACACTAGCAGAACTTGACTGTGAACACACCTGCACAACCAGTTGTAACTTTTACCTGAGCAGTTATAGGATGGATGACAATGGAGTTCTCTCCATTGAGAGTAAAGCGAGCTAATACTGAAAACCTACCTCATGGGTTTGGGGGAGCATTAACTGATATAATCCATACAAAGTGATTAGCCCAGTGAGTGTTTGCTGCTGGTGGCGTCATGCTTGCAGGATCTGAGGAGACCTAAGTTAATCATATCAGTGGCTGGCAATCATTTATGAATAGCAATTAAATGTCTGACAACCTTTGCTTTTCCTACATTGTGAACCTAAGAGATTCTATCCACCCACTTTCTGGATTTTCTTTTTCTTTTTCCTGTTCCACTATATTTATTAATAGAAATAGACCCAGAGATCCAGAGACATGAGTTTCCAGCAAAGTATTCAGTTAAAAGGCATGCTAAGCCAGGTGCTGGTGGCTCACGCCTCTAATCCTCGCTACTCAGGAGGCTGAGATCTGAGGATCAGGTTTCAAAGAGAGCTGAGGTAGGAAAGTCCATGAGAATCTTATCTCCAAATAACCACCAGAAAACTGGAAGTGGTGCTGTGGCTCAAGTGGTAGAGCGCCTGCCTTGAGCTGAAGAGCACGGGAACAATGCCCAAGCCCAAAGTTCAAGACCTACAACTGACAAAAAAAAAAAAAAAGGCATGCTAAGTCTTGCTAGCCTAGCCCTCCCACATTCCACCAATTCTGGAAGTTTACTCACACCACAACATCAGTGATGATCCTCATGTCTCCTCTTTCTCTCCCCTCCTCTCTCCTCCTTTTCTCCTCTCCCTCCTCCTTCTTCTCCTCCTCTTTCTCTGTTTCTTCCTTTTCCAGAAGCTAACAAAGGGAGCACAGGATCTGGATTCAGAAGCTTCGAGTCTTCTAAGAGTTCAGATACTTACTGACCACATAGCTTCCATAGCTTCAGTTGTATAATGGGAAAAATAATATCTAATTCAGAAAGAAGAGGTGAGGAGCAATTTAAAGTGCTTTGTAAACTGAGCCATATCCTCCCTGGGTTAGTAGTAGTATCTTTGGTTTAGCAAAAGGGGCTCTTGAAATATTTCAGATCCATTAGCTCCTTTAAAGTGTGCAGCCCTGTGGCTAGAGAGGGTGAATGTTGGTTCTGAAGTGCCTGAGTCAAGCTGCTGAGCTGAAGAGAGAGCTTCATTTTAGGCCAAAGCAAGAAGTACTTGGGAAAAATAGGGTGAAACCAGATTAAGAGTTTGGACTTCATAGTTCAGCTAATGGGATACTTAGGAGCTTTGGGCAGAGGAATGACACGTAATTGAATTTGCTGAATCTTGTCAAGTTGACTTGCTCTCCTGTCTCCATTACCTCAAGTAAATAGAGCCAGTTCTCTGGGCTTAACTTGGAGCATTGTTCTCTCTCTCCCACAAAGATGTAACAGGGCATATTAGAAAGGACTTTTCTGGCATCCTAGAATTCACAACCAGGACGCCCATCTGGCAAGAGCACCGCACCGAGGATGTCATAAAGTAAAGGCAGCTTCCATACTTCGATCGGATTTTGCTCCTCCTACTTAGGTTCTAGTACACAGGGGCAGAACAGTCTCTGCTGCCAGCCACCCTGCCCCAGTGCCTGCTTTTCCCATTCATGTTTGATAGCTACGGCTTCAGCAAGTAGAGCAAGGATATTCTTGGCATCTTGAGGTTATGAAGGTATACAATGGACTTTTCTCCCTTTCAGAGAAGGATCCAAGAGCCAGCTTCCCATTACCATAACAAATACCTGAGATGATAAACTTATAAACAGAAAAGACTAGTGCAGCTCACAGTTTGGGAGATTTCCATCCATGGCTCACTGGTCCTGTTGTTTTTGCCTGTGATGGCACAGTGCATCATAGCAGGATTGTGACGTGGAGGCTTATTTACCTCATGGCCAGGTATTAAAGACAGAAAGAAGAGGGCTGGTCACCTTATACCCCTCAAGACCATGCCCTCAAGATCAGAAGACCTCCCACAAGCCCAACTCAAAGTTTCTACCACTTCCCAACAGGGTCAATCTAGAACCATGGTGCTTTGAGGGGATGGTCTAGATACAAACTATATCCAGGGGAGTACTGGCTGAAACTATCTCTCATCAGGGCAATGCCGTCTGCTGTGGAGTCAGCACAGAACGAGGTTTCACGCATGATGAAGGGCACTGGCCCCATCAGAGCCCCAGCTGTGTAACCTTGACCACAATGCTGCTCACCATTCCTCATTGGGAAAATGAAGGCAATAGTAGACACCTCCTATGTATCTACAAACAAGGAATAAGGCTCTCACCAGAATCCACCCATATTGCCACCCTGGCCTCAGACCAGAGCCTCCAGAAATAGGAGAGAGTAAAGTTCTTTTTCCTTTAAGCTAATGGGGCTATCAAATTTTATGATGGCAACCCAAGGAGACTCAGACACACATATAGTCATTTAGAATGGAACCTGGTAATACTAATAGCTATTTTAGTGTTTGCTCTGACTAGTATTATTGCCTTCTGGGGACAGATGTTGATTTATGCAAAGTGTTTGTTGAACTGCTCCAACCCTACCTGAGTAAACAAAAAGGTATTTGTATGGATGGGAGTGAAGGAGGGAAAGAGGGAGGGAGAGAGTGAGAGGGGACGGGGGAAGGGGAACGTGAGAGAGGGAGAGAGAGGAACAGCGATAGGAAAAGGGAGAAGAGAAGAAGAGGGAGAGGGACAAAGTAGGTTAGCTCAGACTTCAGCATTTGGCTTGCCAAAGAAGCAACAGTTTCTAAAAACCAAGTGATACCCTGAGAGATAGCACCTTGCCTCAACCCTAAAGAAGAGTATACAACGGGAGGACACTAGAGGTAGGCATCTGAAAGTGGCCCTGAAGGAAGGAGCAAGAGGAGACCCTCAGAATTCCCAGGAAGAACCCTTGTACCCCATATGTGGTCAGGATTTGAACACCTGTCACGATGAAGGCATTAATCATCAGACAACCACACCCCACCGACAGCCCTACTGAGCAAGAAAGCATTTGCTTTTTTCCTCTGTCCATTCTCAGCCTGGAGGAGTCAGAAGAAGCAAGGCAGGGAGGACTAAATGAACAGATGTGGCACCCTGTCCTGAGACCCACTCTGCAATTTTTAAAGTTTTGTACCCAGAGGAAAAGCCTGGGTGGAGGGCTAATGGAAGGAAATGAAGTTTAACTTGTATATGAAACTGTAATTTAACTCTATACATGAGGGTTTCGCTTTGATTTTGTTTTTGTTGCTTCTTTTTAATTGAATACAGTCCCATGCTAGAGGAATTGACAGGTAGGGACCATGTGACAGCCTGGATGGTGGTGAAGGGCCTGCGTTTGGGCATGACGGACTCTGGACTGCTAAGGGGGCTGGAAGGACCCAGTAGGACCAGGATTCTTAGGAGGACATAGAGGCTGTGCGCTTAGCTGAGGCCTTCCCTACTATTAAACTGCTTGATCTCATCCTTTGGGGCCAGGATGCCCACCGCAAATCCACCCAGGCAGGAGAGAGGGCCCACAGCAGGATGCATAGGCCTTTTTCCTGACCAGATCCAGAAAGGGAAAAGTTATCCTCGTAAGGAATCAGAAGTCCCCCGCCAATGAACCCATGGCCATTTGTGGGGAGAACCCATCATTCTTGGATTGACTTCGTATGGTAATCTTTGTAACTAAACACTTCTCTTTCCTAAACATGGCCTATTCAAAAATAGCTTTAGGCATTTCTCCTCTACCAGGTGTCCACTGTTCAGGTGTTCAGGGATTCCAACCTGGAGGTCAGATGTGTCAGACAGAGGGTGTGTGTGTGTGTGTGTGTGTGTGTGTGTGACCATGTGCCTTAGGGGAATATACTCTCTTCTGTGTAACACATCTCACCTATTATACGTACCCCATTCTGCAATTGGGTGTGTGTTTCCCATTCAGAATTCATCCTCTCCTCACCAGGAACAAATCCTATCCTTCATCCTCCTCCCCCCCTCTCCCTCCACCCTGGAATCGTGACAAAGTGGAGCTAGCCATGGAAGTGTCCATTATCCATGTGTCCTCCATGGCCAGTTCCACTGAGCATACCCCCTGCCATAGGACAAGTCTTTGCAGAGTGAGGAAGAATCTTGTTTCCCTGCTCTGAGCTTTTCTGACACGAGGACCAAGGTGGCTCTCACTGGAGTAGTTTTGGGAAATGGTGGGGACTCCTGGGCAGGCAGGGCAGGTGTGACAGAGGCAGGCAGCTGCAGAACATGCCACACACAGAAGCATTGCCCTAGATCTAAAGTGACTCTGTTGTATAGATACTTAGGCAGGACTTGTAGCACATCTTTAAAAAAAAAAAAAAGCACACTCCCTTCTTTTTCCACTGGAACAGCCTGTACTTTGTCTTAAGTGATCATTTCTATTTTGCAAAATATTGCTTTGTGCTGTTTCCTGTCCTGTATAAAGGTCTCTTAATATTCTGTTGGCTTATATTTTAGCAAGCCCTTTATACCTGTGCTCTTTCATTTTTTTTTGTTTTCCTTTTCACACAGATTTCCTTCTGATCAGTTCTTCAGTCCAAATGGATTCATTCTCAGTAGAAGTAAGCATCTGAAAAATCTCAGGAGGACGTACAGCATGGTCATTGCCACTATTTATATAGAGAAATAAGGGCCATTTAAAATCAATTTTAAAATCCCAAAGGTACAAAATGTAAAAACAAGTATCTTTCCTACCTTCAGTATCCTAGTTTCCCTCTCCCAATGTAGAGA
Source organism: Dipodomys ordii (assembly GCF_000151885.1). Classification (NCBI taxonomy): domain Eukaryota; kingdom Metazoa; phylum Chordata; class Mammalia; order Rodentia; family Heteromyidae; genus Dipodomys; species Dipodomys ordii. The sequence continues at coordinate 57,210 of NW_012267220.1, read as the reverse complement.
TTGTCAGCTCTTTCTTGTGTGAAAAGAGAGAAGGAGAGGGAGAGGGAGAGATTGTGGGGAGAAGGGAGGGAAGGGGGAAGGAAGGAGATGGGAAAAGGAGAATTACATTCTCTCACATTAACATACGTACACACTGCTGCAGTATTTCATAGAGATAGTCCTTTATCAACCCCTGGAAACCTTTGCACCCTTCTGAATGAAGACAGGTCATCCCTAGGGATAGTAGGATGGCAAACATCATGGCTCACCCAGATCCCTATTGGTGGATGTTTGAATGTCAGTCATAATCCTCCCTCACTAGAGACAATGATATGTTGAATAACCTGATGCAAACAAAGTCATACATATGTTCAGATAGTCACACAATAAATTCCTAGACGTGAAATTAATGAGCCAAAGGGAAGGTGTACTTAATTTTAATGAAAAGTGTGTGAATTATATCTTCACCAGCAATAGTTAGCAATCTCCCTCATTCAGGATCTGCCTAACATATTATTTCATCAACCTTTTTCTATTTTGTCATATGATAGGTATCTTATTATAACTTTAATTTGGTTTCCTCTCCTCATGTGGAAGCTTCTCTGTATTTTAATATTCAGAGATCACTTGTATTTCCCTATCTGTGAATTCTTCATGTCTTTTTCTTATATTGCACCTGGACTGCTAGGCTTGTTGATCTTCAGTGCACAGAATACATGTGAAGTGTTACAAATATATTCTTTTCTGTCACTTACTTTTAACTCACATATTGTATTTTTTTTCATGAAGTCCAATTTTCCAGGTTATTGTTTTTGGGGTTTTTTTTTGTTAAGGCACTGAGTTTTGTGTCAAATCTAAATGACCTTGGTCACTTTGTGTTGATTGACAGTAATAATAGAAATTTCCCATGTATTCTTTTGCTATCTTTTTCTGATGTATCTCTGATTATTTTGGAATTTATTTTAGAGAAAGGGTGATTTAGAAATCAGATGTTTTTTTGTTTCCTGGGGAACTACATAGTTGTCCCAACATGATTTGTGGAAGAATTCACTCTATGTAATTGATTTCAAATATGCCAATAGCAAGGAAGAGCATCAATATAGCACAAGAGTAAGAACATGAACTCTGACATCTCCTGGTTAGGGACCAAAGTTGACAGACTGAACTCCCTGTGTGTGTATACACTATCAACATTACCAGTACTATATATTATTTTCCCAAGCTCCCATGCTAGTAGTGGGCCTTCTAACCCTAGTGCACTGACTTTCTAATCACAGATACCACACTCTGCTAGTTATTTTAGCTTCGCAATATTTTCATGTTATCATTTACATTTCTATTGTCCCCAATGTCTTTCTTACCTCTTATTTTCTACTTGGTTATTTGTCAGTTATATGAAAGCATCAGCTTTGTTCTCTGTTAACTTCTTACTAAATTCTCTTAGTCTGTAATAGTTTTAAGTTAGTTCATTTGTCTTACTTAGGTGTTAAATGAATGCAACCTGCAATTATTAATAATTTTACCTTTTCTCAACATTTGTACCATTTCTTTCTCTTATTGGTTATGTCAGTAAATATTTCTAGTAGTAGACATTTTTATCTTGTTCTTGACTTTAATGTGAATATTTTACAAGGATACACCATTATGCATTATCTTGACTTGGGAATAGAGGTAAACGTTTTATCAGATTAGGGAAATACCTATCTATTTTACTCTATTGATACTTTTATCATGAGTTAAGCTTGTATTTTATCCTGAATATCTGTTTCATAGTACAGTAACTCCATTTCCTATCTGTAAATGCTGTGAGTCATATTCCTTATTTCCTCTGACAACTCAGTATTGTGTCTTCTATTTGCTCCACACTCTTCTAAGCCCTAGAAATTCAGAAATAAGCACATAAAATTGGTTCCTGCCTTCCCAGAGCTTACTGTCTACTCACAGAGACTGTCAATGATCAAGAAACAATAATGTCAGATTTTTATGTCAGTATAATTCTAATTTTCTTATAGAAACCATATTAAACACGATGGTGAATTTCCCTGGATCACACTCAAAAGCCTATTCAGACTATAATGTAACTGAAATGACATATTTGCAAAGAAAAATACTGTTGGAATACTAGTAATTAAAACAGAAAAAAATGCCATAAGAAGTAGGACTCTGATTCATCTCAAATGCCAGTGCTTGAAGAAAAGTGGACTTAATTGGAAAAGGAGGAGGCGGCAGAAAGGTTCTGGGGGGATCAAAAGGCATCTTTCAGCCACCCGAATGTGAGCATTGTTTCCTCTGAAGTGTAGGCTTGTCCGGGCCTTCATGCTGCATTCTCAGCCTGTGTCTCGTGCTGTGTCTCAGCCCCTACTTGGCAGCACATGTGGAATCGGGAAAGAAGAAAGAAGATTCATCTGACCAAGACCTTGAAAGAAAGAAGACCTGCAGGAAACACTACCAAGCCTGAGAACAGCCAGCCAACATTTTCAAAGTGTGTAATATGCTGCACAGGCATTTGACCTGGGTTCCTTCATTTGTGCTTGTACCCAGCACAACATGCAAAATCGTGTTTCCCCTGTTGTAAGTGGGAACAGCGAGACTGCAATAGGTTCAGTGATGGAGCCCAAATTGAGTTTCAGGGCTGAGTGAAGCCCAAACCTATTTCCTCTTATCACTGAGGGAGAGAACAGCAAGGAAAGGTAGTGCCATTTGTGTAGAGATGGTGAGGGGGCCGCTGGGGTGGGAGACCTTGCAGGTAGTCAGGGGAGATACTCTGTCCTAGAACACCTGGTCTTCAAGGAGGACAAGTGATTCCCGAAGCTGATTACTTGGGAGAGGAGAAGAAAAATCTTTAGATAATCACCTGAAACATTTAAGGTGTTGAAAGGAAGAGGAAATGACGCTAACAAGTTGGTACAAGTGTAAGGAAATTATCTTGAACCATCTAGGATGTGTATCACACAATACACAGAACTAGGTAGCTGATTACAAATTTACCAACTCCCAGTTCTTTCCTAGACTAGGAAACTCAAGATCAAGGTATTGAGAGGTTCAAGGTGGGAGGAGAGGCTGTTCAGGTTTATAAGCGGTGTCCTATTGCTGTATCCACTTGTGGAAGAGGGAAGGGAGCTTCCTGGTGCTTTAATATGAACACTAATCTCACTCACAAGGGCATCGCACCCATGATCTAGTTACCTCTTGAAAGTCCCATCTCTCACTACCATTACACTGAGAGTTAGATTTCAAGACATATATTTGGGGAAGGATGTCATCATTCAATCGTAGCGGCAGTATTCACTAAATGAGTATCATCCTTACCCTTAAGAAACTGTAGCCTAAAAGGAATGACCCAGGATGAGATTCAACCTAGAAAGCGACAAGAAACAGAGTCATCAAAATAATACAGGCTGAGATATTAATAAATAAATAAAGCAAAATTAATCACACAAGAATTTGTGCTGAGTGGAAAATGCACCTTGCAAGGAAGTCACTTTTTTCCTCTGGTAAACAACCCGGGAGAGTGCACAGGGAAGAAAAGAAACTTTGCAAATTACCATTTCCTTTCATGTTGATCAACCCAGGGGTTCTCGCTCATAAAATTAAAAGAAATAAAATTAAACCAGAACCAGCTCCCTCAGGCTCCTCGGAAGTGCTCACGCAGCATGGAGAGGGCTGTGGAGATGGAAACGCCACCTCTAGCATGCTCCTTCACTTCCTCAACTGTCCTTTGACGACGGAGTTACAAGATCCATGTAAGGAGATCAGCACCTCCCAGGCTGAGGGGTTCGTTTCCTCAGGACCATGCACCTTGACCCCAGGAGGGCATCTCTTCCCTTCCCCTTCATGGCCACATCTCTTCTCTCGGTCCATTGAGCATGCACATTGCCATCTGCTCTGCGTCAATGGCACAAAAATGCTCCTGGGCATACAGATGCCCCACCATGGATGGTGCCTACCCACAAGGAATTCATGCCCCACTTGTGGAGAAAGGGCCAGTGCTGGTAACATTTTCAAACAAAGGCTATGCTCTTTCCACTGAATTCTCCAACCATATATCATTCCTCTCCTTCCCTTCTCCCACCTTCCTTGGACTTCCATTTCAAGGTGCTATATTCGCCTCTGAGCTCTGGGTTGGTTTCACCTGGAAAATACCTCTGAGGTGGAAAAACAGAGATGACAATTAAACCCTAGCTCTTAACACTGCCAGATAGTTTTTCAAGGATATCATTCATTGTTTTCTTTTTTAAAGGATTTACAAATGTAAATAGTAGCAATTCTAATGGATGGGTCAAAAGTTAGACCAACAGTAGAACAGAAATTTAATTTGGGGCCACTCTTGTGCTTTAATGCTTAATACCAAGTGAAGTGTACTCTTCCAGGGAGAAATGATTAGCTTAACAAGTAGGAAGTGAAAATAAGCTCCTACCATTTCCCCCATGTGTTGTGGTTTAGATTTGGGATATTCTCCAAAGACTTGTGTGTTTTAGAAAGGCTTCTGTGTTGAAGGCTTAGTCCAAGGCTAGTAGAACCTTAGGGGAGGGAGAACACCATGAAAGGGTCATCTTGTTTCCAGTTCCTTCCCCCCTCTCTCTGATTCCTTACCATCAAGATAGGAGATACTTTCTTTCACTATATTCATATGTTACATACGTTATGACATTTTGCTTCACTCTAAGCCCAGAGTAACAGGATCGATCGACTAGGATTGAGATCATGAGCCAAAAGTAACTTAAGTTGATTTTCTCTAGAATTTTGTCATAGAGTTAGAAAACTGTAACAGACCTTTCAAGACCAGCTCTTACATTACATTTGGAATGTCATGATTTCAAGGTATCAGCTTTTACCTTGAGGTCTTTGGAATTGATTCTGGTGCAGGGTGATGTATAAGGATCTAGCTTTAGTTTTCTACAGGTGATTAACCAATTTTGCCAGAACCATTTACTAAAGAGGCTGTCTTTCTCCCATCCTATTTTTTTACTCCCTTATTGAAGATTAGGTGGCTATAGGTCTGCAGGTTCATTGCTGGGTCTTCAGTTCTATTCCATTGGTCCTTAGGCCTGTTCTTGTGCCAGTACCGAGCTGTTTTTATTCCTATAGCTTTGTGATAGTGTTTGAAGTTTGGTATTGATATTCCTCCAGCACTGTTCTTTCTGTTAAGGATTGTTTTTGCTATTTGAAGCCTTTTATTATTTCATATGAATTTTTGAATTGCTTCCTCTATTTCATGAAAGAATGATGTTGGGATATTGATGGTATTGCATTGAATTTGTAGAAAGCCTTTGGCAGTATTGCCATTTTCACCTTGAGGTAGGCTTTCCTTTCCTATCACCCATTCTTTCTCCCCTCCTGTTTCTGTTCTTCTGTCTCCTCCTCTTCCTCCTCTCTTCCTCTCTCAGTATATGATTGAAGAGGAAACAGAGACTAGAAGAAGCTTGATTTTAGAAAGGCAAGTAGGGATTGGTTATCCATGACCCACTAGTTGCCAGGCACAAGAAGAAGCACTTTACAAGCATCCCCTAATTGAGTTCCCATGAACACTTCTCTCTCCCCATGCCCAGAAGCCTGACTTGAGGTCTGGCGGCATCATACACAGAGTGAACCTTTCCATGTGTCTGTGTTGTCTTCCTGAGACCTCTACCATCACTGAGCAAGCTGTCCACTGATGATCATCCAGTCTTCCTACTGAGCCCTACCCTTGTAGAACAGGAAAGAGCCCTGGATTCAGAGGCTACAATGCTTGGTAAGAAATGTACTCATTATCCTGCCCATGTAATTGTAACCCCTCTGTACAGTATGTTCACAATAAAAAAAATAAGTAACTGACTGATGGACCTGAAAGTAGCAGAGAGGGGATGAGGGGGTTAGTCTGTCTTATTCTATTCAGAGATTTTTTAAAGGAATATGACAGCCACTGATGCACACAGATGGAGTCTGACCTGCTATTCTCTATAAGATTCAAAAGGGGATTCTTTCTATATTTATCCTTTGGAAACATAATTCTCCAATCAGAAGACAGAGTCCCAGTGTTGTCACTAATTGTCTCTTGATCCTGAAAGCACCACTTAGATGATACTAGCATTCACACCTCATGTGGAATGGGAGACGTATAAGTGCCTGCCTTACCTACCTCATAGACAAACAGTGAATAGCAAATAAGATAATATACCGAAAAGCACTTGGAAGAGTGCAAGAAAGTTATTCAAATATGCAATGTGACAAATCCTTCATCCTCAAAAACTACATGTGGATGGGAATGAATCCCTGTCTGGAGAAGCCAGAGCAATCACAATAGGAATGTGATCTTTGATTGATAGGCAGCTTACATGAGTGGCTTTCAAATTTATGGATAGAGTTTGGTGCATACTAAAAAGGACATGAGGTTTGGAATCTGGAGCTGATATTTGGGGCCCATCCCCACTATAACAAACTGTGTGATTTTATACAAGGCCCTAATTCCTCTCATGCAGGGCTTCCTCATACCCGACATGAAAATAATAATGCCCACTGCATCTCCCAAAAGAGGTTATTGTAGAGATCAAATTAGATTATGCATAAACATGAAGCAGAACGTTAGGCAAACAGACAATATGCCTAAACTTTTTTTAAAAAACAAACTATTAAAAAAAACAGAATATAAAGCAAATGGGGAAGGACTGAAGTATTAAGCAGAGAAATGGAAGGTCAGAAAGATTCTAGTTAGAGGAAAGACAAGTTTAGCCCAAAGGTGTCCTTGGTACCAAGTCAGAGAGCATCAGAAAGGATTTGAAGGTAAATATTTGCCATGTAAGCAGAAGCATGCTGACCAGGAGAGAAAATGTGAATTCAGAGAAGAACATGTGACTTTAAAAATGATGAGGTTAAAATTTTTCACACATGTATTACCTAAAAAGAAAATAAGCTGAGAAGGTGGCTCAGTGGTAGAGTGCTTGCCTTGCATGCATGAGGCCTTGGGTTCGTTTCCTCAGCACAACATAAGCAAAAAAAAAAGAAAAAAGAAAATAAAAACATTTGGTAACTCATGGAACTCTTCATCAACGGGGAACAGGACAATGTGAGAAAGAGCTATAGTTCATGCTGGATAGAAGCCGAAAGGCTTGGAGTAAGACAGGAACTGAAAGTCTGATCATTTACCAAAGTGAACTGAGCAATGATGCCCTATTTATGATCTGGCCCCCTAGTTACACAGCAACTTGACAAAAGCATCTTGCTACATAGTTCTTATACCCTGTTACTTGAACATGTGGTCCCCTGAAACTATGAAGGGAGAGAAGGTACTAGGAACTCTATTTGCTTTGCATCTACTGGTATTTATTACGTGTTCAATTTTCAGAAAAATTCTAAAAATCATAAGAGTGGAAATTCATAAATCTTACCAATATGGATATTGAAGCTTAGAAGTTAATATTTTGCTAAACAATATGTGAACCCTGAATTAGAATCATCTTAGATTCTAAAAGGAATTAGAATGATTCAGTTTACTTAGGTACTTACAAAAAATGATTAAGTTATAACAAAGACCTAAAAATGGGAGTTTATCATAGTAGAAGCTTATTTCTCCCTTAAGGAAAGGAAATTGAGAAGTCAGGAAGTAACATGGCAAATCTACAGTCATTAGAGATTAATTCCTTCTAGCTCTCTACGTCACTGTCTCTAAGACAGCCCTCATCCTTGTGACTCTAACATGCCACTAGATCTCTAGCTGTCATCGCCTCTATTGTATAAGGAGAATACCGAAGAAAGGGAAGACACCACTCCTTTTAAGAGACTTCTTCAAATTTACTCTGTAGGCTTTCTGTTATGTATCATTGGCTAAAACTTAATCATATGGCCTTCCTTACTTGCAAACAACTGGGGGGAATATACCCTTTCTTCTGGAATACAATATATGTACTAAGAGCTGGACTCAGTTACTATGCAAAGGGGAGCATGAATTTAAGAAGCAGTTAGGAGTCTCTTGCATATCACAAGTAACTAACTCTAAAGTCTATAAGACTATACTTCTGTTCATAGCAATGATGAGTATAACCTCCTAAAAAAGCATCTGTTTGAACAGGCCAGTGGTAGCTCACCCTTGTAATCCTAACGACTGAAGTAGCTGAGATCTGAGTGTCGTGATTTGAAGCCAGCCAAGGCAGGAAAGTCCAGGAGACATTTATCCCAATTAATTACCAAAATGCCAGAAGTGGAGCTGTGGCTCAAGTAGAAGAGTTCAGGGACATTGCTCAGACCCTGAGTTCAAGCCCCAATACTGGACCCCACAAAAGAAAATGTGTTTGAGAATTCAAAAGACCTATTTTTGGATATCTGTGGTATCAACATAACCTAGTCCTACTACTCAACGGGAAAACAAAAACAACCTATTTTGTTTGCAATTACTATTGCTACTGTTTAGGAGACAATCAGGATCCATGGAGCAACAAGCTCAAGAAGTTTTCGTGTGTCTGCTCAACCAAGAGATGACTTTTATGTATTGTCATGAAAACTCCAGGCAGAAAGGTTTCCAATATAAATGCAATTTGGATGGAGAATTATTGAGACTAGAATAAAAGAAGGGCTGAAATCAGAGTTAAAATTTCCTCTCTCTATTGGCCTTTGGTCTTGCTGAACTGAACATTTCGAAAAGGAAACAGAGCAGAGATGAATTTTATAGTCTTGTGCAAACTGCTCTAGACATATTTTGCAATTGTAAATGGTCATAAAAAATACCATGATTGTAACAAAGCACCACACAAGCACACATCAAGCCAGCTTTCTAGGAAGTAGGGTGAGCAAGTCAAATGGCTGCTACATTCACTCATTGCATTTACAGAGCAGTGACATCTAATAGGCCTCAACTGATTGTGTCACTCTCTGTCCCAGAGCCCATGTCATACCTCAGCATGGAGCCACAAGCTTTCCCTTGCTCCATTCTGCTCCCTTCCAACATCAGCCTAAATGAGCTTTTATTGAACCACAGACAGAGAGCTGAACAACCAGGGTGGGCCTCAGACCTCAGACTGTCCCAAACTAAGCCACCTGTGCAGGCATGTCCTTTCTCTTCTTTAAATACCAATATCCTCATATGAAAAAAGAGTAAGTATGCCATTAAATCAGAGCTCATTTCAGCTCCAAACATGAGGGATTTCAGGTACAAGTTTTGCTGAATACAGGCAGCAGGTTGAATTAACTAAGTTATTCTAAGTTCTGAAATTTCTACACCATGTGGGTGATGAATCTGTTTGGGAACTCGGCTGCAATCCCACCTTAAGTTCCACAAGAACAACCAGGCTGAAGAATGATTGAAGTGGGCCACTGGAACCCAAGGTAGGAAGGTAGATGTTGCCCCCAGTGATGTAGCAGGTATCCAAACAGAGCATGATCAAAGGCCCAGACTTCTGACTCAGGCAGACCTAAGTTCAAGGCACAGATCTGAAGCTTCCTCTCCATCATCCCTGGGCGAGTTTCCTGTGTTCTCTACTCTTAGCTTCTTGATCTCTACAGGAGAATAACAATACTATCTAACACAAGGTTGTCAAAATAAATGACAGAACACACATAAAACTCCCAGTACGGTGTGTGACATACGTGGTGCATTAAGAAACACTAACTGCTGATATTATAGCACATATGGATGGAACAAATCCTCTCCTTGAGACTTTGAATTGCCTAAGCCTGTTTTTACCCGACTATGCCTTAAAACTAAAGTGCACAAAAAGTTTGCATCATATCAGGCAAGAAATAAAGGCTTGTTTTTCACCATTAAAATCTAGAATAGAAGGTATGATTCTGTGTGTGTGTGTGTGAGAGTGAGTGAAACTCGACGGAAGTGGTAAAGCAAGGACACCCTATTTCCTAAAAGCGGGGGAAAAAAAGAAAGAGGGATTGTGAGGAGGGAAGCTTTTGAACTCCAGTATGACTCCTCCGCTGAAATTTCTCTGGGGTTTTCCTTCTCCCTGTACTTTCAGCCACTTCCAGAAAGAACCAGCTACCCACAGACATTACCTGGACACATAACATAAAGCTTGTCTTAATCAATGGAGGTGACACTGCTGAAATTCTGGAGATTTTCATCTGGAGCTGCCAGTGAGGTAATTTATATTCTGGACGGCATAACCAAAGAGCTTGTTATGCAAACACAGGCCACTGATTTGACAAATCTCCTGGAAACAGAATTAATGTCTGTATTCTGTGCAAAGATGTAATTTATTTTAATATTTTAAAGAGATAATATCTATCTATCTATATGTATTCAGGAAGTGATATATATAGATATAGATGTATAGATACACACAGATGTGTATATTTGATTGGAGTTCAGCATGGGGGCTGGGCTGGTGTGTTGCTACATAAGAGGTTCAGGAACAACAAAGGATATGGCATCTCTGATTACTGTTGGCATCTTTCATTTACTATGTTGCTTTTTTCCCCTATTCCTGGTGATAATATAGATATTATGCTTTTGTGAAAATACCTTATTTATGTTACCAGAGCAAGGAATGCATTTCATGGTAATTGACGGTTTTTGATAAAGAACAAGTTGAACTCTACCCAACTACAGAAAAAGTTTTAATTGGTTGGAAGCTTCCAGTGGGTATTTTCTAGTCATCACATGTTCTTTTCTTAAAGGGAAATACTTGTTGCAGGGTAAAGCAGTGCTAGACTGCACTGGATAGATGCTCAAGTTGGAGACAAGTGTCCTGGCATAAGATCAACAGATTTGGGGGACAATTCCAGAGGGATGCGTGTTAAGATAAGGCCTGTCTTTGGAGGAATAGGGCACTCCTACACTGGACTTTTTCAGAACATTGATGGGTATTTGACTTTGAAAGGAGGCCTTAATGCGTACATCTTTTCCAATGGAAAATGAAGAGAAGAAATGGCTCCTCATATAGTCCTTATGTCCCTCTGTCTTCCTCATCTTACTTCCAACTCTGTCTCTAGACTCTGACTTAAGGAATTAAACCACTCTCTCCAAGCTCCCTACTTCTTTTGAGTCTGATCACTTCCTCCTCCCTACTGTGCTCCCTGTTGAGGAGAAACCTAATCAAACCTGCCACATCTGTTGTTGATGCTTAGCTAAGAACCTAAACAAGAAATCAATGCTGTATGCCCGAGGGATGCATTTTGCTGTTTTCCCTGTTAATGTCATGTCATGAGATGCCACCATGAAGCCGGGCTACTTAAGAGAGCGTCAGTCTACATTTTGGAAAAACTCCAGGCATCCATGGATAAGGTAAGGCTGGGGGAGAGACTGTGTCTGGACAGTGAGTTTCCTGGCTACTATCGTAGTTTGCTGACTGTAGAAGACAAACTGCAGGAATCCACAGGGTTAGCCCTCCCTAGTAGTGCAAGTGGGCTGTGGGTCCTTCAACAGGTATTTTTTTCAATAGAAAGGGCTAGCCAGCATTCTCTGTTCCATCCCGATTCTGTATACTGTATAGGTATATTTTTTAAAAGGTGGTAAATATCTGGAAAGAAAATAGGCTTTTATTGATCCAGGAGAGCCCAAACTCCAAAGAATAACCTGGAGACCATGTGTACAGTCCTCACTGCTTACCCTACAAGCAGACAACCCCAGCTGATCATCTACTTCCCAGCCACCCAGCAGAGCATTGGCACCTGCTTGACTGTCAGTCACTACACAGAACTCAGACTCAGTGTAACTGACAGTTGCTCAGAACCTTCTGATGTCCGGCAGTAAGGTTGGGATGGGAGCAGAGGTCACTGTCGTACAACAGCATTTGTCCTGCCCATGGAAGCCCTCTGCCAAATGCGCCTCTCCCACACAGCCATGCAGCAATACGAGTAGCATCAAGGGGCAAAGCTTTTCTTTTCAATCCTAACTGCCTTCCACCTCACCCAGTTGCAGAGAATCCAAGAAAGTCTCCCAAACCTTTCTGAATTACACTAGAGCTATAAACCGCACATGTAAGGAGGTTGGTGCTAGAGACATTCACTCAGAATAGAAATCGAGCTCCAAATAGGACCAGCAAGGTGCATTACCAAAGAGGGAGGGAGGTGGGTAAGAGCCAGAACTAAATACATCTTAGCTACAGGGAAAAGCAGAGGAGATTTTTCTCAAAGCCACAAAGAACATATTTTTTTAATCCCTTCAGGTTGAAAAGATGAAGGTAGAATTTGCCATGCAAGAGGGCATTCAAATAGACAATTTTTATCTTGACAGTAGTGTCCTCAACATATATTTACTTTCTAATTATCCAGAGCTGTGTAATTAACCTGTCACAAGACAGTGCTTGCCACACTAATGAATGGATAAGAATTCTGAGTCTTAATAACCAGCCCATGGAAGTGAAGTGATCCCCGTTCTGATGACCTAGTTGACTTGTTTCTCGTGTGTCGCTGTATCTCCCTCACCCCTTTATTTTCTCAATTGGGGCATTGGCCCCCAGGAACTTCATTTATGTGTATGTAGATATTCTATGGCCTTGTGAAGGGGATTCGATGCCCTGAGTGGAGTAGGACTCAAGAGGAAAGGTGAAAAAATTGTAGTTGCGAAGGAACTGTCGCCCCAGAACTATGACTGTGAATAACAGAGAGAGGGGTGTGTTCAGCATTGCAGCCAGTCCTGGGAGCTAGAACTAGAGTACAATTCTTCTAGGGGCACAGAAGGACTGAACAAAGGACCAGTCCACTCATAGTGGGGCCATGTAGCAGATGTACATCACTCTCTTTATTTTTCTGTATTCTGATGCCTGACATTTGGTGTCTTGTTGAGTAAACCAGTTCTAGAAACAACAATTCAACTCACCCCCAAATATGCCTTTCAAATGGAAACAAACCAATCTGGAGCACCCACAATGATCCACCTCCTTTATGAGGGCCTTAAATTAGGACCGTTATTTCCATATCCCATCATCCCTGGGCAAGGCAGCCGACAACTAAGGACAGATCCCACACCCCAGAGCTTGATGAATATTTTTGTTGTGATTATGAAGGTAGCATACAGAGGGATTATAGGTATGTAAGTCAGGTAGTGAGTATATTTTTTTGGACAATGTCACCTCTTCCCTCGCTGCTCTCTTCCAGTTTTTCCCTCCCATCCCCACCCACAAGTTGTATAGTTCGTTTTCAACATTGTGTCCAGTGAGTGCCACTGCTGCATGATGAAATTATTAAGCCAGCCAATCCTAAGCCTGTGTACACTGCCCTGTCTACACATTCCTGGAAAAACCATAATTATGGCTTGCCTCCCCCACCTACACACACAAATTCCCTCTTTCCCTCTTCCATGTTTGCCACTATGGCACGATGTACCTTCTTCTCTTGATATCTAAAAACATCTTTTCCATGTTGGCCATCTCCTGGCCAGTGTATATCTCTGATGATGATGATGATGATGATGATGATGATGACAATGATACTTAGGCCTCTGGGGAGGCTATAACATAGCAGGCTTAGAGGACTTCAGGGCATGCACCAGTCACTGCTCATGTCAGCAAGATCCAATTTCCCATAGATGATGGGCTGAGGCTGCAGACATCCATGCTTTCTGGTCAAGAACAGCTCAGAGTGCATCTGAGTGCAGAAACAGAATGAGCAGCCAACGCTGGGAATCACAGGGGTATGACTGACTGCAGACAGGCTGATATGGTCAAGGAAGGTCCAGTGCTTTGAGTGCTTCCTGTTTTGGATGGAGACAGAGATATGGGTTCTAGTTTGGGTCCTAACCACTCATCATGATTTGAGGCAGTTGATTTAACTCCCCTGAGCTTCTGTTTCCTCCTCTGTCAACTAGGAATCGCTGTTGCAATGATTGTTAGTTGGTAGTTGTACCAGCTCATTATAAGGGTGGAATTAGATAAAATATGGGCTGATGCACTTTTATAACATAAAGCAGTTTATTGAGAAAATCACCACTGAGTTCCCAACACTGTCACATAATTGTCCTGTGACTGTGTTCTTATTTCCTCAGCATATCCCAGAGGGAGGGATCTTGTTGTGCCGTGCCTTCAACTCTGTGGGGACACCATATTGTCAAGTGAATTCAATAAGTAATTACCTTATTTGGCCCATCGAGTTCTTTTGCTTTTTTGACTTCCTAGAAAGAAGAAAGGGGTAAAAGGAAGGGCACATGAAGAACTGTGATTGTGGAGGTAAGATGGCATTGAAGGATGCTTCGTTAGGTTTTGCTTCTAGACACTGTGTCCACTCTGCAGGGGTGTGCTCCTGATGACTAGTCTCTCCTTTCCAACACTGCAACTAGTCCAGTTGTCCTACAGGAAGACAGTCTAGTCCACACTACACAATTCCTAGACTATATCAGTGCAGGGTCTAAGTCCCGATCGAAAACCCAGAGGCAGGATCGAAAACTGCTGACAACTCCTCCTGACTTGGCATGATGGATTTGTCTCCCTGGAAGGTTTTCCATATTCTCCACCCCATTCCAGCGACACAGCCTTTAAACACGGACGTGAGGTAGGAGGAAGACACACCGTGACTTAACCCTGCAAGAAGCAGCCCTTTCTTCCTTCTCTTCTTACCATGCTCATCTCTCATTTATTCCTTTCCCTCTGCGTCAGACGTACCTGGGCTGGAAATCAGACCTGTCCCAGCTGGCCAAGTCACTGAACAGCTCTGAATGTCATTTGTAGAACTGAAGAGACTGCATTCTCCTGGCCAAGAAAGAGAGATGTGTGCAGTGCCCCACACAGCGCATAGATCATACTACGTATTCACTTTCCTCTTTCCTTTTCTACAATGTCATTCTCTAAATATCTCCTCCTACAATATTAAAAACTAAGACTCCAGTTTAAACAACAGACCCAACTCTCTCTGGTCACTCTGATGATCTCAGTGTAATCAGATCAAAACAGCTGCCTTTGACTTGTATAGATGATGCCCCATGGAGGAGCCAAAGCTAAAGACAGCTCCTGTTCTAGCTTTCCATTTCTGTTTTTGAAGAATCAGTCCCCCTAAGGAAAGAGCCATGGGATTGGGAAATACATTAGAAAGGTGAATGCGAAGCTATACTAAGTCCCCAAAGGGATCAGCCCATAAAACTAACAGTGCACAAGGTATTTCACAGATCAGAGGAAAATCCTGAACAAAGGATTGAGACAGAATGGCTGGTTGCTGACTCTGGGGACACTCCATCATCTGTCAACTGCTGCTGGATGGTTCCTGAGTCTCCAAGACATCAGGAAGGTGCTGTAGTGTCCACTAGGACTTGAAGGACTGATCTCGGCACAGGTGTCAGCCTGGTCGGCCTCCAGGGCTTCTTATCAGCTGTTCCATTCTGTCCTCTCCAGGTATGCATTGTGCTTGGCTTCCCTGATCACACACAGCTCAACCACCACATCCTCACCCAACACCATGTACCCCACAAGGCCTGTCTTCTGTTGGAAGGCACTTATCCATCTTAGGGCTCTTCTTGCGTGGCTCTCCTTCTCTTTCCTGAGATCGAGTCTCTCTCTGCTAAATCCAAATCCCTCTCAACTAGGTGTCACATCTGAAAGAAGCCTGATAAATTAATCCCCGCTAAAATGTCCCAGCTAAAACTGACAGCAGCTTAATGTGCTTTTAGCTTAATGCAGTTTAGACCCTCCCCGGGGTGCCTGCATTTTATCAGGGGATTCCTTAAGACACATCAGGATGGTCCTCAAAGATGAAACTAATGCAGCCTCACATGCAGTAAGGGAGTTCAGGGGAGAAGCATGAAGGTGAATGGGGGTCCGGGCATCATCCCACCTGACTGATGACCCACTTCTAAGTGGAGTGTTCTTCCAACATGCAGTGAGAGATTACTTTCTGTCATGAACCCCTGCCACGCACTGGGAGATTAGAAAGGGAAGAGGAGCTGGAAAGTATTTGTGGGATTTAAAAAAAAAAGTATTCAGCATTTGTTTAGGTTAATACGGTGCCCTAGGGATTGAAGATAGACAGGCTTTACTTTATAGATGGAAAACAAGCCAATTCCCATGACCTACTCCTCCATGATTATAAGACATCTGTCCTAGGACAGAGAACCACATGAGAAATGCCTCCTCTGTGAGACACATGAAGTCATTCGCTGAATCTGTGCCCTGCACTAGAACCCAATTGCAATTAGCATCAATTGCTAGACAGGTAGGATGACCAGTGCTAGACTCAGACAAACTCATGGGGCATGATGGGGAAGGAGCAGCCACGGGGATCACTGTTGGAGTCAAAAGAGTTGCAGTGATGTAAAGAGCCTCAGATTCCTCTGGGAGGAAAGTGGATGCCAATGAGCAGGTTGTAGATATCAGGATAGGCAGCAGGACATGCGTTCTCTCTTGTCCCCATCATGTGAGTGCTCTCCAAATGTGTGACCAACGACTTAGCCTTTTGATTTTCAGCAGAATTGTTGCATCTTTTTGGATCCAAGATATCATTGCTTACAGGGGTTCCACAGGGTTTCCTATTTTCAAAGGTAGCCTCAGTTTCAGATAGGAAGCCTCTTCTTTCTCCACCACAGAATAAGAGTATTGCCTGGTCAGATTTCATGAGAATGTGCCCTAATTGCTGATTCAGAATATATGCTCAGTGAACCTCACTAGCCATATGGTAGACTTGTCCTCTGGGCAGGATTCAGAATTTCTAAAGAAGGACTCAGAAATATTCCCTCCATTCGTTTTCCATCAACCTTTTCCCTCTCCAACCACACTTCTTAGAGGACACAAATTCCAGGTTCTGAATGTGTCTATGCTGGGAAAGATGAAGCCTTGAAGCTCCCCTCTCTTCCTGATCACCCTGAGCCCTGAGCCCCTCCCATAAATCAGGCTGAGGAAAACCCTCCTCTTTGCTTGCCTTCTTATTGCAACCTCTTTGCTTCTTGCCCAAGCAGATTAGATTCAACCCAAGTCCACATTCTCTACTACACCTTCCCTCCCCATTTCCCCAGCAGGAGAATTGGAGGTGACCTTTAAATGTCACTTGCAAATGCCAGCTCATGCTAACTGGCTCCAAACCACTGCACAGACACAGTTTTCCCCAAAGCCAATCAGAGAGCATATTTCAGGCCCAGACATAGGAAAGTTGGCTTCTGGGGACAAGTCTGTGCCTAGAGCTGTGTGTGGTATTGTGCTCAGCCTGAAAACCTGGGTTTCCACAGCTTGGATTCTTCCTGAGCTGGGAGAAGAATGTCTGTGTTATTAAATGTTAGAGAAGAAGATTCCTTCAGCTTTCACAATTCCTGGGAGGAATCACAAGTCACACAAAAGAGTCTCAATTCCTTTTGAGAACATGGTAGCTTCCAGGAGCTCAATAAATAGTTACCTAACCATGATATATGATTTTACTGAATGAATGAGTAAATGAATGAAGTAATAGTGCTGGTAATTTCCACAGCAGCTGTGAAAGGTAAGCATTATCTCTGTATTAAATATCAAGCCACACACATACTTAGTGAAGTTCATTAAGTTGTCTACCCAGCTAATGAGCATTGAAATCAGGATTCAAATCTAGGGTTGACTGACTCCAAGGAAATTTGGAGGGGTTGATCTTGCATCCTATACTTTGCTTCTTCCTTTTCCTAACATCAGGGAGAGGGCTAGAACTTTCCTTTGTCTCACCTCCCTGATGGTTTTCCTGAGTCTCTGGTTCAATTCAGCAATTACTCACCAATTCGCATCCTCCTTTTCTGCTGCCTAAGGGCTCCATTTTCCATTACCTGACTTGATGTGCTTATCGAACATATTGCCTGCAGAAAGAATGAAAGGAAGGAGAAGAGTAGACTCTCTCAAGAGACATCTCATGGGGCTGGGAAGGTGGCTCAGTGGTAGAGTGCTTGCCTTGCATGCATGAGGCCCTGGGTTCGATTCCTCAGCACCACATAAGCAAAAAGAAAAAAGTGGCACTGTGGCTCAAGTGGTAGAGCGCTAGCCTTGAGCTGAAGAGCTGAGGAACAGCCCCCAGGCCCAGAGTTCAGACCCAACGACTGGACCAAAAAAAAAAAAAAGAGAGAGAGAAAGACATCTCATGACTAGGTTGGCTGGAAGAAGGGCAATGGGGAATGTTACAGATGCCTTTGTTTTTCCTAGAAAAAAGAGGCCCAAGACCCAGCACAGGGCCCTAAAGCAGGCCTAGCAAGAGTGATAAATGTGAAATCCTAGAGGGGTTGAGCATAGCCCTGGGTCTAAGAAAAGGGAGTCCTGGGGAGGCTCCATGTCATCTTATTCAGCATCCTTTCCTGGTGTCCTGGTGATACAATGAGTCACGCACTGGGCTCAGGAGTATGCCGTGGTAGTGGGCCGTGCAGATTCATGC
>NW_012267220.1:21570-37800 GCF_000151885.1 Dipodomys ordii | reverse complement strand
TTTTATTGTAAAGATACTATACAGAGGGTTACAGTTACATGAGTAAGGTAATGAGTATACTTCCTATTGGGCATTGTTACCCCCTCCATTGTTTTCCCCCTACTATCCCTTTCCTCCCTACCTTCCCCGAGGTTCTTTTTTTGTTGTTAATTGTGATTACATAATTTCCCAAATTTCACAGTATTGTGGAATAATGATGCTCATTTAAAGTCACAAGTTCATTCTAACTTTCCTGGAGCAAATTGTCTATCACAGTCTATAACATATAACAGTGTACACATATATATACCATACATGTGATCAGCAGCATGGGGATATTTAGTAGTGGTTCGACCAGATGAGTGGCAGTTCTTTGTTTCTTAAGTCCTGTTAATTTTGTCATATCACCTAACATTTTGGATTTAACATCCACTTATCAGGGAGATGATGGCTCACTCTTGTCCTCCTAGCTACTTAGGAGGCTGAGACAAAGATGCTTATTCAGGGCCATCCTAGACAAGCCATTGCTGGACACAGTGTCATGGGTCTAAAAGTAAGCAAATTGCAGCTCTGGCATGGGCCTCAGCAGGTAGTGAGAACATATCCTAAAATCAGCCAGTAAAAAACTGGGCTGGAGATGTGCCTCTGTGCTATCTTGTCACCCAAGCAAGCATGAGATCCTGAATTCAAATCTTAGTTCCATTGCCCCCACCCATACCTCACACCTAAAAAAAAATGATGCCACAGTGAGCATTCCACAATGAGCTTCCTTTAATGCCTCTTCCCTAGACTTATTAGGAAAAGTGAAAATCTCTTCCTGAAGACACATCAGCATTGGTTTCTTTTTTAGGTAATAAACAAACAAACAAACAAATAAATGAGTTGGTGGCATAATCACAGCTAAATTGGAAATGCCGGCATTATCCAGAGAAAGCTATCTATCCAGAGAAGCTGAGAGGCCTCGCACGCACAAAATCATATTTCCCCAGGCAGAGGATTAATTAAAACTATCAAGTGTTCCCAGCTTTTTGAAATTAACTTTGAAAGTGTTTGGTGTGAAGGGATAAAGAGAGAAGCAGGCAGAGGGAGGTGGGGGAGCCCAGGGGCGGGGCTGCCGGTGCCAGAGCTGTGTGTACCTTCTCCTTCTTCTCCTTCCTCTTAGGTGGCAATGCCTCCAAAATGAAATGTGTAGGTTTCTTAAGGGATAGAAACGCAGAAGCAGCTATGTGCCCCTCAGGTAACACCGGGGATATGGTTCTTCGTTCTCTGGTACACATGGGCTCAGTGATTGCACAAGACATGAGGCCAGGTAGTGTGGCGGCCAGGAGGCACAATTGTTTGGCTATGGCTTCTTCCCCTATGGTAGATGTGCTGGATACTTGGTCCCCACTACAGAGGTTCTAGAGAGCTCAGCCCTAGTGGAAGGTGTCTAAGTCATTGGGGAACCCCATCGTCAAAAGGAATTAACATCCAATGTAAGAGGACTATAGGTTGTTACTAAAGCAGTTCGGCCATCTTGGCTCACTCTCTTGACATACTGTCTTGTCATGTGACCTCTCTCTGATGCATGTTCTCACCAAGGGATGCTACACACCGTGAGGCCTCACTACCCGAGGCCAACGCTGGCATCACTGTGCTCGTAGAACTCCAGATCTGAGAGCTGGATAAACCTTTTGTCTTTATAACTTTCCTGGAATTAGGTATTCTGTTACAGAAACCTTAGACTAAGACAATAGGAGAGAAGAGCTCTCAAGAGAAGGATTGATCATTTATACTTTCTCTGTCATGATCTGGGTTTTATTTCCATTTAGACACTGCTCTTTTGCTCCCCTGTGAGTGAATCAATTTCTGGCACTTCTCGGAGCTGCTGGACAGATGGTCATGTTAGGAAGAGAAGCAGCACACAATGCATCAGGCACCTGGAGTGGTATCGTTACTCCACCATTAGCTTTGGGACCACAGGAAATCATCGGTTTCTTCAGGAGTCTACATCTCCTCACCTGTAAATGGTAGTAGCAAGGTGGACGCTCCTTGTCAAGAAGTGAAGCATTAGAAATGAATCAGATTCAGGTGCTAGTGGCTCACGTCTGTAATCCTAGCTATTCATGAAGCTGAGATCTGAGGATAAAGATTCAATGCCAACTGAGACAAACACAGCCAATTGACTCTTATCTCTACTTCACCAGCAAAAAAACAACAAAGCCAGAAGTAGTGGTATGGCTCAAGTAGTAGAACACCACCTTGAGTGGAAAAGCTAAGCAAGACTATAAGACAGAGTTCAAGCTTCAAGCCCCAGGACTTGTACACACACACACACACACACACACACACACACACGTGGGAGGAAAGGACAGGGAGGTAGTGAGAATTTCTACAGAGCCCCAAAATGCCCAATAAATTCTTTTCTAATTCCAAGTTACTCAGTCTTCCTTATGTCAGTAGCGAAGGCATTACTGGTGATGAACAAAAACAGTGTTCCTGATGGAATTCCACTTTTACATGGCCGGGAAATGCATTTCCCTGGCCTTTTGCTGTCACTATGATACAACTCCCCAAAGAATATCCACTTTCCTTTTTCAACAAGCTTGAAATTTCCCAATTCCCGTTCTCCACTGTTCATCTTTCAGTACCTGGAGATCCCAAAAGGATGTGTTCTGGGTCCTATTATCATTAAGGGGTCTGTTTCCCCACTGCATACTAAAATCAAGAAAAGGTAAGCATGTTTTTAGCCATATTTGATGTTCATCCAGCCTTCGATGTCTTTCTCTCTCATCCCTGAGTTAGATTGCATCATTTTCCCCCATCTTCCTTCCCACAGATGCTTCAGGGGATCACAGCTCTGTCATCTCCCCTACCCCCTTAAAAAAGGCTTTGTGTGTTGTTGGTTTAAGCCAATCATGATGGTCTCATTCCCTTTATTAATGGTGAGGCATTAGACATAGTCATTTCAGCCAGTCGGAGATGAAACAATGCTTAGTCTTTTCTGGGAAAGGTTTTCTTGTTTTGAAAAGAGGACGTAGAAAGTAGCCTTTCTCTGCTCCTGGGCGTCTTCACAGATGAATAGCCAACTATGAGGCAGTTTGACAAGGACAAGTGCTGCTACCGTGCATGCAGAACAGAGAGAGGCACAGTAACAGCATTTGACTCTCAAGCTGCCACGCTAGCTGACAGGAGCGCCATCTTGACTCAGGATCACAGACTCCAGGAGATAATTCTATTATTAAGACCACTGGAGTTGAAAGATTTTTCTCCCTTGTAGGTTAAAGTACCCGAAAGATCCATCAACTCTTCAGCGCTGTTTCACCGTGTTCTTGGTCACCAGTTGTCATTCATTCTAGGGGACACTAGTGGCTGACACTGTAGCTGGCAGATGCCATGCCATGTGCCAGCACTGCCAATGTCTCCAGCGTTGCCACGGCCCATGCACTCACTTCGTCTGTAAATCTCCTTCCTCTCCAGTCAAGCTTCCCAAGCCCACACACGGCTCCACACCCCTCCCCCCTCACCCTTCCATTGCATGTGACCGGATGTCTACTTCACTTTCACTGCGCAGCCACAACCAGGGATGTGCCCAGATCTCCAGATTGCTTGCTGACCTGGGCTCCCTCCATCTCGCGGGCCCCCGAAGTTGTTTGCTGCTTCTTCCATTTTCCTGCCAGGGATTGAAATGATGCCATCGCTGGCCATACCACATATTTAATGAGTTGGCTCCTCTTCTCTGCCTTCTTGATACACAAATCCGATGGAAGGGAAACAGGACTTGGCATGCTGGTGACAGTAGCCATTGAGCCTGGCTTTCCCCAACACCTCTTCTCCTGCTGGCTTCATGTTCAACAGCCAAACCACCCTCTCCTCCAGCGAACCCTGACCAGCACAGTTGAGTCCTTCCTGGACCTTTCCCTGGGGCTGATAGTCTTCCTCCTGCAGACTCCGTCAGCTTCCTTACAGTGACACAGAGAAAATAGTGCAGCACACACAGTGTAGCATTTTTCTGGCCTGACATTCTTTTGTACTCAGATTGTTCTTCAAAAGCTAAAGTGAGCCTATGCAGTAGAATGCCTGTGTGTGTGTGTGTGTGTGTGTGTGTGTGTGTGTGTGTGTTCTTCTCCACCTATTCCTTGTTACTTCATTTATTCAATTACTATTCATGCATGAAAGATCAAATCATGAGTTACTTTCATGCTAAAGACTTTCCTAACAATTTTAAATCTATTAATCTCTTTATTTCTTGGGACAGTTATTGATCATGTAATTTAAACCTTAATTTTGCCATAAGCTCTCCTTCAAATGTGTGTGTGTGTGTGTGTGTGTGCATGCACACACACATGTGAGTGCATGCACACAACCAAAATGATACGCCCCCTGGATACAGAGCCTAGGCTCTTTGTAAAAATGTCCCTCGCAATATAGTTCTTTATATGATTTTTGCCAGAAAAGGAAGGCCTTAAGCTGGTGGCATATACCTATAATCCTAGCCACCCAGGAGGAAGAGATCTGCACGTCTTGGTCTAAAGAAAACACTGGCAGGAAAGTCCATGAGACTCTTCTCACCAAGGAACAGCCCTCCCCCCCCAAAAAAAAACTGGGGGAGAGGGAAGGAAATAGATATGGTCTTTTTCAATGAGAAGACATTAGATTGTTCTGGAAAGTGAGATGTAGAGTAGAAAGGACTGAGAAGAAGGCAGATTAACTTCCTGGGAGAAGTCTGAGAAGCATCCTCGGAGCTTCCAAATTACCGGCTGCTAACTCTGCTCTGAATCACACACAACCAAACCTGAAGCCCATGACCTCGCTCAGCCTGAGGGAGCTGCCTTCTCTCAGGGCTATGCCCAAAGCAAATCGCTATCAAGCCCTTAATCTAAGCCCCTCGCCCACCATCAGGTCGCCTCCCTGCATATCATACTCGGATCAAAGCCAACGTGCCTCTTGTTGGGTAGAAAACAGATGGCCAGACCAGAGAAAGCTGATGGAAGGAATTGCAAAACAAGTATCAATCAACCCAAGCAACTCGGATTAGCAAACAGGCGCTTTGCAGCTCTGTGCAGGGCTCTCTGGTGGTGTTTTTAGCAGCTTTCTGAATTAAGGATGAGCTGAGGAGCTCATCAGGCACCCTAAGTCTGTGGAAAATGAGGCAGGTGGTGTCTGAGAGCCCCCTCCAACCATGACTTCCTCGTCATGTTTCAGAGGAGCCTGTGCCAGCCAAGGAGCTGAGACAGAATGGCAGAGTAGTTAAAGGGACATCTCCCCCGCCCTTAAGAACATACTTTGTGGGCTACTTCCCAATCTAGCATTGCTGTCGATGAGTCCAATTTGTGGTTTGGGATGCATTTTATCTCTTTGACTAGTTACAAATTCTTTCAGAAGAAAGGCCTCCTGCTATAGCATCAGTGATTTTCATAATACTTAGCATAGTATTAGAAAGAATGCCAACTCTTCCACTGAAATGTGGTCCAGGTGGATTTGATCCATTCCTTTAATTTAGATTCCTAAATGCTCTCTTTTTCAGTATTTTTTTCTATCTTCCTTTTTTCTTTTTGTCCTCCTCATACATTTTTTCCTATTGCTTCTACATCTATATACAATCCTTAAGACAGGTAATCAGAACTTATATTTGATTCTAGATCTCTCTCTCTCTCTCTCTCTCTCTCTCTCTCTCTCTTTCTCCAGGTCCCTAGTAACTGAGTCATGATTGAGAAAATCATGGGTTCTTCATTAATATTTGATGGTCTTAATTGACTGTGTGGGATTGTGAATACAGGTAGAGCTAACCTGGTGGGACTGGAGTAGTGCTGCCCATTCTGCTGCTGATCTGTTCCATGGGCTACGTGTGGGCTGTCAGCACCAGCTGACCCACACTACTGACCAGAGGAATGACCAGACTTTGGAATCCTCATTTTACAATCAGAAGAAGCTGATGTCCCAACAGGAAGCTCAGAAATAATTTTACCAAGAGGATTGGACTTCTGACTTAAGTTTCCCATTTATATAATCCTGACATGCTCATTGATTCTCTATTATTAAACTAGATGAGATATATCCCATGTCCAGCACAGCATCTGTCATGGGGCAGGTGCTCAATTTGTGATTTCTAGTTTATTAGAAGATTTTTTTATGATAAACATGAACAGATTTGTTATCCATTTCTTTCTGAAGTTTTTGCTTTCTTTTTGGGGCCTTTAGATAAGAGTTACAACAGAAAATAACAATGTTTTTTTAAACAAATGAAGCATGATGATAACCTCACAAATTTCCTTGTGAGTATTTGGGTATTAAACCAGGAGAGTGACAAAAGTGACACTTTGATCACAGGTTGAGCCAACTGGCTTGCTTTCTCAAGGTCATTCTGCTTCATTCACACCCTTTTGCTGTTCAATTTCTCTCTTTTTCTCTGGCAAACTACCATAAGACCAATTTGTGGATAGCAAAGAAGAACTTGGCAAGCAGGTCTGATACATCCCAAGAGGTAGGGTCCCAAAGCATCAAGCTTTACTGGACTTCTCTATGGGTGTGGTCTTGGGAAATAGAAACTCTAAATACAGTAAGAATGTACAGGAGCAAGTTCATGGGAGCTGAGAGATCAAGGAACTTCAAGTTCCAGTTCTACTATCCAGATCCCTCAATAAAGATGTAATTCAACATCAGGATTGTGTGATCAACTGGATGTTTGTTCTTTCGGAGTAGAAACCCAAGAACACTCTGGAAAATTATAGAACTATTAAGAAAGTTGTAAAGCCTACTCCAGATGTTTAGATATTCTGGTTCTTCCTGGGGCAAAGGAAGACCCAATAGAGATGGAGATGGAAGTTCAAATGGCAATGGGGAGTGGAGTGGGGAGCGTTCACTGCAACTGGCATCCAGAGGTTCCAGCACTAATGTTAACACAGGCTGACTTCTGAGATACTTCCCTCTTCTTACTGAGATTACCCTCCTGCCCAGCTGTGCTAAGTCTTGAGTTCCGTGTTGGTCCTCCCTTATATCCTGTGAGTAGACAGGCTCTGTGAGAATGAGAGGAGAGTATATAAATAATGTATATGAAGTAGATTCAGAAGAATCTGTATATTTCAGCTCCACAGAGAGCTTTTAAAGCACAGCTAGCCAAAGTTTAGATCAGACACCTACCAGGCCAACATAGCCCCTGATCTCAACGACTGCCCCCTTTTCCCCTGTGGTTCTTACAATCTCGCTGCTTGACTTAGGGAGATGCAATTGGCTGGAATTCTTAAAAGATCAGGGCTAAGCAGTTCAGCAGGGAGAAAACCACATCTACTGGAAAGCATTGTGAAAGACAGAGATGTTGTTAAAATCCGATTTGGCCCATGTTCCCTGCCTCCTGTTGACAGGCTTACCTTCAAATTAATTAAAAAGTCAAATCTGACTGTCATCCCAGGATCTAGTGAAAGAACAAGACATCCGTAAAACACCTTGCGTTTGCATAATAATTTTATGCTTTTCTAGGTGCTTTATCATCCATTGGTCCATTGGAACTTCATGACAACTCTGTAGGGAGAAAAGTACTGGTGCCAAGCTGCCTGAGTTCAAACTCCACTCTTGCCTCTGCCAGGCTAATGGCTTTGGTATAGCCTCTAACACCCTTGGTAAAATGCACATCAAAACCATCCTTAGATCCTTGGTTTTTTGGAAGGAATAAATGAGTAGCTATGTGTAAAAAGTTATAATAATGCCTGGTAGAAACAAAGAACTGAGAATGCCTTCAGTTTTATTTATTCTGCTTTATAGCTGTAATCTGAGCTGCAGACCCCAAATGACCACTGAATAAGAATTTACTTAAACTTTGCCTCAATTCCTACCTGCAAACTAGGAACCCCGCCTAGCTCAGAGACTTCCTAGATACAGAAAACTTCCTCAGATACAGAAAACAATGCATTAAGGAAAGCTTCAGATGCAGTGACAGGATCTAAGCCAGGGGAGGAGGGTTCCACAGATGGCCTACAAAGAGGGAGTCCACTGATACCACCATTCCAGACATCCCCAAAGGACAAGCATATACTAAGTCAAACAAGAAAGAGCCTGTTGGGCTGGGAAGGTGGCTCAGTGGTAGAGCGCTTGCCTTGCATGCCTGAGGCCCTAGGTTCGATTCCTCAGCACCACATAAACAAAAAGAAAAAAGAAAAAAGCTGGAAGTGATGCTGTGGCTCAAGTGGTAGAGTGCTAGCCTTGAGCTGAAGAGCTGAGGGACAGCGACCAGGCCCAGAGTTCAGGCCCCACGACCGGACCCCCCCCAAAAAAAGAAAGAGCCTGTTAGCTATGATTTATCCCAAAATATTTACTTCCTCTATCTCTGATCTGGCCCAGCCTCGCATTGGGTAAAGAGTAGGGCAGAGGCTTGAAGGTAACCCCTGCTTTTTCACAGATTACCTGTGCCAGGCCTCCACAGACAGGTGCACCAGAGCCCAGCAATGTCCTAAGAAGAATGCCCATCACCTAGCCCTTCTGGACAACCAAATATTTCTCTAGTCCTGGAGTGTATCGCAATCTGTCAAAGATCAGATTGATGTTCTCCACAGCCCTAGGAACAGGGCTGGGAAGCAAAGCAGCCACGATGATGCTCGGAGCATTCTGCCAAAGCTTGAGTCAGAGGTCAGGACTTGGCTCAGAAGAAGTGACCAGATGGCAGATTGTGACAGACCCTTTGGGTTTGGTCCTAAGTTCCCACTATAATTTTTGCTAGGAAAAAAGGACCCAGAGCACAAATTGGCAATGTTTCGACCAAACCACTGAGCAAGTACAGAGAGAACAAGCCAAGATGGAGGGAACTGAATCCCCAACAAGACAAGGTAGAGGGCACATGGCTGGAATTCTATGTTCTTAATGACGGAAGACAAGGGGACAGGCCCTGAGCCCTCCTCCTTCTTCTTCTTAGCAGCTGGGTTGCTATGTGTTTAGTCCGCTGATGCTCTGCTTGTTCTTTATTTGAAAATGGATTCTTCAGCTACAATCAACCACAAAGTAAATAAAATTATGAAGTCCAGATCTGACACAGTGGCACAATTCCATGGCTACCTCCCTGGCACTACAAGATCCCCCTCCTCAGGACCCTGATCTTTTATATGTTTGCTGCCAAATATATGCATAACATACACTTTGGGCCAGGTCTTAGAAATGTTAATGGTTTAGTACTGGGTGCTAATGGTTTAGTACTGGGTCTGTCCCTTAAAAGCTCACAGGTAGCTGATGAGGGAGCCATTTTTATTTCTCCAGAAGCCACTGCAATAGCATTTGCTGATGTCCAGGACAAGGGCTAAGTTCAGAGTGCACCAGAGCTGGGCAGACAGGAAAGTCCTTCTACGAAGGAAGCGCTGAACCCATGAGACAGAAGTTCATGAAAGAAACAAGAAAGAGCCGAATAAGGATGGGGAGAGAGGGTGTCTTGAAAAGGCCATGAGCTCAGATAGACTTCAAGTGTCTGGGAGGCCATGGGAAGATCGACTGGGAACAGAAGATCCCATGGGGAGCAATGGGGCTGGTGGGAGGAGATGGGAAGGGCCATTCACGGTATCTATTCAAAAACTCCTGGGCCAAGGGAACCTGAAGGCAGGAAAGCTCTGACTTACTTGAGTGAGCAAGGTCAGGTTGCCTTGCTTCCAACCTTCTTACCAGCATCCACCTGAGAGAAAGGGACTAGGGAAAGGGAGAAGGGGATAAATAGAAGCATGAGTTTTTCTTTACATATAGAGGGTTACTCAATTGGCAGACTTGCTGCTCTAGCCCCAGTGCTCAGAGGAGTATATCTGGAGCCTGGGGCTCTACCCCCCCCACACACACCCCAACAATCTGGCATGTACCAAATGACATTGGTCCTTCCCATTGATCTAGTCAAACTGTCAGCACACTGACAGATCAAGCAATGCCTTTCCTGTGTCCTTCTGAGACATAGAGAAGCACAGACACAGGTCAAGGCAAGCCCAGAAAGAAGCAACCAATGAAATCACTGTTGTCTCTGGGCACACCAACTGATCCAGACTTAAGAGTTGTCAGCTCTTGTGAAGACCCCACTCACCACCTTCACATGTCCCATGATCAAGTACACAAGACACGCCTCCTCTCCAGGTCCCTTCTTCCCCACAGTACCCTCCACTCTTGCATCTGTTATCCAGTATGACAAGGGTCTGATTGCCAGGAAAAATACAGGAGGCCTCGTTAAATTAGAATTTCAGATGAACAATGAATAAATTTTTAGCATGTTCCAAATATTGCATGGGAGACAATCTATTTGTTGCTTGTGAGATTCTTATTTAATGAGTCCTGCACTTTTATTTACTAAATCTGGCCACCCTGGGAGGGTGATAGGCAGGAAAGGGGAGAGGAGTGAAAGCCAGGAAGAGACAGCTCCGCTTGTAGAGGAGTGAGAACCAGGAAGAGACAGCTCCGCTTGTAGAGGAGAACCAGGAAGAGACAGCTCCGCTTGTAGAGTAGCAAGAATAACTTTAGGAGCAGTTCGTTTTTGAAATGTCCAGGCAGACAAGCCCGAAGGAGATGGGAAGACAGTCTATTGATAGCACTTGACACCATAACTGCTGGACAATTCTCTGGAGCAGGGCTACTACAAAGTGTGACAGCATAGTAGTGTCCTTATCAATGTCTCCTGATGCATGAGATTTTTAATACTCAGCATAATTGTTTTTCAAATCATGATAGTCAAAATATTCCGTGAATTTTACTAGAATCCCCATTATACAAAGATTTAGAAAGGGTGAGTCACTAGTCCCATAATCAACTCATAGTCCCATAACTAATGCCTAACAATGCTCAGTTATAGAGCCTTTGGAAGAGTTTGTCATTCACAATCTGCCTCGTCGTTTCTGAGATGGGGGGTGTGGAGGAGAGAGGAGATGGAGGAGCCATGACCCTGGGATTCATTTGGGACAGAGTTAGTGTGGAAGGTGGACTTATCACTCCCATGCTCCTGCTCTTTCCCAGCTGAGGACTTGAAGGGCAAAATGCAGTGAACTTCAGCACAGGTGAGGTAGCTCTAGAAGTCCTCTCTGGGGTAAAGAGTCCCACCACTAAACACCCACCTAATAAGAACAAAAATAGAAAGGGCTTCATCCCATAAACCAGAGGAGAACTTGAGAGACAAATTTAAAAAAGACAACACTAGCACAAAACCTTGCTGAGTTTACTCCCCACCATGACCTTCCAATTATAATTATACCAGCCCTTAATATTAACACGCCCAAGTAATTACAGTTGGCTCCAGCCTCCCACTGAAATCAGATATTAACTTTATAACATGCCCTGTCGGAGCAGCCTGGAGACAAACACCGCATTGCGGAAGCCTGGGGCGATCTCCAGAACATCAGCAACACCAGGGATCTCCTTCAGGATCAACCCAGCCTCCTCAGCCCTTCACTCAGCTAGGCCCACGTCATACCCTCCTGAATAAAGGCATCCCATGTGCAATAAGGAATGGAAAGTCACTTGCTAAGCCCAGTGAAACAAATTTTTCTTCACTCAGACCTTGTTCTCTGTCCCCCAACACACACACACACACACACACACACACACACACACACTACCTAGGTCCATGTAGAGGCAGAGCCCAGGCTGGGAAATGAAATTATTTTCTTGACATCCACTGTGTTCTAAAGGTAAACTCTGGTGTTGATCACTGCACGTGGAGTGACCTTGGATCAGTATTTTCTTCCCTCTTCCGAGGCTGTTTCTTTAACCATCAAATGAGACAGAAGCCTGCTGTGGCAGCCTCGCAAGGATTCTACAGAAATCAGATGAGGTCATGGCTCTGAGAGCACTTTCTATTCTCTACATCCCACATGAGCATCAGGCCTTATTAATTATTTGGTTGGCTCTCACCTCAGAGATCCTTTGGGAGGCTGAGCCGTCCATCTCGTCCCCCGGCTGCACTGGCATTCGGAGACTGTCACATTCCATCCACAACTCTCACATGAGCTCTAATAAATTGCCACTAGTGGGGGGTGGTGGAATCTACATTTATATGTTAATTCTTCTGATTTTTGGAAGTGTGTGTGCATACATTGTCTCATTTGAACTTCACAGACACGCAGTGATTTGTAGGAAAGACACGATCCCCACTTTGTAAGAAATGGACCGAACTTAGAGCAGTGTATTTCCTTCTTGAATTACTTACATTCAAGCTTTTCCTCTGCAAGAGACAGCTGGGAATGAGTTGGTCTCCCACATGCTCACGTGGTCTCAGGAGGCCATGGGAATCAAGTGATCAGATAAATAAAGGAACATCCCAAACCATCTTTGGACAACACCGAGTCACACAGCAGGAGACATTGGCACACAGAGAAAGCCCCTTTGCCAAGTCCAAGTTAAGCCTTGTTTCCAAACCCTGCTCAGTCTTCTTTCCTGCTGGCCAAGAATCCAAGAGGTTCCATTTGTTTTACAGATTAGAAACTCAGGCTCAGAGAGGCAAAATGAAAGGTCAAGATTGAACCTTCAGATGGTGAACAGGCACTGGTGGCACACACATGTAATCCTAACTACTCAGGAGGCTGAGATGTGAGGATCTCAGTTCAAAGCCAGCCCAGGCAGGAAAGTCTGTGACACTCTCATCTCTAATAAACTACTCAGAAAAAGGCAGTGGTGCTATGGCTCAAGCGGTTAGAGTGCTGGCCTTGAGTAAAAAGAAGCTAAGGGCCAGAGCCCAGGCCCTGAGTTCAAGCCCCAAGGGCAGGCAAAAGAAGATGGTGAGCAAAATCACACAGGACCTCTTCCTACAAGTGGCTGGAGGAGGACTCATTATGCCAACTTGTACCTCCTCATCAACCTGTACCTCCTTCTGGGGCCCTGAAGCTATATCCACTCTTGCAGGGTTAAGACTTCCCAGTAAAAGTATCTGCAGACAACTTGTGTGCTAACCAGATCATATTAAATTCCACCAACAGGGGCTCTGCTGAGAAGTAAATGAGGTTGAAGAAGGAAAAAAAAAATCCCAAGTCAGAGTGTGTATAAAATATTTTCCCTAGAGATTTGGTGCAAGGATGGTTTTAATTAACTGTGCATTTCATTTAAGTTTTAGCAGGCGAGTTATTGTACATTAAGTAAATACCAGTTGGTTATTAGGAATATATTTACTTCTGACTTAACAACTACAACAGGTTATAGATAGAGATTTCCATTAAACCACAATCTGGTACATTTGTTTGCAATAATCAATTGTTCTTTACTCAAGATATAATAATTGCCTTATTGGCTCTACAGAGTCTCTTCTTTCAGTAATTCATGGCATGTAAATTCTTCACTTACTCTCTCTTTTTCTCCCAGAGGAACAGGGAAAATAGAAATTCTAGAACTTCATGCAATACCTGGGACTTGTGTAGATTCTCTGCAGCTTTCCCATGGGAGAGACCTGAATATTGGGCCAGTAAGGAGAGCCAGGGAACTGAGTTTAAATAGCAAATGATTGTTCAAACACAACGTAGGGCATGCTCATACTAAAGCATTATATCTGAAGTTCAAGTCTAAGCGGGCATCCTGGGTTTTGCTTTTATTTGTGTTTTTGTTTTTGTTTACATGCTTCGTCCATCAACCCTATTCCTGAGGGACTGGAATGATCCGGAGTGATGTCCTGGGAGCTACTATGGATACCACCTTTGCTCCCAGCTTGGGATCGCTGTTTATGAGATGTTTGAAGTGAGTGAGAGGAGCTGGATTGGCAGCTGCCTTCACATCCAGGTGTAAGACAAGTCCCCAAGCTCTCTGGACAGATGTCTGATGTAGCAGTGGCCTCTAATGTGGATTCTCTCACATGTTCTCCTTTTCCTTCTCCACTGTGGGTCACCGATTACATAATCATAGAGCTGGGAGGTTGAACCAGGTCTAACCAATGAGGACACAGACGCTCAAGAAGCAAACTGACCTAAGCAGGACCATAGAGCTGATTGCTTGCAGAAACTTGACCTTATTTTATGGTCATCATTCACCACTATCATCACTTCTTATAATTAACAAAGTGTGCCCATTGAGTGTTAATTATATGTCAGACACTTTGATCAGAAAGTTCTCCCAATAGACCTATGAGGAGGATATGCTGCCATTTCTATATTTTGTTAAGAACTAGAATCAGAGTCTCTACTGAGAAGCTGTGAATTCTTCCCTTGAAACTCCATCAATCTTTCCTTTTCAGCTTGGCTTCTGTTTTGCTTCACCCCTTCTAAGCTCTTGTATAAATAGTTCTATAGTTATCTATCATTTACTAAAATCCCAACACTGAATCAGGCCCTGGAAGAGGAAGAGGGAAGAGAAGCAGTATTGCAGCAAGGCTGACAGTGTGACCACAAGCTCCAACTGCATGAACTTTGAGCCTTAATGTCACCATTCACAAGCTGACAAGTATAGGCAACTCATGTGCTTTTCTGATTTGTAAAATGGGCTTTTCATTTGTGCTTAGAGTAATATCTGCGACATGGTAAGCACTGAACAGGTACTTGCTTATTCTTACCAAGTAAACAAGCTATCCAAAACATGAATAATTAGCAGAAAGTAGCAGAGCCTAAAGAATGCAGCAGCACCATGTTTTGAGGCTAGCTCAAGCCTTACCTGCCTCTATCTTGAAGCCACTGAGTCCAGTTCTGGGAGAGATACTCCCCCACGTTGCCCAGTTAGACTCAAATCCCATGAAAACTATTACATAGGACAATAAATATAAAGATCTGGTCCTAAGGTTTTTAGAGGAGCTTCATTATGAGGAAGAGCTTGCATTATGTCATGCAAAAGTAATGGAGATTCCAATAGTTAAGAGTTCACTTTACTTCTTCCAGGCTGTTTTCTCCCACCATGAGAAGTATACCAAAATGCCAGGCACTCCTACAACCCAATTACCAAAAACTAGAGCACATGTTCACCACACATAAAATCATAGAGTTAAACCCATAAGTATTAGGTCATAGTAAGATAAACTCATGTTAAGTATGACATTAAAGTGCAGTTATTCGAGTAATGTCTTGGTCTTTATTTATTATATCAGACTTCGTTCAAAAATGATTGAAAGGCCAAAAATGATGTTATGGCTCAAGTGGCTATTCTTGAGCAAAAGAAGCTCAGGGACAGCTCTCCGGCCCTGAGTTCAAGCCCCAGGACAGGCACACATGCGTGCACATGTGCGTGCATGCACGCGCACATGCACACACACACACACACACACGCACACACACAGTTTGAAAGGTAGTTCCCAAACTGCATGACATACAAGACGTATATTATTGATGGTCACAAAAGTACTTTGAATTTCTAAAACTTTCATTGAAAATCTCAACACTAATAATCAGAGTGAATAAAAATAAATAAAACTATTAAGTAATTAATTAAGTTCGAGAAACTAGTTCTCGCAGTGAATTTCACTCGTCTTTCTTTTAAGGCTTAGCAATTTCCACCTTAAAAATGTGTCCCAGAGCATCAGAAAAATGAAAAGCTAATAGAGTCATTTTACAAAGTTGGCATATGCCTTAGAGTAATATGGAAAAAGAAGAACGAACCAAAATAGAAAACTGTAAATACTGTCATTATGAGTATAGATGCTAAAGTCTTAAGGAAAAAATAGCATATGGAATTCAATAGTACAACAAAATAATGATAGCTGTTACCAAGAATAAATAAATAGGAACTCTAAAATGAATTATTAGAAAGCCTATTACTACAAAACACCCCATCAATTAGAAAAGCTTAAAATCTTCTCAATGCCTGCCTAACTGTTACTCGGTAATATTTTTGGTTAACAATTTTGAAAAGTAGTCGTGAAAGAAAATTTCCTTAAAGGCTACCAAGCTTCACCTCACTGCTTATACCATGTCCTGTTCAAAATAGGTCTCCCAGGCAGAGCCACTGACCCTATTTTGCTGTGTCACAAGTCAACCCAGAGCTCAGACGTTTAAAACAACATTATTTATTTAGCATCTGAACCTGAAGGCCAGTGAAGTGGTTCTTTCAGTCTTTTTAAATTAATTTTTATGGTGAAAAAACTGTACAAAGGGGTTACAGTTATATGAGCAAGGTAATGAGTGCATTTCTTCTTTTTTTGGTCAGTCGTGGGGCTTGAACTCTGGGCCTGGGCACTGTCCCTCAGCTCTTCAGCTCAAGGCTAGCGCTCTACCTCTTGAGACACAGCGCCACTTCTGGCTTTTTCTGCTTATGTAATGCTGAGGAATCGAAACCTGGGCCTCATGCATGCAAGGCAAGCACTCTACCACTGAGCCACCTTCCCAGCCCATGAGTACATTTCTTATCCAGCATTGTTGCCTCCTCCTT
>NW_012267220.1:14895-20970 GCF_000151885.1 Dipodomys ordii | reverse complement strand
AGAGTTGATTGTGTTAGGGATGATGTGCTCCTGTCTCAAGTATAACTAGTACAGTATTGGCTCTGTCCCAAAGTCCCATCTTTCCCTAGGGCATCCCAGGTCTATCTTTCTCCTAGACATAGAGGACAGCATCAGTAAGAAAACTACTTTTAAAGCCCTTTGTGCTTCATGATTGTGACCATCCCACTAGCCAAATCACACTGCTAAACTCAAGATAAAGGCAGAACGCTTCAGAACTACACACCAAAGGGTACAGCTAGAGGAAAGAATGAGAGGAACAAGGATCCACTTATCAGTCCGTAACGTTAGACTTCCCAGAATATCAGCATACTAGATGATCATCGATTTTACATTAAAGTTTTATGTTTTACCTAAAAAGGAAATATTACTTGATCAAATAGCTGACAATGTGTTACGCATGGTAATAAACAAGGTTAAACAATTTCTTTACAAATAGGACTTGTCAGTTTTTCATGAATATGTCATGAGAGTTTCTATGTAAAGGTCATAGCATTTCCAAACGAGCTGAACATGGAACTTAATTTTCCAGGGAGCATTGGGAAGGTCAAATGCTTGTAGGATAGACTGGAAAATGTAGATATAAATTTATAAAATGACATTCACAATAGCCAAAAGAGAAAAGATATGTTAAAAATGACCCTAATAATAAATTACTAGAATTTATATACAGAAAATAACAAAACTTCTCTGAGAGATATAAAATAAAAATTTAATTAAATGGAGACACACTATTTTCCTAGAAGGAACAAATCAATATTGCAAAGGAGGCAATTTTTTCTACATTGATTTACAGATTTAACATTACCCCAATGAAAGTCTCAATGAGATAATAATACCCAGGTTTTGGCAAGAATACAGTGGAAACAGACATTTTCATACACTGCTAGTGGTAGTTTAAATTGGTGCAGTCTTTTTAAGTAGCAATTTGGAGCCTTTAAAATTGTGCATACCTGTTGACCCAGATCTGGAAACACACCCTAAGGAAATGATTAAATGTGAACAAAAATCTCTTTGCAGATTTTCATTACACTGTTAAAAGGCAGCAAAAATTGGTAATAACTTAAAGATCCACCAATAGGGGTAACGCTTGGTAGGTTTTCAGACTTTTAATACCTACTGAAAATTATGCAAGATGATTTCAAAGTTTCAGCTCATCATTTCAAAGTTTTGTCAGACAGAAAAATACTTTGCAGATTACTTGGAAAGACAGCAGAAGCAAGATACTAAGATGTGCTGCAGTACAATTCCTACTGTGTTACCCATATTCCCATAGAAGGCAGAGCAGGCAGAAATAAAAAGTGTCTTGGATTTATGCATTTTATTTCACTTTTATATCTCTTAAATCTTATATAATAAGTATGCACTGTACACTTATATTTTAAATAATATCCCAGTATATGTTTCATGCATGAAAAAAACTGTTTTCCTTTAAAAACAGAAATAATATCAACCAATATAATGTTGGAAAACAAAAATTATTGCAATGGAGATGCACCCTACTAAGTAAAGAAACTTGAAATATTATAATGATTTTGAAGAATTGACATACTGATGGGTAAAAGTCCCAAACAGGCTATCAATGTAGAGAACCAGAAAAATTATGCTTTTAGGATGGTATCATAATCTAATAAAAGTAATAGATTTTTTTGTAAGTAGGCTTAGGGAGAATCTACCATTTAGGAAAGAAAAAAGATCTTTGCCACATACCCTACACAGACAAAATAGATTCTAAGCATTCAAAGAATTAAGTTTAAACAATGAGACTATTAAAAAAATAGAATACTGATATAGGCCACCAACTGAATTGGAAATATGTAACTTCTAAAACACAATCCATGGAGATGTAAGTTCTAAAACACAACCATCAAAGGAAAGTGTGATTGATGTTACTATTTCATAATTCAAAGACTCAAGCTTCCAGATGATAGAATACAAAGGTGGAAGACACAAAAACTTGCAGAAAACGCTTGTAATACATAGAATCTTTACATGGGGAAAGCTGTTACAGATTCCCTCAGAAATGGGAAACAGTTTTCTGAACAACCCACTCTGAAGGAGATAGACATCAGCAAGTCCAGTACTTCCCTGCTGTAATCTCTCCAAGCCTCAGTTTTGTCACCTGTCAAACAGAGCATAGCCAACCAAACCAAAACAGTCATTGTGAGGATTACACAGAATAAAGTATATACACTATTTGTTGCATATCTGGTATTCGGTGACTAATAAGTGTTAACTGAAGAAAAATTTTAACTTGACTTGTCTACATGGTATCCAGTATATGAGAAAGAGAGAGAGAGTCACTTTGGCTGGATTTTAGGGATACAACAGTGCACAAAACAAAAGCAGTTTTTTCATATGAGTATACATGTTATTGAATGTGATATATTTCAATAGGGTAGGGACAGGGTGGCCTAGGCCATGGAAATCTACTCATCTCCATGTCTAGGATGCATAGAAGGCTACAGAAGCTGATGGCTTTAAGGGGAGTTCTAGAGGGTGAAGTATCTTCCAATCAAAAGGGATGGAGGTTATCAGGAGGAGAGGAGCCAACTAGGCTGAACATAATGTGGGAAAGGAGAAGAGTCTAGAAGGAGTCAGCATGGGGCTCCAGGTAGGATTAGAAAGGCCAAGCTGTTGACAATAAGCCCCAGGGGAGTTTTAGAAGGGATGAGCTCTGTAAAGGCTAACTCCAGCTTCAGCATGGAAAAGAAACTAGAAAGCAAAGTGCCAAGGGGAGACGTGGGGAGTCCAACTGGGAGCCAGAGCTCTGCCTGAGACAGACCATGGAGGCTGAGGGAGGCGGGACCATGCTAACCATAAAACAACATAATGTTAAAACTTAGACCAAAGAGTGGAAGATGTAGGAATCAACAGGTGATGGGCTACAAGGCAGTAACTACACCAGTTAGCTCTGCTAAGAGCGTATAGGAGAGGAAAGAATCAAGACATGGACGAACAGAAGAAGCATCAGAACAGATGACACTGAAGCCAAGGTCCTTTGGAGTTCTGGAGTAAAAATGGGGAGGGAGGATGTTAGCCACTCTACCATGGAAACTCTGGGAGAAATACAAGTTTTATTTCTGCTGAAAACGCTCCAATGGGGTGTCAAAATTCTGCTGACAGAGGTTTCTCTTAAGGGCATGCCGGGGTGTAGGTGTACTGCCATCCAGTGGCAAGATGAGAGGTGCAGATGGATTCTGTTTCATGTCCTCCTGCTAAACTAACCCTGAGAAAAAAAGGAGGGCTTTTCAGGGGAAAGAAATAGCCCACCATAAATCAATGATGGGGCCAGAAAAGACAGGCAGAAATTTTGTTTTACCTCGTAAGGAGAGATGGTGCCATTATTAAACCTTTCTAAGAAGTGCTAATATTTATAACTAAATGCCTCTCTCCTTCCTTCCCTTCCTATCTCCATGATTGATGGATACTGGAGGGCATAGCTTAGGGAACAGGAGAAGGCAAGGCGATTGAATGAATCCTTGGTAGATTCATTTTACTAAGTGGAAGAAGTCAGAATTTATATCTTTGTCTTTTTAAACAATCTCATTCTTAATATAGTCAGTCTTATATTCTGTCCATCATTACAAATTTCCGACTTTAGCTATTGCTTATGATTTAAGTCAGATCCAAGACATATTTATTTAATATTAGTTATTTTTGTGGAAGTTGTTCGCCTGGATTCTGAAGATATGAGCATAAAAGGACCTATTCTTTTCTTACAGTTCCACCACCACAACAAAATCCAACTCAGAAATGGGCAAAGAACTTAAAATAGGCATTTCTTTAAAAAAAAAAAAAAAAGGTCAACAAACCCATGAGAAGATAAATCAGTAATCATTGAAATGCAAATCAAGTCCACAATGAGCTAACACCTTGTTCCATAAGATGAGCATTGGTGAAGATGTCGAGACAATGGAAACTTGGAATATTCTTGGTAAGAATAGAAAATGGTATGGCCATTGTAAACGACATGGTGGTGATACTCTTCAAACACAAAAGTTGATTATCAGATGAATCAGAATTTCCGCTTCTGGATACATTATCCAAAAGGACTAAACATGGATCTTGAGATATTTCAACACCTGTGTATCAGTATTCACAGCAATCAAAAGTGGAAGTAATAAAAATATCACCAACAAATCATGGTATATGCATGCAGTTCATTACTTGTCCTTACCAGTAACAAGAAGAACATAATCCTGACAAAAACTACAGCTAGGACAAATCTTA
Organism: Dipodomys ordii; assembly: GCF_000151885.1. Lineage (NCBI taxonomy): Eukaryota > Metazoa > Chordata > Mammalia > Rodentia > Heteromyidae > Dipodomys > Dipodomys ordii. Next base: position 16,719 of record NW_012267220.1, on the reverse strand, counting down.
ACAGTGTATAAAATGAGAAAGGCCAGGCACAAGAACATAAGTATGTGTGATTCCACTTCTATTAGGTCCCTAGAAGAGCCATATGCATACAGACAGTACAATGGTGCAAGCTGATGAGACAGAGGCCAGTCAGTAAGGCGGGAAGCATCCACTGCTCAGTGGATAAAGAGATTCCTTTTTGCCAGATGAAGAGTTCTAGAAACAAATGACACAACAACTCATGTGAGGATATTTCACATTGTATTACCTAAAAACGGTCAAGAGAGTACTTTTTTAATTTGTGGATTGCACCACAGTAAGAGACTTATTCTTTCTCTTTAAGTAGCTTTATTTTTGTGACAACAAAGAAATTCACTATTCCTCAATCTCAATCTTTCTATTATGTCTCTGGTTTAGGGGCTGCCTTCGTCTCTTCTCTGCTGCTTTAACTAAATCCCACAGATTGAGTGATACATGAGTTTGTCTGTCTCGTGGTTCTGGAGGACAGAAAGTCCAAGAGCATGATGCTGATTCGGCTCAAGTGTGGTGAGGACCCTGTGCTATGAGAGAGTGTGCCCATTACCATGTGGTAAGACAGCAAGAGTGGGTCAGAGCCGATCAGCCCAAGGTTGATTCTTTCCTAAAAATCCTACCAGCCCAGTTACAGGAGCTCCACCTTGATGCTTTCTATCTAAGTATGGATGCCTCCCAATACCCTACCTCCAAATACCATCAATATATGGGCTTGGAGGGGATATGTGAACCATGGCAGATACTTCACCTCTGTGTTTTAGTGGAATTTATTCTGTGTGAATTTAGTTCTCCCAATTTTTCTGTAAATGTATTGGTCTGTATTACTTTAATTTTAGAGTGCAGAATCCAGAGGTTTAATAAAGATATTTGGATACTAGATAGAAAAGTACCACAAAACTGGGGAGTCTGCCATGCATCCTGCCTCGTTCATTTGAAGGCTCTGTTTTTTCTAATCTCAAAGAAAACATTCATTACTCTGTCCTTAACACTCTTATAAGAGGATCATCTGTGACAAATGCACTGGTAATTAGTGCCCAGATGGACAGAGTGATCTTATTGTAGGTCAAGCCAATCAGCACCCTCCTTCAGGTTCCTCAGGACAGAATAGAGGGTATCTCTAGGTGAAGGTCTCATTCTCCAGGTGATTTTGCCCTTTCTTTTCAAGTAAGATTGAAGAGCTCTCTTCACCACCAGTTCCAGCACCAGCCTCTACGCCAGAAGAAAAGGCTCAGAGGAGAACAACTTCTTTTTTATGGGCCTCTATATCATCTTGAGCAAGTTAAAGTTCCAAGGCATTGAGGCTCAGAGTTAGAAACTAACAAAGGATTTCCTCCTTCTTGGAATAGTGACATTCTGAAGTGCTCACTTTTACAAGTCTTCAGCAGAAACATGAGACAGGTAGAAAAAGAAGAATGAGGGGGAGAGGAAAAGAGAGAGGAGAAGAAGAAAGAAAGAGAAGGAGAAAGAAGAGGAAGAGGAAGACAGAAGAGACAGACATAATGAGAGACAGAGACAGAGAAAGAGCTTACATGCATTAGTAAAGTAAACATTTCTGCAATGTCCGTATCAGCCTCTCTCTGGGAGTTTCCTACACTTCAACAATAAAAGGGTGAGGTAGAGGCCTGTTCAGTGTACTATCTTCCTGACCAGACTAACTCTAGGTCTTTCAGACACATGTGGACCAGAGCCTTGCTGTCAGTAGGACCTTCATTGCTTGGAGCCACTCTTCCCTGTCTTCCATGCTGACATTTAGAAACCAGCTACATTTCCGGGTCTCTATTCAGAAAATTTCGGCCTGAGCCAAGGAGACCT
>NW_012267220.1:0-13965 GCF_000151885.1 Dipodomys ordii | reverse complement strand
AAATAAAATAAATTAAAAAAAAAGAAACCAGCTACAGACGGGCTCGTTCATATTTTGTAGGTCACTTAGATCTTGGTATTTTTAGATTCAGTAACAGAAATAGCTCATAGGAGTGTCGCACATTGTTCTCCTGGCCCTCTTTATGGATGATGCCATAGAGTGGGTGGAAGAAAGAAAAAAGAATCTGAGATCAGGTCAGAGTTCTGGCTTAATAATATGATGTGTTATCTATAAAGCCTACACAAGTTACTCTGCCTCTTCAAGAGGTATTGGGTGTTGTAAATGATTACGTTGGTAGCTTCTCCTTCTAAAGTTGTTGGAATCAAATGAAACACTCTATTGGAATATCACAAATATCTATCAACTTGAAATGTCACACATTGGTGTAGAGCTGCTACCCACGTGAAAAATACATGGTCCTCATGCCAAATCCAGTCTGCTCTACCCCTGGGATTATAGTTCGGATCTTGAATACCCTGCAAAGATCCTTCCCAGGCCATGGTGCTACTGGGAGATGATGGAACCTTTGGAGGTATGGCTTCATAGAAAGGAAACTATATCAGGGGTGTGGCTTTTAGAAGGATTGTGGGACTCTGATCTTTTTCTCTGTTTTTCATAATCCAGCCATCATGAAGTAAACAGCTTTGCTCCAATCTATACCTTCTGCCACTGCTTTGCTACAGGCACAAAAGAAATAAACCTATTGGTCTTAGACTGAATCCTTATGAACTGTAAATCAAAATTAACCTCTCCTCTTTTCTTTTTGGTAATAGAAATCCGACTGATATACCTTGCTTAACTCACGAACATTTACACTAGTTGAAATACTTTAACCCAGCTTGCAAGCTCCAGATGTCACAGTCTCAACTGCTATATATTGTTTCATTCATGGGATTTGTTAACACTGTCAATCTTGTCCAGGAAGTTAGAGTTTGAGAACTCAACATGGAACTGTGAAGGTGAGCAGGATAGGATAGCAATGAGAAAATATTTTTCTTATAATTTGATAATCCTGAATTGTGATTTTTCACAAGCAAATCAGAAATGGTCCTTAGACAGAGGAAGAATCTCATTCACTGATCTGCAAACAAAGATTCAAGAGTGACAGAGAAAGGTCCTAAAAGTAGAAATACCATTGTCACTGGATAATGATAACATGCTACATACAAAGCATCACTACAGGCAGAAGGCCTCTTAGTCCTCATAGAACTGAGTCTATATAAGATAAATAATGCAGTGGCACATTCACTAAAGCTCATAAATAAAATGCAACATCAGAAGGAATTAGTATCCAATTAAGGTGGCATTCCCAACCAGGGGGAGACAAAGGATTTATTTCACAAAATGAAGTTAGGATAATTTGTCAATTACTTGTAAAAACAGCTTCTTTACATTGTATCCTTCACACTACAAACCTACATGAACTGCAGACAGACAAAACCACTAATTTGTTTTTACTATAAAGAAAGACCTCAAAGAAAACATGTGTACCTATCTGCTTTAATGAATAAAAGCACTTCTCAGTATAAAATAAAAGAACTATCAAGGAAAACAATTGTTATCTTGACTAATTGAGCACTTAAATATACTTAAAATCTAAAGATATCACAAACAAAATTAAGATGAAATGACAAGCTAAAAAATAGTTAATTGAAAATAAATTTTTAAAAAAAGATCTGGTATACAGGGATGAACCAAACCCAAAAGTTCTCAACATTCAAAGAGTGTTCAATCAAGAAGAAAGACAGATATCAATATCAGGCCCACCCAGAAATAAGTATTTATGAATGTCAACATGTCCTATGAAGCCAAAATAGTGGGGAACCATAGTGAGAGGATCTAAAGTTAGATGAAATGGCCAAGGAGGAACTTTCTGAGAGAATAATTGTACAGAAGCTACATTGGTGAACAGGAGTTAGTCAGGGAGAGAGGCTGGGTAGGGATAAATGATCCAGCCAAAGAGAAGACCTCCCTGTATGGCATAAGACAACAGTGAAAATGTCTGCAACCACTGTTAAGGTATGAGAACTGCAAGGGAGACTAGACAAGAATGGGATGGGTAAGAGTTTTATATTTTTAATTGTAATTACAAGGTCCATCTATGTCTGATTCTTATTGATCTGTGAAACAGCCCTATTGCTCTAAAAGGCATGCAGATAGAGTAGACACTTAAAGAAAATTCAATGTATCTATAAGAGACCCCTATGGAGCAGCCTAGGGAAGAAAGAATGGAAAGTGACTGAACAATGGGGAAAGTACATAGTAGGGGTGAAGGGAACCTTGAAGATTGTGTGCTTATGATGATTGCCCCAACTCTTCTAAGTTAGCGAGAGATCATTGAGTTGTATGTTTATATCGTGTGCATTGTATGTTTTCTTGGTATTTTTGTCTCTATAATGAAACCCTGACACAGGATTAGGAAGAGTATGGAAGAAGCTTATTAGCACACAGTTTGGAAGTTCGAAGGCCACATGGCATACCATATGCTTTGCAGCAGGAGTTGCCCGTTGGTTGCATGACCACATGACACAGCCAGCAGAGGCAGGAACACCACAGATGCAATGTAATTGCTTATCAAACCAGAGCAGAGAGGATCAGGTGAACCGGGCTTGAGGCTTGCTCTTTTAGTAACAACCCTGTTGGGAGAACTCAAAGTCCCATAGGAGAACTACCAAGTGGTTGCTCTCTCCCCACCCCCCACCCCCGACACACACTCAGTACCTAAGGAGCTCTCAATAGACTCCACTTTTTAAAGGCCCAAGAGCACTTCCCAATGATACTGCTCTGAGGACTAAGTCTTTACCGCATGAAACTCTGAGGTTCATAGGCATCTGTGGCATAGGATGCAAAGGTGTACTCTATAAAGCTTATTTTCTAAAGGAAGTTATTGTTCAACTTCTGTAGCAATCAAAGAAATTTGTTTTTCTCTCAAAATTTTGCAACTTAAGAAATAATAATTCACAATATTGTTGAAACGTTGGCAAATTGGCATTTGTTCCAACAAATTTGACAAGCGCTATCCAAGCCTTCTTATTTTCTCATATACTTTAGAATTAATATAAAGAAAAAATCATGAGTGCATAAAAAGTGTGCATAAAAATGTTTATCAGGGAAACACTTGCAAAAATAAAAAAATAGAAAAAAGTGAAATATTGAATGGTAGACAATTGTTTGAATATGCAATAGTACAATCCTACTTAACTATTTAATACTATGTTCCAGAAGAATGAATCCATAATTACAAGACTAAATGGTGATAAATTAAGTAAAAAATATAAACTAGCATAATGTGATCCCCATTTGGAAAAATTATGTCTGCATCTATTGAAAAAGACAAAGGATAGGCATATGTACCTGTCAGCGATTACCATGAAATGCTGCTTCACTAACCTCTCAAAGCAGACAAAAGGAAGCATTCACTTTGCACTGCTCGGGCATCTCCCTAGAGGAGGAAGCAAGACAATAAGGCTGCAGGAGAGGCCTGGAACTCCTACCCCTCACGCTTCTGTGCTAACAGGACATCTCTTCTTGTGAAAGGAACGTGAAAGAGCAAGCCACACAAGTACCAACTGCACAGTCTGCTCGCTTCTCCTGTCACTCCAGCCTGCATTCCATCAGCCCATGGCAGTCACAGAGCCCAGATCCTAACATCACAAACAAGGACTACAGAAGTCCAACTGGCCTGTTCCAGGAGATGCTTAAAGTCCCAAGGGATGGGGAGTGATTGGGGTACATTGGTGAGGCAACAAAAGTTCTGCTAGCCTCATGAGTCTTTTGTACTCAGTAAAGAAACTTCTAGCTGAATCAGAACCTCCTGTGTCAGGCAGAAATCAGAAAGGATTCTACTAGGAAGTTGCATATCAGTTCTGATCACATTTCATAAACCAAAATAGCTCACCTAGCCATGCCTGCCTTAACAATTGAGGAAGAGGACATACTGCCAACCCCGGAATGGGATTATCTGCAGATCACATGTCAGAGGGCAGAGGTGAAGAGATGATTAGCCAACTACACTATCATCTCAGACTTTCTTATAATGGTCGTGCAATGCAATTTTTTTATATTTAACATCTATGGGTCTATTCTGGGTTTTTTTAGATATAGCTATGAACAGAAAATGTACCTTTTGGCTTCCTATCTTATTACCTACTTCTTTAGACTTGTTTAAAATCACACATGCACGTGTTCTTTATTCAGATATGATGCCTTAGAAAGCAAATAGCAGCCCCTTCCCTCACAATCACAAAAACAAAATGCATTCATTCTAGTTGATGCATTAAGTGTTTAGCTCCATTTCTCAATTACATGCAGTTTAGGTACTTCTAGAATTCCACCAATTCTAGGTTCTCCCTTGACTTCCAATGTGAAAAGTGAGGCATGAGTTTTCCTTCCTTCCACATCTTCCCAGTGGAGATGCATTGTGATTTTATTAACACAGCCACACAAACACTGGGTACAGCTTCTCAGTTGTGTTGGTTTTGTGTTTTGTTTTTTTGCTTTTGTTTGGGCCTGGTTTATTTTTTTTTCATTTATTTCATGTGCCTTTTGCATTTCACACACAAATTTGGTACCTTGCTCTGCTTCTTCTTTTGATGCATTTGTACCTATCAAGTATTCTGTCAGCATGGTTTTCCTTAGAGAACTCTCTCCCTGCGAGACCTGTGGATGCTTGTCCTTGCAGCCTAGGGTCTAACTTCACCATTCCCTAAGGTGCTTTTGTTCTCTCTCTTGAGTAGCGCTATAGTTTCCTGTGATGTCAGTGAAGCATACACTCACACATAGCTTCTTCCATAAAATATGCAGCAAAATGGTACCTTTGAGGCAAATACCTTGGAACAGTTTCTGTCTGAAAATGCACATAATTATCATTTGACAGAATAGAGTGTCCTGGGCTGTACATCATTTTGTATCAACATGTAAGTAGTCCTAACTTCTACTGCTAGTCCTAACTTCTACTAAGCTACTGTTGGTTGGAGAATCAATAAGTCATTCTGATAGTTTGGTCCTTGTATATAGCTTACCAGTTTGTCCTCCCTGGAAACTTGAAACATTTTCTTTAGTTCTGGTGTTCTAAACTTTCCCCAAAATATGTGTTAATGTGTGTTTCTCATTGTTGGCTCATTTATTAGCTCTTTCAAGCACGAGAAGTTTTCTAAAACCATTTCTTTGTTGATTTGAATCCTGCTTTCCCTGCTTCCTCATTCTGGAGGTGTGACTCAACTATCATTTTTTAGCATTGGTCCTCTAATTTTCCAGTTCTTCTCTCTCCTAGTTTCCATCTCTTTGATTTTTTTGGTCTATTTTCACTGAGAATTTCTTAGCTCTATCCCTCAACCATTCTGTTGAATTTCTATTTTCTTTCATAGTTTTAATTTCTACATGGTTGTGTTCTTTGAATGCTGTTTTCTTCCTTTGTGTGATTTATTTTTAGTTTTTACTTTGTGTTAATATACATTTGTAATATAAGAGGAGTTCATTGTGATATTCCCATACACACACACAGTGCACTTAGAAGTAATTGATCCCCTCCACCATATTCTCATTCTCCCTTCCCTCCTCTTCCCTTTTACAAATATTTCTGGGTTTCATTATATTGTATTCATATCTGTAGGTAGAGAGATGACAGATGGATAGATACACAGATACACCTTTGTACCCCTTAACATCTCCTCCCTTCCCCTCACCCTCCTATTGATTCTCTCCTCAATAGCCACTCTTCTGCATTTGTATCTCATTATAATTATCATCATCATCTTCATCATCACCATCATCACCATAATTATTTTATTTTATATCTATATTCCAAAACTAAGCAAGAACATAGGTTATTTGGTTTGGAGGGGAGAGGGTTGTTGGGTTATCTCACTTAACATGATGATATCCAGATTCATCCATTTTCCTACAAATGAAATAATTTCATTTTCATTAGGGTTGAGAAATTTTCTATCCATTCATCATTTGTCAGGCACCTTGGCTGATTCCACAGCATGGCTATTTTGAACAGAGCTTCTTTAAACATGAGTATGCAGGTATGCCTCTTCTATATTGATTTAGTCTCTTAAGAGCAACAATAATGTGTGTTTTAAAATCTCATTCTCTTCATGATTGAAAGGCTTGGGATAGCAAAGATACCAATTCTCCCCAAATGGGCTATAGTTTTAATTCAATCCTATCAAGATAATAGCAATGATTTTTGTTAAGTATTTTGTAACATAGATAAGCTTATTATAAGATTTATATGAGAGGATAAATTAGCTAGAATTGTTTAAAAAACTGCTTTAAAAGAGAGGAATAAAGTTATAAATATCAGGCTAGAAGATTTCATGACTTATTATGTGGCCACAGTAATTAAGACATTGTGGTACACAAGAAAGAATAGCTACGTAGATTAATGGAGCACAATAGAAAGTCCATAAATAGACACAAAAACAAAATTTTTATAAAGGTGAAAAACTGTTCATTGGAAAAATTATAGCTTTTTCAAGAAATATTGTTGACATAACAATGATAATAGCAATAAATGTCAACCTAATTATTCTACCATATAGAGAAATTAATCAAAATAGATCATAAATCTAATTGTGACAAAAATTTAAATGTTGGAGCTTTTTAAAAGCCCATCAGAGAAAATCTTTGTGACCTATAAGTTGTCAGAGTCCATAGATATGACACTACAAAGTATTGTCTACAAAGATAAACCATAAATTGTGCCACACTATAATTAAACTCTCTTAAAAATACATTGTTCAAAACAAGAACAGATAAGAATGGACTTGGGGAAAACACTTTCAAATCACCTATCCAGCAAAGTGCTTTACACAAAGTATATAAAGGATGCTCAAACTCAGCCATCTCAGCACTTGGTATACAGACAGGATTGTGAGTTCAAAGCCCACTTGGGCCAAGAGGGAGACATTGTACCAACATTGAAAATGAGCAAAACACTTAAAACACGCCAAGAAGATGACAAATAAGCTCACAAAAAATGTTTAACACACTAATCATTAGTGATGTAGATAGTAAAGTCACATAGTTACTAGATATTTAAAATGAAACACAGATAATACCAACTGCTCATGAGAATTCAGAGTGACTTGAGCTTACGTTGAGAATGAGGAAGAGTACAGAATCTCTCAAAACTGTCAGTTTCTTGAAGATCTATTTTACATCTCCGTAGATCCACCAGTCTTAGTTCTGAATATTTACCCAACAAAACTGAAAGCTCAGAGTTCATATATAAACCTACACATGAGTGTTGACAGAAGTTTCTCTCATCCAAGAGAAACTAGCAAGGAATGGTGGTCACACCTATTCATCTCAGATACTTGGGAGAAAGAGGCAAGAGGGTCACAGTTTGGAGCCCAGCCCAGATAAAGGTAGCCAAGAGATCCTGTCTCAAAAACCCATGGGCTACAAGAAGCAGAGTGTTTAGTTAACACGCACAGGAAAAAATGGAGGCAACATTATCTAAATAAATAAGGCAGTAGTGATGGAAGATAGACAGAGATGGGGCCAGGCATGGCTATCAAGAGAAGCTCAAGTAAGTTTTGGAGGTGACAGAAGTACACTATTCCTGATGGAGATGTTAGCTAACAAGTGTGTGTGTGTGTGTGTGTGTGTGTGTTAAAATTTACAGAAGGTTATGCCTCCAAAACCCTCAATTTCATTGTATGATTATTAAAAAAGAATAAAATCAGAACTAAAATTAGACAATGATAAAAAGCAAATGGTGAATGGGTTGGAAGGTATTACTAATCCTCACTTGGCAGGGACATTGCCAGGACTGGCTTCTAAGTATCCAAGTCTAAGTGTAGAGCATAATCTTCTTGTCTAAATGGTCTGTAAATTCTACTTCTGCCTTGAAAAGAGGTCTAGTTTATCCTCTCCCAATCCAAGAAACTTTCTCAATGCACAAAAGCCCAGTGAGCTCCTTTTCCTGTCCCTCTTCCCTCTTGTTTCTGCCCTGGAAGCAAGTATTCCAGAACAAAACAGCAAGAGTGGGAAGCAGGAGCCCATTCATAAATTGCTCTCCCACCCCCTCGCAGACTCTCAGCTAGACCTTGTAAGGAAATAAGGAGGAAGACGGTGGGTGGTTTCTGGGGTTGTCATCAGAGCAAGTGACAGTCCAACCAGACTCATCCATGAGAGAGTCTGAAGCTATTTTTGCTTTCTGAAGAGAGTCAAACCAGAGTGGGCCAAACTGGGCCTTTGGCCATGTGTATTTGTGTGTATGAACATATGCGTCTGAGAGGAGGAGGGCGAGAGGCTTTCCAAGAGAAACTGAGTGGGTGGCAGCCACTGCCGGGTATACGTAGACAAATACAAAATACCAAGCAACAATTACTGCAATCAGACGCATGGGGTTGTCGGCCTGCGTCAGCACAGCTGCCTCTGTTCCCACACCTGCTGTGGAGGAGCGGGAGAGAGCGGGAACTGGAGAAAATGCTCAGAGTGTGGCTGGAAGAGCCTCCGTAGGCTTCCTTCGTGCGCACGTGAGAACCCTTCCTGACTCTGAGAATGCAGTACCCACCAACACTCAATGCAGTGGTACTTGTCCAATCAGCAGGCTAAGCCACATCATGAAGCTTCAGCCTATTTTCTGACACAGGGGCTGTCCAAGCCTTGGACTTCCCTTTTGCACCCAAGTTACCTTGGGTAGCTTTTCAGAAGAGTCAACAAGATGGAAAAGTTCCAGATGTCCTGTGTCACTGGGCCACTCCCAGAAATTCACTTGGGACAACAGGAGGCGGCAGCAAATCAGGGTGTGGTAGAACCACAGTTGGGCAATCTTGATTACTGAGAATTGCCTGGAAAAGGCCTTTGTAATCAGCCTTCACCAATGAGCCTTTGGGTCAATTCCAAGAGTTCTTATCTGGGTTCATCACAAAGATTATGGTATTGGTTTAAGAAATGCATACAGCTCCATAGTCAGATTCTCTGCTACTGGAGCACTGGAATCTGCACCTTTGCACCACCCAGTTGATGCTGATGAGCTGTGAAGCTGGATGCCAGGGCTTTGCCAGAGGGATGCAGGTCTGGGAGGCGCAGCTATGACAGCCCTGTTCTGCACCTGCTGGGCTCAGCTTCTCATTGGTCAAGTCAGAAGGAGATCACAGCAAAAGCTGAAGGTAACCACAGGAGCAGGGCTGGTGGTCAATGTGGCCATTATGGTAAGTGAAGGCCATCGAGCATTGTCCAAGTGTGCCTCTGACTCTGACAATGGCACTTATAGACAGAAGTACAGCCACAGAGAGAAAACATTGACAGAGAGCTCCCATCCTAGATCCCTAAGAATTTGGGGGAGTTCCAGATGTGAAAGGCCATCAGCATAACTCCTCAGTAACCTTTGAAAGGAGTGACAGGTCTTGAGCCACGTAAGCTTTCCCGGGGTGGTCAGTGACACAGAACAACACAGGGGGCTTTTTAAGGCCCTCTGGTAAGTGTCAAGGTTAATAAACTTGCAACCATTTGGTTTCCCCAACCTATAGTTAGCATCTACATTCTACCTCTGAGCAGCCCAGCCCTTCTTAATGGGGCTGTCAAGAGAGTCCCAGGGAGCTCTCAGTGGGAGGGAAGGAAATCCAAGAAGGCAAACGTAAAGTATTGTTTTGCTTCCACCCCAATGCTATGTATCTAGAATGCTGGGACCATCCTACGCTCCATGCTAAGAGATCACAGGAAAAGTTAGACCCAGGTTGGTGTCATAATACCTATAATGGTACAAATGACATCATCCATAACCTTTCTCCCCAACAGGCTGGTTTCAAACAGCTGTAATTTATGGATGTTCTTTGGAGAGGAATTAGTCAATATATTTGTTTTCCCTTTGATATATAGCCACAGGAGCGTGTCAGGCATGAGGTTTATTAAGCTTTGCCAATTTTCTGCCACTTCTCAGAGCTATAGATTTTGTTCATGGAGTGGGCTGGTTCCACCCAACATTGAAGGGGGGCGGGGGGAGTCATTTCAAACACTGAAAAGCTTTGCAGCCCTGAGAGCACAGAGCACGCTAGGAGCCCAGGAGCAGCCTTGGGAATGAAAGACAACTTGTTCCCACAGCCGTGGTTGCTGGGGAGAGTCTAAGGAGCATGGTGGGGCAGGCGGGTAGGGGTGGGGGGATCTATAGATGACCTTGGCAGACCATCCTTTTCTCCTGGGGTGGGGGGCTACAGCTACAGATGGAAAACCATATAGGCCTAAGGTGGGTTTCCCTCTCTCCTGGGCTGGACTTCAATTGCAGGTGGGGCAAATCCCCAATCCTAAGTAGTTTGGAAGCTGATAGTGGCCAGCCAGGTCTAGTGGTGTCTGGCCACTCCATAGAGCACCATGTTCCTGCACCTCCGGGCAGGAAATGATCCATTCAAGCTTGTTCTTTGGTCTCCAAACTACCTCAAACTAAGTTATTACTTTCAGAGATTTTTTTTTATTAAATTTTATTTTATTTTATTTGTGAACAAACTGTACAGAGGGGTTACAATTGCATGACACACAGAGATTTTTTTAATATTAACGTTCAAAAATTATCTTTAAGCTGGGTTCCAGTGGCTCACACCTGTAACTCTAGCTACTCAGGAGGCTGAGATCTGAGGATTGCTATTCAAAGCCAGCCCAGGCAAGAAAGTCTGTGAAACTCTTATCTCCAATAAACCACCAGAAAACAAGAAGTGGCTCTGTGGTTCAAGTGGTAGAGCACTAGCCTTGAGCTGAAGAGCTCAGGGATAACACGCAGGTCCAGAGTTCAAGCCCCACAACCTACCAAAAAAATTTATCTTTAAGTAGTTGTACAAAACAGCTGTCATTCAACATGCTTTCAGAGTTAGTTGAGAGTCCCTGAAGGTCCAAAGGGAATTCCTTGGGAAACAGGAGCCCAACTGTTTCACAAGGTGAAAAAATACAACCTTTCGGGATAGAAATGATGGTCCTCCAACCTTAGGTAATGATCAATCACTTGTACATCCAGATGATATGCAGATTCTCAGGTATTGCTTTACCCCATCATGAGAGTCTGTAGGTCTGGGATGGGGCCTACGACTCTGCATTTTATGCAAGAGCGCCCACAAATTGATTCAAAAGCACTGACCTCTGCACCTCTCTGTCGTGTCACTGCTTCAGTAAGTAAGTAGATGGCCTTTCTCCAGCTGAGGCACCGTGAAATACAGCCCAAGGGACACATCCATGAACGCTGGATTCAGACACTAACTGTGGCATGCCCACCCACCAACCTGACCACACTGAATACGTCCTCTCTAATCCCTGAAGGGGCCAGAGAAACAACTTACCACATTCCTGCTGTGCGCAAGAGCAGACACAGACATGATCTCCATGAACCAAAACAATAGTCCTATGAGATAGGTCTTAAAATAGAAGTCAGACAACTTGACCCATCAGCCTGATGGTGCTGATCTGCCCAGTTTCAAAGCCCTGTTCTTATTTTCCCCAGCTCTCTCCAAAGCCCCTGCTACCACTATGAGTCGCCCACCATCTGAAGGAGCATTTCCAGGCTAGATATACTGCTTCCCTTTCCTTTCCCTCTCCTTAGCTTAGACCTGGTAACCTCTTTCTCTAGAAGCCATATCCTTCTTTTGACAACAGGCATCTTGACTCTTTTCATCTCTGGGGACAGATTCCTCCCATGCAATGTTTAATGTTACCAGCTTCTAGCTGTGAGACCTTAGACAAGTAACGGAACCTCTCTCAGCTTGTTTCCTTGCCTAAAAATAAGATGACCTCCCTTTACTGACTCTTCAGGGTGACTGTCCTCAGCATGAGCTTTCCACAAGGAGACACACCCAGACACATACACATTCACAATCATGCAATGCTCATATACCATGTCCTTAGCCTGCTCAGCTAGTATGCTTTCCCCAAGCATGGCTACCTACATACAAGGAGGGGAGACAAGAAATCCAGCTTCTACTATTATCAGGGATGAGGAAGAATCAGCCAGCTTTTTCTATTTACACAGAAAAGCGTGGGTTTCTGAGACTCTCCAGAGACTGTAAAACAAAACTGTGTGTGTTTTAATCCTATGCATATTGACTCTGTGAAGAAAACGGACTCTTAGAGTAGCGGGGGCATACTGTAAGTAGCACCTGAGCTCTAAGGAGCAAGGCTGCTGTTGACTTATGTTAATGGATCCACTGCACAAGCCCATCTCTAAGAAGGCCCGAACAATGGAGATCAGGAGGAAGTAAGAGCTGGGGCTAGAAGAAAGGCAGCAAGATGGTCAATGTGATATCCCCAGACACCTCTTCTCCCTGGTACCCAAGGCTGTCCTGGCCGTTACCAAGAAGGCAATGAGGAAGTGCTTTCCCATCTCTCCCCCTTGTTCACTGCAAATTGTAGGACTACATGGATGTAGATGCTTGAAGTCGTTCTATTCCTTGAGTGTAGAGACTCTGATTCTCTTGTGTTGACAGAATTCAGATGTCTCATCTGGCTGCCTTGGCGTCGTTACCCTTCCAAACCCATTACTGGGATCATCTGCGCTTTCCCCCTCACACAGAGGCTTGCATCATCTCAATAACATGGGAAATTCATGAGGTTATGTATAAATGCATCAAAGCTGAGCCAGAAGCCTATCAAAAGATATCACGGGGGGGCTGGGATGTAGCTCAGTGGCAAAGCGCTTGCCTAGCAAGCGCAATGTCGTGGGTTCGATCTCCAGTACCAAAAAAGAAAAGACAAAAAAAAAAAAAGGTATCACAGGGGAGGTGGTACTACCAAGAGGGATGGAGGTAAAAATCTACAAGATGGGCCCTCTGTGCATTCAGGAGGGTGAAGATGCCCCTTCGATGCCCTCCATGGGCTTCCCGCCCCACCCCCTCCAACCATCTCCATCAACAACCTTTCCACTTGGTACAGGCGCCCTGTGCCCTCCCCTCCCCTCCCACCCACTTCACCCTCAGAATTTGTGAAAAAAAAATATGAAAACTTCCACTTCTGGCCAAGAAAGAGTTAAAAGAATTAGACTTATCCTTGCTTCCTGAAACAGACAACAAGTCAGACAAAAAGTTATAAACCATAGAGCACGGGTGCTAGACATCTGATAGAACAGGACAATGATTCTGCGAGAGGGGACCCACACCAGCAAGCTCTGTCACTGTCTTACTGCACTGCAGGGCAAAGTCTCTATGAGCAAGAAAGAAGAGTGACAGAGGCAAGGAGGAGGGACCCAGGAGGAGCCTACAATTTCCATCACAGGGAATTGAGGAGCCCATGGTATGGCAGGCATCCTGGAAAGGTTTAGATGAAGTCTGGTGATCTCCCCCTCCAGTATTCACAGCCACGTGCTCGCTTCCAACTTTGCTCCCAGCTAGTCAGGGTGACAAACAGCATATGGCACAGATATGGTCTATAAGAATGGTAAGATAAAAAGGAAGGACCAAGCTCTTGGAGGATTTGTCCCTTCGCCACATCGCTCTCTTATCATTGTGTGGAGGAAAGGATGGGAAGATAGCATGGCACTTAAGTAGCATTGCGGAAAGGCCCACAGAGCAAGAAGCTGAGACCTCGTTACACCAACCACACAGCTACTCTGAAAGCGGCATTTCCAGTGCCTTTAGATGACCATAGCCATGGCTACAACTTAACTATAACATCATGAGAGATCCTGTGTCAGACTCACTCAGCTAAACTGCTCTCACTGGAAATGAGGGTACAAAATCCACAGAAATATTATATCCCCTGTGAGGCACTATTTATAGCTTCATTGATGTCATTAGAATCTATACAAAAGCAAGAAAGACATTACTAACAGGAAATACCTTCATTTTTATTTTGTAAATCTCCTTTAAAGATAATTGACTATTTAAAGACAACATGGTAACAATATATTGTGGCCTTTATTATATAGATGAAAGCAAATACTAGACAATAATAGTGCAAAGACTAGGAGAAGAAAAATTGGTGTATATGTTATATAGTTTATATACTACACATGAATTGGTACAATATAAATCAAAA
>NW_012267219.1:37705288-37708006 GCF_000151885.1 Dipodomys ordii | reverse complement strand
AAAAAAAAAAATATGTAAACTTAAACATAAGGTATCAACCCAATCTTATTCATGAACCCCAACATTTGTGAAGTAAAGGGACTGTACTACAGCCATCTGAACACATGCAAGCCAGGCACTCTGGGTTGGTACTTTCAGGGCCCTTTGAGAGAGGAGGACACTCAAGATTCTTACCTGAGGATACAGTGCTGATGTCCCAGACCCGAAGCCCCTCTTTCTGACCTCCGAAAGCATAAATAAATGGCAGATCGGGGCAACAAGACGAACAGAAGAGAACTCCCTGAGGAGAAAAGGACAGAAAGTGAGTTACTGAATCCTCTTCTGAGCACCTGTCCTATGTCTAAGACGCTGGGGTCTGAGTTCTCAAAGCCAGCTCACCACCGCAGAGACAGCTGGAAGTCAAGGCCAGGAGTGGCATGTGTGGCACGAAAGCTGTGCCGTGAGGATGTGCGCCCTCTGACCTTCTGCCTTCGCTGTCCTCCTACGGCGTCCTCGCCCGCCTCATCTCTATGGATACCAGGAACCTGCAGCTCACCTTCTAAACAATGGCAGTGATACTATGAAATCTCCACCCGCCCCCTTTCCTGGGTTGTTGCGGTTTAAAGCCAGGGGTTGCTGGGCAGATGCTCTACTGCTGAGCTACATCCTCAGCCCTTATTATTTTTGTTTTTTTTTGCAGAGCTGAGGACTGAACTCAGGGCTTTGCACTTGCCAGGTAAGTGGTCTAAATCCTCAACCCCCTTAAGCTATTTTTTAAACTTTTAATATTTCCATATTTCACTACTATATAAAACTTGTTAGATAAAACATGTACTATGGAAAATATCAACAGGAAACACTGCAATAAGTCTGCAGCTGGATAACCACTGTTCATTTTTTAGAAACAGTTTGCTAGACTGAAGTAAGACTTAAGCATGGGATGATACTGTGAAAACTGCTTCCTTAACCTGTCTTTCCTGTAAGTTTAGTAAAGCTACACTTAATTTTTATTTTTTTTGTCAAGTTGTGCAGCTTGAACTCAGGGCCTGGGTGTTGTCCCTGAGCTCTTTTGCTCAAGGCTAGCACTCTACCACTTTGAGCCACAGACCACTTCCGGTTTTCTGGATATTAATCGGAGGTGAGTCTTACAGGGACTTTCCTGCCTGGGAAGGCTTTGAACTGTGATTCTCAGATCTCAGCTTCCTGAGTAACTAGGATTACAGGTATGAGCCACTGGTACCCAGCTTACACTTAATTTTTAATGGCTCAACATGGCATTCTACTGTGACAGCATATACCAAGTATGCATTTTTTGCTAAAGGTCACTGGGAATTTTAATATTTTGCTACTGTGTGTGTGTGTGTGTGTGTATAAAATCAACTTCAGCATAGTCAGAGACAGTTAGAAAAAGTTAGTGGTAAAGTGACCCAATGGCTCCAGGGTCTTAATGTCCAAGCTTGACTTTAAGGTGAAATATGTGGCTACTTGTTCTCACTCCATCCTTGGTCTTACCAAATGACTGTTAAGTATGGAGGTAGACAGGATCCACACAATGAATTCCTTAAAGCTGTCCTAAGTCATAAATCTCCCACCAAACTTGACTTGGCACAAAATGGACTTCCCCAGCACATCTGTAATATACATTCTTTAATGCACTGATTCCCAGAGAGTGCCAAGAAACTGAATATATAGAAAACAAAAACAGGCAACTCCTCACCATTTTCATGTCCCTGGAATGCACGAGGCTTGGCCTGTCTCCTAAGATGTCCCAAATCTTCACATATTTGTCTGCTGAAGCGGTCACAAGACAGCCCTTTATCTGACTGCTCAGATCGAGACCTACAGGAGATATGAGTTCAGTGACTCTTATTGCTTTGAAATACAGATTTCATTATAAATTGACAGAAATGAAAGAAACACTTTTTACTCACCAGAGATTTCATCATTGTGTGCGTTAAGTGTAAAAACTGGCTTATCTGAACGGGCATCCAAATTATAAACAAAGCCGTCATCCGTGCTAGCCTGAAAGAACAAGCACAGCACAATCCTCTATGTGACAACACAGTTTACCAGTGGCCGAGGAGCCAGTTCACAGTCAAATCAGCTGCATGTCTGACTTGCCTTGGAGCTTATTAGTGATGTGGACACAGAGAATTTACTTTTGGAGGAGCTGTGTGCACTCTCGTGGACTAGTCCAGACATGCCCACTAAGCAGTGGCACTACAATGAAGCTGGGGTAGGGGAGGGAGTACAGTTAAGATGTAGAAGCACTGAGGTGTCAGTCACACTTGAGATGACACAGGGGACACTGAGAAGTAAGCGCTGAAGAGAAAGGCGGCCTGGCGGGCGGAGCTCCTGGGGTACGAGCTGATGTGCCCACATGGTGAATCTGGAGTGTGTGTGGGGGAACAGGGATGGCAGGGGATGAGGAGATGGCTTGTTTAGTGAGGATCAGTGATGCTGATGTCGGGGCAGGCGTTCAATCAGGCAGATCAGCTCAGGGTTATTAGGCTTGCAAGAAAAGGAAGTACTGGGCATCAGTGGCTCATGCCTGTAACCCTACACTGGAGACTGAGATCAGGGGATAGAGGTTCAAAGCCAGCCCAGGCAAAAAAGTTCTAAAACTTCATCTCCAAAATTACCAGCAGGGGCTGGGAAGGTGGCTCAGTGGTAGAGCGCTTGCCTTGCATGCCAGAGGCCCTGGGTTCGATTCCTCAGCACCACATAAGCAAAAAGAAA
>NW_012267219.1:37693618-37696793 GCF_000151885.1 Dipodomys ordii | reverse complement strand
CCTTGAGCTGAGGGACAGTGCCCAGACCCAGAGTTCAAGCCTCACGACTGACCAAAAAAAAAAAAAAAAAAGTCATAATGTTGTGCTACTTTAAACTGTTTGTATGGGACCCTTAGAGTACTACAGTCCAAAAACTTCCATGTCTTGTTCTCAGCCTTCAATGGAGCAGCTACTCTTAGCCAGTCTGAAGTCTGGGGATACCCAAACACAGACCCTGAATAATTAAGTGATGGTGTTGGTAACAACCTAACGATTGAAAGCATGACTCAAAGGTAGAGGGCCAGCCTACCAAATGCAGAGCCCTGAGTTCAAGCCTCAGTATCATCATTAGGGGTGGAAAAAAAGTAGACAAAACTATAGAACTAAAACTTCAGAAAAGTGATAGTTTCTTTATAAATACTGGCAACAATTCTGAATATGCTTATATAAAACACAAAATTTATATAAATTAAGAAAACTCTATAGCTCATGCCTGTAATTTTAGCTAGTCAGGAGGCTGAGATTTGCTGATCAACGTTCCAAGCCAGCCTTGACAGGAAAGTCCATGAGATTCTCATCTACTATTAGCTAACATAAGAAATGGAAGCAGAGGTGTGGTTCAAGAGTAATAAAAGGAACAGTGCACAGCCTCTGAATTCAAACCCCGCACACGCGCGCGCACGTGCACACGCACACGCACGCACACACACACACACAACACACACACACGCTCACACACTCATTCACTCCATAGACTAGAAACAATTTTGCAACTTCAAGTTTTCCAATTACCTGTAGAATCATCTGGGCTAGGATCAAAATTCAGCCACTCCACACTAAGAGGATATGCAGACAGGAGAATGTCATGGTGTACATAGAAAGAGTCTTCGTCTTGGTTATAAACTGTAATGATTGGTGAAAAAGAATTCATATTTAGAAATGGAAGAGCTAATCAAAACGTATTGTTAACAGTCTTCAAAGTTAATTAAAAACCAACCATGTAAAAGAAACTCCGGAGGCACTGGGTTTCGAGCCAACACTTCCTGAAGTGGGGACTGGGGCCCAAAAGAGAACTGGGCCTTCTGTGTTCAAGTATTATGAAGAAAAGGGGCTACTCTGCAAAGGGGAAGCATTTGAAATGACCGGAAAAGCAGGAAAAATCCTGTGTGTCCAGGACAATCTTAACCTTGGCAAACACGTTTACATAATAAAAAGCCGTTTAACTGTATATATCTAAGGGGTCTATTGCCATGGTAAAAAACAGACTAGTTGGGCATGGTGGCTCGAGCTTGTAATTCTCGCTAGCTGAGAGGTAAGAGATGGGGATAAGGTTCCAAGGCCAGCCATCGGGAAAAAAAGTTTGAAACATTCCATCTCAACTCATGTCTGGGCATGGTGGCACACGCCTATTACCCAGAGGTAACAAGTAAGCACAATGGCTGGACGTAGTTTGTCTTCCTCAGCCCATGTGAAGCATGAGTAGGAGGACTGAAGCCCAGGCTGGCCTGGGAATAAAGGGAGACCCAACTTTGAAAATAACCAGTGGAGGGCTGGGAAGGTGGCTCAGTGGTAGAGCGCTTGCCTTGCATGCATGAGGCCCTGGGTTCGATTCCTCAGCACCACATAAGCAAAAAGAAAAAAGCCGGAAGTGGCGCTGTGGCTCAAGAGGTAGAGCGCTAGCCTTGAGCTGAAGAGCTGAGGGACAGCGCCCAGGCCCAGAGTTCAGGTCCCATGACCGGACACCCCCACCCCCCCAAAAAAAGAACTTATCTTCTAGTTTAGTTAACATGTTTTCCATCCAAATCTTGAGCTGAATTAGGTTGACTGATGGCGAGGACAATAAAACCCGGAGTCAGGCTTTGGTACTCCACAAGCACTGAGCCTGGGACGACAAAGCAGCGCAACTGGATTCTCACCTGGGTCCTCGTCCTCGTCGTATTTGTCTAAGTCATACTCAGCCAGCTCATCGTCATCTAGCGTGCGGTCCTCCTCTGGGCCGCCATCCTCCGGGGGCTCCCTTGCTCGTGCCTGTGTGCGGGCACTTTGCATGCCATCTTCAGAAGGACTGCCCACCTCCTCCTCCTCACTGCCACCTTCTTCTCTGTGAGAGTGAAGGCAAAAATGTCACCCAAACAGTGCCGGCCAACCATAAGCCTGCTTAGTCACAATTATTTAAGATATGCAGTTTATCTGGACTCCACTCCAGACACCAATGTTCTTCAACTTACTGTAATTTTTCCTTTGCTTCAGCAATGAGACGCTTTACTTCATCTTTGCTTAGCTCTACCTACAAGAAAGCAAACATTTTATTATGCTGAACTGAAAGAAATCATTGGAAATCCCTGAATTAAAAACTCTTTGAACAAATATAAATTGTAACTTTATGAGACATCAGGATGAGAACCAAAGATTGACATAAGTTCTCTGAATTTAAAAAAATAGAGTTGTGTTTTTGTTTTTGTATTTTTTTTTTTTTAGTTTGTTTTGTTTGTGCTGGTCCTGGGGCTTGAACTCAGGGTCTGGGCACTGTTCCTAAGCTTTCATGCTCAAGGCTAGTGTTTTACAACTTGAATCAAAGCTCCAGTTCTAGGTTCTTACACTTAAGACCCCTTCCTGCTTAGATATGAGGCTCATTCTACTCTTTAGTTTTTAAAAACAAACAAACAACAAAACCCACACTGATTTGCAAAGGAGCTCTGTGCAGTCCATTTCGTCTTCTTTTTAAAAAAATGTTATCTAATGCACCTCCCCTGTTCTTCCTGGTGCGCATCCCTGAACAAACCACCTCTGCTGTTCCTCTGCTCCCTACAATCACTGCAGTATCCACTTAGTCTCAAAACAAACCTTGCTTCTTTAGATCGGATTACTCCCCAATTTTCCTTCTCTAGTCTTATATTTTTTTCATCTGCTTCTCACTTGGGTACCTTTTATCTTTTTTTTTGTCCGGTCGTGGGGCCTGAACTCTGGGCCTGGGCACTGTCCCTCAGCTCTTCAGCTCAAGGCTAATGCTCTACCACTTGAGCCACAGCACCACTTCTGGCTCTTTTTTTTCTTTTTGCTTATGTGGTGCTGAGGAATTGAACCCAGGGCCTCAGGCATGCAAGGCAAGCACTCTACCTCTGAGCCACCTTCCCAGCCCCCCTTTTATCTTAATAAGAGTTCAAGGGGCTTGGGAGGTGGCTCAGTGGTAGAGTGC
>NW_012267219.1:37690586-37691902 GCF_000151885.1 Dipodomys ordii | reverse complement strand
CACCTTGTCGGGCGTCTCTTTGGCCACGCCGCAGCGGACCCAGGCCACGCACGTCACCTGCCGGCTGCGGTTCATGGTGCTCGGCTTCGGCGGGTCTCAGGCGTGGTCGAAGGAGAGCAGCCACCACCAGACAGCGGCCGTGGACTTCCGGCAAGGCGCAGGCGCGGGCTCTGACGTCACTCGCCGGCGCCGGCGGAGAAGGGGGCGGGGCTCTGGGCGGGATCTGCGCGGGGTGGGCGGGGACATCGCGGAGTGGGCGGGGCAACCTGCGAGGCATTTCCTGGAATCCCAGCCGGGTCTGGTCTTGAACTCTTGAACAGACTTTACAGTGGCACCATCGAGTGTCCAGAGGTGACACTTTATTTTCCTAGACCTGAACTGGATTTCCATTCTCATGTGGCTATGAGCTGTTCATTATTCACAATGAACAGAGCCTGGCACAACAGGTGTCAAGAGTTACTGAACAAATCA
The DNA here is from genome assembly GCF_000151885.1 of Dipodomys ordii. Taxonomy (NCBI): domain Eukaryota; kingdom Metazoa; phylum Chordata; class Mammalia; order Rodentia; family Heteromyidae; genus Dipodomys; species Dipodomys ordii. Next base: position 37,691,431 of record NW_012267219.1, on the reverse strand, counting down.
ACGGAAAAAGCCTGCTAAACTGAAGTCCAAGGAAGGTAGGACCCTTGTCTAGAGTCATGACTCCCACGATAGGGTCTTTTCCTTTGTGCCACACAAGTGTTTTGGTAGTTAATCATTATTCAATCATCAATTCTCTTGTAACCACAGGTTGTAACCATTGTAGACAGTAAATGCAGTTTATATACTAGGATAATTCAAGAGTCTAAAGATATAAATAACTGGAGCAGGGGCTTAAACCCTTCTCATCAAGATTTGACTCTCAGCCGGGTGCCAGTAGCTCACACCTGTAATCCTAGCTACTCAGTAGGCTGAGATCTGAGTAGCCAGGATTACAGGTATGTAATAATGGTTAAGCCAGTCCAGGCTTAGTAAGGTATGTGTGACTCTTACCTCCAATTAATCAGCCAAAAGTCAGAAATGGAGCTGTGGCTCAAGTGGTAGAATGCCAGCCTTAAGTGAAAAAGCTAAAGAATAGTGCCCAGGCCCTGAGTTCAAGCCCCAGTTATCAGCACAAAAAATTAAAACACAATTTCTATGACCATATTTAATGTAGTACAAATGAGAAGAGAGAGGCCCAAGAAAAGGTAGTGGCTGACCTAAATCCACACATCATGAAGGGTAAGTTGAGTGGTGGAGCCTGGGTCTTTTGACTGTATTCCTACCTAGTTTCTTCTGTACCTGAACTGCTCTTTTGGAAGGAAAGACAGAAACGTGCCCAGAGAAAAGTAAAGGCTTTCCATAAACCAGTCATGAAGAACTCAGTCCCATCTTTACCACTAGGTGGCGTTCACAGAGATATCTGGGGGAAGAAGGACGTGTACAGTGTTTAAAGAAGCAGAGGAAGG
>NW_012267219.1:37668374-37688016 GCF_000151885.1 Dipodomys ordii | reverse complement strand
CCCCCCGCCCTTTCTGTGTTTGCTGAGTGAGAATAATGACCCAGCCCGCCGCCGGGCTAACGTGATGAGGATAAATAGGGTCCAGGCTTTAATAAAATGCAGGCTTGGCGAAATAAATAAATAAAATAAAATAAATGAAGGCTGGGAGGCCATTACACATTCTCTCCCAGATCTATCAGGATTGATATCCGTTTCCTCAGGCCAAGTAGACGATTCGGATCAGAGGGGGGAGAAGGCGTAATAACAGTGTCCCCGAGTTGCCAGGACCTTTCAGTCCTACCTCCCCTCCCTTCATTGCTCGAACCTCTGTCAAAGAGTCCACCGGCTTTTTTTGGATGCGTCTAATGATGGGGTACTCACTACCTCTCTGACTCTTCAATATTCCTAGATGGAGGTAAACTCTGATTTCTTGTAGAGACCATCATTGGAACAGGTCCTGTTGGGCTCTGAGTGAAAGACAACCCCCCCTTTTTTTTTGGTCAATTGTGGGGCTTGAACTCAAAGCCTGGGTGCTGTCCCTGAGTTCTTTTGGTTTTTGAGTGGTTAATTGGAGATAAAAGTCTCATAGGGACTTTTCTGCCCCAGGGGGATTTGAACTGTGATCCTCAAATCTTATCCTTCTGAGTAGCCAGGATTACAGACCTGAGACACCAGCACCTGGCAAATAGACCTCTCTTACATATAAATCTCTTCCGCCACTTGAAGACAACACAGATGGCTCCATATATCTTGCTTTTTTTTTTTCTCACTCTCCCCTCCCCTCCCTCTCCTTCTCTCATGCCATGCCAGTACTAGGGCTTAAATTCTGGGCCTCCTTGCTCTTGCTTAGCTTTTTTGCACAAGGCTGGCACTCTACCACCACAATTCCACTTCAGCTGTGTGCATGTGTGTGTGTGTGTGTGTGTGTGTGTGTGTATTAATTGGAGATAAAGAGTCTCACAGATTTGTTTTCCCTGGGATGACTTTGATCTCAGCCTCCTCAGTAGCCAGGATTATAGATTTGAGCCACCTTTGCTCCGTTCCCAGCCTTTTCAAGGACTATATGAGTCCTGCAATATCTTTGGATACATCCTTCCTGAATCATCCAGAGTGGTTTGCTCTGGTTCTGAGCACACAGAGCATACCAGAGCACAGATCCCTCCACCACCTTCCTCTTCCTGGAAGTCATGCCTCTACCAATGTTGCCATCACCCATCTGTGATACACAAAGCCTACAGATCCACAGAAACCCTCACGTTTAGGAGCAGAGACCCATTGCCCTGTGCAAAGAATTCCTGGGAAAAGAGACCGCATGCCCTTAGAGTGTGCACTTATTACCTGCTCAGTGGAAAGCAGCCTCTGATTTCTCCTCCCTCCTCTGGCACCATCTTTAATGCATGAGAACGAGCCCCTTTCAAGTGCTGGAAATGCGCTCGTTCCCTTGACAGGAGAGACTGTGATGAAAGATGTTGGATGAAATCCTGCCACTTCTCCTTCTCCACCTACCCATTTCCTCAAGCTCACCGGGCCGCCGGGTTGAGACCCATCCTCCACTCAGCCCTGACCACCATGGAGGCGTCTGCGTGTGAACTTGGAGAGGACAGGCTTCCGTCACTTCCTTTTTCATCCTCTCGAGGATCCGTCTTAAAAATCTTCTTCCAGCTGGCACTGATGGCCCATGCCTGTAATCCTAGCTACTCAAGAGGCTGCCTAGTAAAAAAGAGACCCTTGTTGTAAGGGGAGGTGTGCACCATTTCCCCGTCAGCCAGGCTGAAGAGGACTTGGTTGCCCTTCCCAGGTGTTCAGCCCAAGTAAAACCTGCTGGGTTGTTGACTTCACCTTTTTGCTCTTTCTCTTTTCTCACACCTGGCCCACCAGCATTGGTATCACCTGGATGAGTTAGAAATGCTGGATCTTAAATGTAACATTGGAGATGATCAGAAAACCATTTTTCTTTTCCTTCCTTCCTTCCTTCCTTTCTTTCTCTTTCTCTCTCTCTCTCTCTCTCTCTCTCTCTCTCTCTCTCTCTCTCTGTCTCTCTCTTTTTCTTTTGTCGGTTGTGGGGCTTGATCTCTGGGCCTTGGTGCTGTCCCTCAGCTCTTCAGCTCAAGGCTAGTGGTCTACCACTTGAGCCACAGCGCCACTTCTGGTTTTCTGGTGGTTTATTGGAGGTAAGAATCTCATGGACTTTCTTGCCCAGGCTGGCTTTGAACCGAGAGCCTCAGATTTCATCCTCCTGAGTAGCTAGGATTACAGGCATGAGCCACCAGTGCCTGGCTACAGATAACCATTTCTAACTCAGCCTAATTAGATGAATCAGGGCCGGCCTCCACCCCCTGCCCCAGAGCTCTGTGTACAAGGATGAGCTGGAAGGCCCACCTTAGGCTGCCAGCAGGCTGTTCCCGAAGGCTCTAGAGGCTGAGCCAAATGGCCAGTTAGCTTAGGTGGGAGGGTAGGCTTCAGGCTCCATCATCAATCCAGGACTGTTGGGCTAACACCACAGGTAGCCTGCCTTACAGGGGCTTCCTTGGGACCTAGGCTGCAGGATGGGGCACCCATGTTTGGTGCTCAAGGGACACGCAGTTGTTTTCTGATTCTGAGGAGCGGTGTTGGCTGTTAGAGCTAGTTACCTCATTGCCATATTCCCTGACTTGTTCGCTATCTGCTGAAGGGATGTGTCTCAGTGGTGGAGAGCTTGCCTGGAATGTGCAAGGCCCCATTCAATCCCAGCCTCCTCCCATCCCCCCAAAAAGATGGGAGGGGTGTCAGGAAGTACAAGAAGAAGGAATGAGAACTTGATATCTGTGGTACCCTTGAGTGGCTCTTAAAAAAACAGGGGCAGACTGAGAAAAAGGCAGTCTGGAAGAGACACTCACTGCGCGGCTCTGTTTGTATAACTCGTGTTTTATTGTGCACAGCTGTAGCGGGCTTTGAACTCACGGCTTCATGTTCTTGCTTGAAGGTTTCACTCAAGACCTGAAGATTTACCACTTGAGCCATGTCTCCATTTCTGGCCTTTTTGGTGATTCATTGGAGATAAGAGTCTTACAAGGCTTTCCTGATGGGGTTGGTTTCAAACTGTGAGCCTCAGATCTCAGCCTCCTGAGGAGCTGGGATTACAGGCATGAACTACAGGTACCTAGCTTTGTGTAAGTCTTGAATGGATACAATGATAGAAATGACAACTGGATGAGTTGCATGCCAGGATCATGGATTGGGTCCCAGGGGTGCGGGAGTGACTAGAAAGGGAAAGTCTTTGTGGTGACCATAGAGTGGCTGTGCTGGTGTTGACACAGAGCTGAACACAGTTGTACTAACGTGGACTTCCTGGGCTAGACTTACGTAAGGCGTCACCGGTTGGGATGAGGCCCGGTGGAGGGGACACAGAACTTCGTTGGACTGCCTGCCGCTTCCTGCCAATCTGCAATTGTTTCACAACACAAAGTGAAAGAAAAATAAAAACAAACCCCTGAATAATGAACAGGAGATGGCAGGGGTCTAGTGAGAAGCAATCTTAGGACCATAATAGCCGTCAAGCCTTGTTGCAAGGGTTGGTTTGGTTTCTTGCCAGGAGCCAGCTTTTCTGAGTTGTCCTTCGAGGTTCCCCTCCCCTCCCCTGCCCAGTTATTTTTTGCTTTTCTTGGTGGTACGAGGAATTGAACTCAGGATCTCACACTCGCTGGGCAGGTATGCGACCACTTGAGCTCAGCTCCTTACCCCTTTCGTATCAGTGCTTTTCTTTTCTTTTTCTTTTGTTGGTTGTGGGGCTTGAACTCTGGGCTCGGGCACTATCCCTCAGCTCTTCAGCTCAAGGAGAGCACTCTACCACTTGAGCCACAGCACCACTTCCAGTTTTCTGATGGTTTATTGGAGATAAGAGTGTCACAGACTTTCCTGCCTGTGCTGGCTTTGAACCACAATCCTCAGATCTCAGCCTCCTGAGTAGCTAGGATTAGAGGTGTGAGCCATCTGCGCCCGGCTTGTATCAGTGCTTTTCAAGGTAGGGTCTTGCATTCTGCCAGGGCCAGCCTGGCTATGACACTCATGGATTTGCCTGGGAATGTCAGGCATGAACCATGATGCCCAGCCAGCATGCTTTCTCCATTATTGAGAGGGCAAGTGTGTGATATCAAGCGCAGCCACTGAGTCAGATGGAGTTTTAATGAATTTTTATCCCTGGGTTGGCCTTGATCCTTGACCCTTCTAGCTCTACCTCTCAAGTAGCCAGGGATTACAAGTTTGTGCCACTGCACCTGGCTAGGTGTTTTGTTCCCTAACGGCCTTGCATGGATGCAAACCAGAATGTTTTTTTTTTTTTAATCACACTACAGGGCATGACTATAACACCCCAATATCCACAGGTAGTAGTAACACGAGCGTGGTATGTCACCGGTGGAGAAGGCCCCTCATTTCAGAGCTGAGGAAACAGATGCAGGATGCATAAGAGGCTGACCAAAGTCACCAAGCAGCGGCAGGCAGAAGCAGGCCCAGGGATGAGAGGTGGTACCTTACCCTGGGCCCCCTCCATCACACATCACACCAACCAGCCTCCTCCCCGCAGCTCTTCATCCTGAGGTCTGGGGCCAGCATGGTAATTCAGAACTCCCTCAGAAGCTCAGCTCTGCAAAGCAACAGCCAGAGAACACAGAGATCAAGATCAGGGCGTCTCTTTTAATTGCCTATTCATGCAGACAGATTGTCTTTTCATATTGGGAGCTAAACTTGGAGATGTGTCCTTTCTCAGGGCCCTGGTTCCCTGCCCGCCTCATCAGCCATGTGAGCTCAAGTGCACAGTGATTGTGACTTCTATTTTTTCCTCCCAAGCAGGAAGTTCAAAATCTGCTGGGTTATATTTAAATGAGGGTGAATGAAATAAATAGGATCCTACCAGCCACCACCGGGGGCTGCCTGCTCTGAAGGCCAGTGCTGCTGTAGTCAAGGCCTTGGCCGGGAGGGAGGGAGGTGACATTAAATTTCATCACAGGAAGGGTTCTCCATGCAGGTTTGGGGGGTTGAGTCGCTGTCCACATGGCGGCAAAAGACGTGTGAGCACCAAGCTGGGGCCTGAGACTAAGGACATTCCTTGGGATTCTTATGTCAACAGAGCCAAACATTCCTGAGTTTATCTGACTCATAGAAAAACAGCAGAACTTGATTTTCAGAGATTTTTTTTTTTTCTGGTGGTCCTTGGGGCTTGAACTCAGGTCCTGGGTGCTGTTCCTGAGCTTTTTTTTTTCCTTCCCTTAAGGCTGGTGCTGTACCACTTGAGTCATAGATTCAATTTAGGGTTTTCTCTTTTTTTTTGGTGTTTTATTGGAGATGAGTCTCGTGGACTTTCCAGCCGTGGTTGGCTTCAAACTGAGATCTTCAGATCTCAACCTCCTGAATAGCTAAGATTACAGGCATGAGCCACCAGTGCCCAGAAAACTAACTTTCTTTCTTTCTTTCTCTCTCTTTCTTTCTTTCTATTTTTGTCGGTCGTGGGGCTTGAACTCTGGGCCTGAGTGCTGTCCCTGTGCTCTTCAGCTCAAGGCAAGCACTCTATCGCTTGAGCCACAGCGCCACTTCTGGTTTTCTACTGATTTATTGGAGAGAAGAGTCTCATGGACTTTCCTGCCTCGGATGACTTTGAACTGAGATCCTCAGATCTCAGCCTCCTGAGCAGCTAGGATTACAGGCGTGAGCCACTAGCACCTGGCTCCAGCAAACTTTCATAGATTTTTAAAAAAACATTTTGCTTCACTGAACTGGGAACAAAAATTGCAAATGAGCTCAGTTTCAAGGCGAGACTTCCCCACATCCTCTTGGGCTAAGTTTGTAAAGACCTGGAGAATCACAAACCATCATGGATATTGCTATTGTAGAAAGTGCTAGAAACAAAGGGCAAACTCATTAACCTTCCTTTTCTTGTATGAATTGTCAATTTCTCCTTCTATTGTTTAGTCTTAGAAGCTTGGAAATGCCTTCTTTTTGCTATTAACAGTTGCAGGGACCATACCAAATGCCTCCTTTAATTCTTCTGACAACCCTATTAGCCCACTAATAAGCTCAAGTTGTCAAATGAGGGAACCAGATGGGTTGTCGAATGTCTCAAAATTAGTCAGGGGCAGAACTGGGTGGAGAAAGGGGGTGGGGGGGTCTCAGAGGCTCGAGGATGGAGACCAGGGGACAGGGCTGCCAGACGTGTGTGTGCGTGTTTGTGCGTGCGTGCACGCGCAGTTGGTGGGGGGGGGCACTGATCAGAATGAGGAGTTAGGAAAATACTTGTGTGTCCTTCATTGGTGACTCAAAGTGACAAGTGCCCATGTGGGTGGAGAAGATGGGCACCAAACTCAGAAGAGGGAGGCCCCAGGGCCAGTGGAATTTCCTCCAGAACCCATTAGCCACGCAGCCTGGGGTGAGGGGGTCTGCTCTGATACAAGGGTTTATTTATTTTTTTGGGTCCAGTCGTGGGGCCTGAACTCTGGGCCTGGGCGCTGTCCCTCAGCTCTTCAGCTCAAGGCTAGCGCTCTACCACTTGAGCCACAGCGCCACTTCTGGCTTTTTTTCTTTTTGCTTATGTGGTGCTGAGGAATTGAACCCAGGGCCTCAGGCATGTAAGGCAAGGGCTCTACCACTGAGCCACCTTCCCAGCCCCGGTACAAGGGTTTTGACAACACCCGCCTCTACCCCAGCTGGAGGAACACTTTTTGCCTGGGGCTTTACATTTAAAAAAAAAAAAGCAGTGTGAGATTCAATCCCAGAATCTCACGGTTCCCCCATTTCCACTTAGCATGTATGGCTGTGCGTCCTTCTTGCTGCTGCTCAGGCCTCTGACATGGGGTGTACCACCTGCTCTCCATGGTGGAGGATTCTCTCCCAAGAATGGATGCTATTCAGGTAGGTTATTTGAAGATGGATGACCTTGAAGGAGGGCCCCAAAGCCAAGTGGGAGCCCTTGGGTTAAATCCCCAAACTCAATCCTTCCAGGGGGAGGGGGAGGGAAGCGGAGTACCTCCCCACCCCCCAGATGCCAAGGGCTCTGTGGGGGCTCTGTGGAGGCCTGGCTGACAAAGCTGCCGGGTGAGCCAAATACATGGTAGATCAACTTCCTAAGAAGCATGACTCAAATGGCTCACTTTCCCCAAGGCTATGCTGCAGGGGTACATTGTCAGAAATAAATGGCGCCTCTATTCTCCAGGACCCACTCAGGGTGCTGGCCTCCAGCTCTAGGTTGTTTCTGTTGCTTCTTGAAGAAGAAATTGGCCAGGACTGCTAGGTGGGGTGTGAGGTCATTCTGGGAGGTGGGTAAGGTCAGTTCTTTGTCCATCATCACTGGTCCAGATGCCCTCCTTCCCCAAGTTCTCTCTGAAGTAAACAGGCTTTTGTCTTGCTTCTAGTAGGCTTTGAGGATTAGGGGTATTCATCTGTACATTGGCCTGGGTTGATTCTGGGCCAGGGAAGGAATCAGAACAAACCAACTAGGGCCTCAGAAGGGGAGTTAGACCCAGTGACCTCAGTGATGACGGCAGCTAAGCATAGGCTCTGCCCTGTCGCAACCGCCTAGACCAGCAAGGAAGACGCGACACCGAACTCTTCTCTCTGCAGTTTATTCAGGACCTTTGAGCAATCTTCTGACCCCCACCCCGGGGAGAATTCCCCACAGCCTTAAGTACCCGCTGGGTAGCCAACCCTGATACGCCACGTGGGAACCACCAATAGGTCCAGGTGTGCGGAAGCAAGCCAGATTCTTTGCCTTAGCCATATAAGGAGTTGTTTACCACAGAGAGCACTCGCCATCGGGAAGGTGGAGGGCGGAAGCCGCCGCCATCTTCCAGGTGCGGCTGCACGCAGCTCTCTACACTGCCCCTCTCTGGACCCTCAAAATCCCATTGCAGAATGCTGCCACCATCCAGTAGCCTCCATGTTGCTCTTTGTGGGGACACACCAATTGCGATGACTTGTCTGTCTTCATCTCCCACCTACTCCCCCAAAGCATCATCAGTGCACTCAAGGGCACCTTTTTGCCTTGCCGATGAGGTTCCCCAAAGCAGGTAACAGGTACTGCTGCAGCAGCCCAGGTGGCTGCACCGATGGTGACGTACCCCCAGTGCGTCACCCAGCAGTGTGTACAGGCCCCCGGGCCTTGTCATTCCCATCCACTGCCAGCCACACGAGCCTCTGCCTTCTGTCTAATGTGTTCATTCTACAGGGCCACACTTTTCCTTTCCTTCCTTCCTTCCTTTCTTTTCTTCCTTCTCTTCCTGCCTCCTTTCCCTCTTCCTTCCCCTCTTCCTTCCCCTCTTCCTTTCCTTCCTTCTCTCTCTCTCACTCTCTCTCTCTCTCACTCTCCTCCTCTTTCTTTTTTCATGCCAGTACTGAAGCTTAAACTTAGGGTCTCATACTTTCACTTGGCTTTTTCCACTCAAGGCTGGTGCCCTGCCAGTTGAGCCACACCTCCAATTCATGCTTTTTGCTGGTTAATTGGAGATGAGTCTCCTAGACTTTCTTGCCCAGGCTGGTTTTGAACCAATATTTTCACATTTCAGCCTCTTGAGTAGCTAGGATTGCAGGCGTGAGCCACTAGCAAGCCAGTTTCTTCTCGGAAGGGCATGTTCAGGTCTGAGATCTTCACCGCAAATCACATCAACACCATAACATTTGGGAAAATTATTTCTTTTAATGACAGAGAAAGCACACCAAACTGTAACAGGCCCCAGTGGGAGTTGCCAACGCACGGATCAAATGACTAGAGGCCCCAAGCTAGCATTAGACATTCACAGAGAAGTCAGCTGAGGTTGGGTGTGTATGGGGGGGGAGGGGGACATCCGATCACACAGAGTCTCTGAAGACACAGGCAATGGGCACACCGCACGCTGTGTGTCTGTAACTTGGCATCCTCCGGCAATTGTAGCCTTCCTCCTTGGGTGATGGGCTGGGGAGAGGTGTGCAGATGCCCACGTAGAAGAGGCCACGTGGATCCCCATCTCAGAGGAGCCTCCAGACTCTGCAGACAGATGTGAACTAGGGCTTGACACCAGTCCTTCCGGCAGGAGCTCAAGGAGTCGACAGGATAGTCTCCACTCCTTTAGAATCTAGGGTCTGGTACAACTTCCCAAAGGCATGCTAGGAAATAGGTTTACCAACCAAGCCTTGTCTTCCCACAGAGTGAAAGTCTTTCTCCGGCTTTTCACAGACTGTATCTAGGTTTCAAATGAAAAGGCAGGAAGGAAAAAAAGAAAAAAGAAAGGCTGCCAACTCAAAAGTTATTTGGAATATTGTGGCACTTCACCAATCTCTTTTGCTTATATATATATAATATATAATATATAATATATGGCAGAGCAAAGAGAACCCTGTCAATAAAAGCTTTCATTATAGATAACCCTGTGCTGTACACCGCGGAATACACAAAGTCTCCTTCCTATCATACATATTTTGCTTTAAAAATATTCTAACGCGGTCATCTTCTCTGGCTAGTAACAAATTATTCACATCTTCTGAGAATACTGAGAAAACTCTGGGATTAATAGGAAATTCTCTGACGTGCTTTCCCCTCCCCCTCCCTCCCCCCGCCCCCCAAATCCTCTTTGAACACATTCTGTAAAAGCATCCCAAAGTCATTCCTAATTAGGAAAAGAACAGGAATAGATTTGTTTTTCCCAAATGCACCTTTACCAAGAAGTGATAGAACATTTGGATCTTGGCAAAAGAAATAAAAAAAAAATGAAGCACAAACTTAACAATCGTCCAAGTTCGGCCCCATGCAAATGTGTGTTTGATTATTATTCGGGGTGCTTTCTTCACACCCTAAAGAGCATGCAAATCATTTTCAACTATTGGATTAGAGATAATTATTGGCAGTGCACCTCTTTTGTATAACCGTGATCGCTAAGGCAGGATTATTTCATCTTGAATATCAGCAGGAATTCATCGGACGTATAGTCTACAGAGATGGACTCGTGACTTTACGGTTTAAAAAAAACAAACAGAAAATAACCTCAAAAACACAGATCTCTAAACACAATTCAGTTGAAAATGAACCATTAAGCTTTTAGAAATACATTGTAGACTACAAGACTGCCCTGTGTCTTTGTTGTTGTTCTATTACGAATATTTTAAAAAGTTCCCACCCCTAAAAATTGGCCAAATGATCTCCATGGGTAAGCGCCTTGCCAATTAACTATCAGGGCTGACACCTACACAGAGGTAGCCACCAAACCAGTCACGGGTACTGGGACTCTCTTCAGGGTCCTACGTCTGCAACAGTCACCAGGAACCTGAGGACTTTTGGGCCTTGGTCCACCCCCTTGAAGGTGGGTCGGGCAGAGTGTGTCTCTGGCGCCTAGATGCTTTCAATTGGAGTTGTTTTGGCTAACAGTTTTGACTTCAAGCTCTGGAGTCAAGTTCCTGCAGACACAATGTCCCTGACCTTCCACAGGAGCCTCTGGGAGCCGAGTTTGCTGATCCGAGAGCTGCTGAGGCAGTGGATGCAGCTCCTTGGCCCAGCTCCCGAAACAGATGCCAAGGAGGGATTTCCATTGGTGTGGAGATTGGGACGTTCCCAGGAAGCATCCGCCATGTTGGAGGCCTCATACCACGGAGCCTTTGGAGGAGGACAGGTGGATGGACTGAATCCTGATGGCCAACGTCCTCTGCAAGTCCTGGAGCACGTCCTGGCCTGTCCCGTCTCCGTTTTTGTCATACAGGAGCTGCTTGAACGCTTCGTTTTCGATGAGGACCATCATGTTTTTGAGGAAGTAACCTTCACAGTATGCAGAGAGCTCGGTGACTCCGAGGAACTGTGGAGAGGGTGGGGATGGTTATGCTTCTGAGGTAAGGATGGGGGGGGCAGGATGGACACACAGGAGACACTGATTCCCCACCCATCGCAGTCCCCTCCCTCAGTCTCCCAGGTATGGCTCTGAAGCTTCCCCACCTAAGGGCTGACATCCATGCTTCCACATCTTTGGCCTTGGGTAAGTCAGCTTGCATCTCTGAATCTCAGTTTCCCAAGCTGCAGAATGAGTGGGGTGGGCCTACCTTTTGGGACTGAATGCACAGGAACCGTGTGGCCAATGAGAGGCCTAGGATGGGGAGGCTGTTAGCAGCATGTCCTATGGAGGCACTAGTTTACACACAGGCATGGGGCCCTGGAGCTGGGAGGGATCTGAGCGATGCTTTCATTCCTTCCACAGGAACCCCACTCTGCGAGTCACAGAGTTCAAGGCCCTCTTCTCTAGGTGGGGAAACTGAGGCTCATAGCTGCCTGTCTCTGGTTCTATGGACAGAGACTCCCCTCTATGACACATGACACGTGTGTTGTAGGTTAAATGTCGCTCAGTACAAGTTAGCCTCAGTGAAGAGTAATGGGCATAATCACTTACATTTATGATATTTGGTACTATTAAATGGTGACTACATGCCAGCTACTCATCTATCTCTACATGAATCATTCCTGAGCCAAATGGGTCTGGAGCTCGACAGACCTCTGGGTCAAATCTGGCCTACCACTTGTTTTTGTAAATAAAGTTTTATTAGAACACAGCTGTGGTGTTTAGACATTATGCATGGCAGTTTCTTCACGACAGAGGGAGAATTAAGTAGGGCTAAAAGCAGCTCTAAGACCTGCAGAATGGAAAATAATATATATATTTTTTTGCCACTTATAGGTTTGCTGATTCTTGTCTTAAAAGGTAATTTTTCTTTCAAAGGTAGAAACCAGGCCTTGCTAATTCCCCTCCCCTCCTTCTTTTTTCTTTTGGCTTTGACGGCACTACAGGGGTTTGAACTCAGGGCCTTCCACTTGCTAGACAAGCACTTCACTATCTGAGCCAGGGACTGACCCGCTCAACTCCCAGCCTGGTAGTTTCCTATTAGATTCTGATGAATACATCTTAGTAAATAACAGGAGGTTCATAAGTACTAGGGATCCCTGGTTCCCCAAATATATGTCCTCTTCATCCTGGGATACAGTTAAGCTTACTGAATTGGCTGGGATTCAATTAGATAAACCAGCTCATCCGTCTTTGTCAAGCAAAGAGACTCTGAAAGAACCTTACAAGCTCCAGGTGCTCTTTATTTCAAGACTGAACAGTCCTATAATTTTGCTAGGAAGAAAAGATTGTGCAGGAATGGGGTGGGTTTCATCTGTGTAAGACCCCTTCAGCTGAGCTGTCTCATTGCTTAGATGAAGTACAGATCCTTGCTGACATTTGAAGCCAGGCCTATTAGCATGAAGCTGCTTGCCTTTCCCAGCGTTCCAAACCAAAAGTTGGTTTCTTGTTTTATCACGTCTTTTACAAAACGAGTGTCAATCTGCCACACAATCTGCCAGCAACAGAGTCCTTGTAGCCTACCATCTTCCATCCACCAGGAGGAGCAGCTCGCTGGAAGGCCAGATCTCACAGAGAGCAGAGGTGAGCTGGGAGGCTGAGGCCGGTGTGTTAGTCCCAGGCCTGCAAGACAGAGCCTGTATGGCTGTATCTCACATCTGCCTGCCTTCCCAGTGGGGCTTACGTTGCACTGGGCTGTGTGAGCCCCACTGGGCTGCATTATCGAATCATGAGATGTGCTGTACTGCTAGGGAACCTCAGGGGATTGAAGTGGGGCTCACTGCCAAGGCGCCAGGCCTGGGAAAGCTACTTGCGGATGTTGGTTTCCTGGGAAAATGTGAGTGACTGTGGGCAAGGGAGGAGGCAGGTGGAGGAACACAGGTGAAGCAGGCTCTTTCTGGGCAGACCGAGGCTCTTCTGAAAAATGATTCGCTGAAGATTAAAAACAAAATCTTAGTCCAGTGAGGTGCTGCATGAAATCTCAGCACTTGGGAGGCTGAGGCAGGAGGAGGTTGAGGACAGCATGGGGCTGGGAAGGTGGTTCAGTGGTAGAGCGCTTGCCTTGCATACCTGAGGCCCTGGGTTCGATTCCTCAGCACCACATAAGCAAAAAGCCGGAAGTGGCGCTGTGGCTCCAGTGGTAGAGCGCTAGCCTTGAGCTGAAGAGCTGAGGGACAGCGCCCAGGCCCAGAGTTCAGGCCCCACGACCAGCAAAAAAAAAAAAAAAAGAGTTGGAGGCCAGCCTGGGCCTGTTTAAAAGCAGAAAGGCATGTGTCCTGAGAAACCAGATTCTGATATAATATTCACTAACCTGAGTATGTGTGTGTGCACGCGCCTGTGATGTAGATTATATTTTTCATTCATGGCTAGCCAGTCAGAAAATCTTTTTTGAATACTGGGAGATTATTGGAAGTATTTTAAACATTTATTAGGCCCAAGAGTCAATACAGAGTTAAGAAGTTGTGTTTTCCAGGGTGAGAAATCAGGACTGTATATCTGGTATACACCCCAATAATGGGAAGGCAGGGACCTGAAGAACAGACATTTCAATCCTTGTTCATAGCGGTATTACTCACAGTGGCCAAAATGTGGAAGCAACTCAAGTCTCTACTAACAGATGACCGGATAAATAAAATGTCATTTACACATATACATATGCATGGAAAGAGGCCTGTTGTGGAATATTACTCGGCCTTAAAAAAACAGATAAACATAACGCACACTACAGACTGGATGAACCTCGAATATACGAGGCTGAGGGAACTATGCCAGTCATAAGAAGAACAAATTATGCATGAAATGCTTCCACTTCCAGGGGGCCTCTAGTGTAGTGATGGTCACACACCATGTGCACTGTGCATACCGCCACTAAACTGTACACTTAAAAAGGGTTAAAGTGGTGAATTCTTTGCTGTGCATACTTTTCAATACTGAAAAATTCTCAGGATTAGCTGTGTGACCTTAAGTAGGATACTGTGCCTCTCTGGGCCTCTGCCATCTTACTATGACATGAGATTATTGGTGGCATTTACCCAAAAGGTTGTAAGGATTTCAGATGGCGATACGCAGGCTCTTACTTAGTGCAAGAGCCACACGTTAAAAGGGCTCACTGAATGTTAAATCTTTTGGTTTTGTTTTTGGAGAAAGGGTCTTGGTATGTAGCTCAGGCAAGCCTCAAACTCTCTATGAGGCCCAGACTGGTCTTGAACTCACTACCTTACTCTCCTATCTTAGCCTCATGTGTGCTGAGATTACAGACATGCATCAATACAATGGCTTCTGAAGTTTTTCATCTTTGGTACTGGTACTGGGTCTTGAACCCAGGGCCTGGATACTGTCTTTTAGTCAAGGCTGGTGCTCCATCACTTGAGCCACATAGCTTTTTTAGCTGGTTAACTCTAGATAAGAGTCTCACGGATTTCCCTGCCCAGGCTGATTTTTGAACTGGGATCCTGAGCCTCTTAAGTAGCTAAGATTACAGGCGTGAGCCACTAGCACCTGGCTGCGGATGCTGATTGTCTTCAGGTGAGAAATAAGAACAGATTTTTCCACAATGAGCGTGTTCCTCATGTCGGGTATCCCCGTGGGGCTGTGGGAGCAGGGGACAGGGACACTGCGCACCAGTTTATGCAAAGAGAGGAAAATTTGTTTAAAACAAATTCCTGTTCCATCGTTTCTTCCTAGCAGCTCATGAAACAAAATGCAATGGAACCCGGGACCGCTACCTGGCCTCTCTGCTTCCTTGTCCCCCTGTGAACAAACCCAGTGCTGGAATCCATATGTACAGAAGGGGCTGGGAGGTTGAGGGGTAGGGCGATGTCACTGGAGCATGTGCAACAAACACAAGGTGTCTGGGCCCCCGGGAAATGCTGGGGACCCTGCCCAGGTCTGTAAAATGTCCCTTCTAGGCCATGCTGAGCCAGAGGAAGGCTCCACTGGGCATGGCAGATCTGAGAGGTGCTGCTCTAACGTTGAGCTTCTGGGTCCCTACTTTGCCTGTATTCTGGAGGGAGAGATGGTTAGGGATTGTGGATCTGAGCAGACAGCAGACCTGGTAAAGAAAGCTTAAGCATGTGTCCAGGCTGGGGACATGGAGTCTGTCCACCACTGCAGCACCTGCTAAGGGGGGGCCATTGTAAGGGAGGGGCTCACCTTGGCGTGGTTGTAAATGTCCACACAGTTGTCAGTGTTGATGCTCTTTGCGCAGATAATCTCGCAGTGTCGCTGCAGGGCCTCTAGCTGGAAAAACTTGGCAGCAGACAGGAGCTAAAATCGTACAAAGCGCCCGTGAGAAGCAGGGAGGCTGAAGACAGGGGAGTAACAGGCACGGAGGAGCAGCGGTGAGAAAAATCGCTCTCCACTGAGCTGTGTGTGCAGTGAGGGTCAGAAAATGAAGTGCTCGAATCGAAATCACTGGGGTTTGAATTCAGGGCCTCAATACTCCCTAGGCAGGTGCTCTACCACTTGAGCCACGCCCACAGCTCCTTTTACGTTCTGAGTAGGATCATGCTTTTGTGTCTAGGCTGGCCTGGACTGTGATCCTCCTATTTATGCTGTCTAGCTGAGATGACAAGTGTGAATTACTGCTTTGCTCATTAAGATGGAGGTCTCACAAACTTTTGCCAATGTTGGCTTTGAACCTCCTATTGCATAGCTAGTCTGACATGCTTGAGCCCTCTAGCCCTCTGGAGAAACCTGTTCTATTTGGGAGAATCAGGGAGTGAGGGAGGACCACCAGCCCAGAACCTCCACCCAAAGGCAACCAGGAGCAGGTCTCCCCCAAAGCTGCTGACACAGCAGTTTATGGAGCTATCACTCATCCAATGGGAAGCCAGGAGAGCCAATGATGCGGTGAGCTCCTTACCTCCATGATCTCGTTGTTTTTAATGAGGAGCGACTCTGGGCCACCGTAGTAGAGATACTGCATGACCAGCTAGCAGGAAGAGAGATCACAGTGAGCAATGCTTGTCCCACAACCATCTCAACTGTAGAACTTCACCCACTTCTGTATGGGGCCATTTCCTGTCAGTACCTCGACTCTGTTCCCTGGGGTTTCCAGCCCCTCCCTCCCCATCTCCAGGATGGGTTTCTCATGCATGGATGCTGGCTCTGGGATATCTGTGTGCCTCCAGCTCCACCTGACCTTGCAGGTGACATGGCCTCAGCCCCCTGCACCCATGGGATGCTGCCCTGGGAACACAGCCTGCTCTGACCTCTTCCAAACCAGCTCCTTATTACAACATGACTGGATCCCAGACAAAGCCATCAAGGGGCTTTTATGTGCACTGATGGTGGTGATGATGGCCCAAGCCAGGCTATCTTTTGAGCCATGTGATCCTGGATGTCCAAACCCTGGGCCAACTGCCAGAGTTTTCCCAGTGGGTGTCCCTTGAAGGGAGTGTGGTTAGTGGATGTGTCTGAATTCCACGTCACCACATCCCCATGACAACCAAGTGTTCGTTTTTATGCACAGACTCTCTGGTTTGCTCCAATCTCTTCTACTCCCCTTTGTCTTCCTCTTGTACGCTTGATAAAACTGGCTTGGCCCTGCTTGGCTCCAGGGCAGCTGTGTTGGACAAATCTGTGCACTGGTTATACCCTGGGTTTGGGTGCTCATAAACCAGGGGGTAGCCCGTGCTGCTGTGACCAACATAGACAACCTTTACCCTTTAGGTTCCTTGCTATGAACTCGGGCGACCTGCCTGACTGTCTGTTGTAGCTCTGCCACTGAGAAGCTAGATGACCTGAATAAAGTCAGACACAGTGTGCCTCAGTTTCCCTGTGTTTAAGTGGGGATGGGACTCCCTTCCTCATGGGGTTATGGTGAGGACCATGGGCCTGGCACAGGCCAGTGCCTAATCCATGCCTGCTTTTCTCCAGGCCCCAGGAGGCGCTTTCCAATGGCTTTGAACCTACTTCTTGTCTGTGTGCAATTAAAGCAGTTGCTTCCAAAATATCATTCATGACTGTACTGAGATAAAGTCACAGAAGACAAAACACAGGTATTTAACATGGCGGATGCAGTAGTTTTCAAGATACTCAAAATGTTGTACAATCACCCTAGTAGAAGTGTGTGTGTGTGTGTGTGTGTGTGTGTGTGTGTGTGTGTGTGTGTGTGCTTCACACTCTTCTTCAGCTTTTTCATTTAAGGCTGGTGCTCTACCACTTGAGCCACACCTCTACTTTTTTGCTGGTTAATAGGAGATCAGAGTCTCATGGACTTTCCTGTCTGGGCTGGCTTTGAACCTTGATCTTCAGATCTCAGCCTCCTGAGTAGCTAGGATGACAGGTATGCTGAGTCCAGCTAAAATTCCAGAACATATAATACCATCCAAAGGAAATATCAAATTAGCGGTCACTCCAGCTCCGGACAAGCACCATGGATGGAACTACTTGGACCTGTGTCTATGGACGACCTGCATCAGAGTCTCCCTGCACTCCTCTTCCAGCCCCAGACTCTTTTTTTCACTGCTCATACTTTGATTTAAACTCAGGGTCTTAAAACTTAAAGCTGTCCCTTAGCATTTTCTGCTTAAGGTTAGTGCCTTAAGTCACAGTTCTACTTCTGGCTTTTTGCTGGTTAATGGGAGATAAGAATCTCATGGGCTTTCCTGCCTGGGCTAGCTTCAAATTATGATCCTCAGCTTTCAGCCTCCTGAGCAGCTAGGATTATAGGCATGAACTACCAGTGCCTGGTAAGTAAGTCCTTGCCCTGGGATGCTCAGATCTCCTTGCTGCTCCCTACCCTGCTTCCATGGGCCAGGCCCTGTCCTCAGTAGAGAGTTAGGATCCAGATGTCTCCCGCATTGCTGTGGCTGTGCCTGGCACAGAGCAATCATGAGGTCCTCTCCCTCATATGGATTGCTTTTTCCTTTTTGTGACTGCAGAGCTGGTGATGGCCTTGTAGACTTTCCATCCTCACACCTAGGCAGAGTCATAAGCGTCCAGAATACCCCATGTACAAATGCCAGGCTAGTGGCCTCATTAAAATCAATTTACTCCAGACAGGCACTGGTTGCTCACACCTATATTCTTAGCTATTCAGGAGGCTGAGATCTGAATATTCTGGTTCAAAGCCAGACCAGGCAGGAAAATCCATGAGACTCTTATCTTCAATTAACTACCAAAGAGCCAGAAGTGGAGCTGTGACTCAAGTGGTAGAGGGCTAATCTTGAGCAAAAATGCTCAGGAATAGCACCCAGGCCCTGAGTTCAAGCCCCAGGATTAGCGTACACACACATAGGCATGCACTCACACAAATCAATGTTACAACCCACCTGCCTGTTAGAAAGGCCAAACCAATAATAATAATAATAATCAGAGCTACAACCATACCGGCCCCAATCTCGGCTCACCTTTCACTCTACCATGCTATCTTATTTATTCCAGGTGGAGTCACGGCCTTCAGAGACTGCTTATTGTCAGGGGGAAATCTTGAGGCTCACGGTCACTTGCAGTTCCTACCACACAAGGGGGTGAACTGATCCCTTATTAGGCCCAAGGGCCTGGTGATGGAGGTGTTTTTCTTGGCAGCTGCCAACAGCCCAGAGCAGGGGTCTGAATGGCGGGTGCTCACAACCTGGCAGACGCCAGGTGTAGTCCCAACAGACTTTGGATGCTGAACAGCCTGGGGGTGGGAGGGTGGGGGTGGTTGTGTGGGGAGGAACTCCAACACAGCTTCATTTACTTAAACCTGTCTGGCAGCATGGAAGTGGTATAAACAGCCCCCCCCGCCCCCGGCCAGCCTCCCTGTGGGTTCTTCCCTGCTTTAATTCAAGCCACAAATGGGGCTTTTCTCCTTTTACAGGAAGGGGTAGGCACACGGGTCAGTCCCCAAGGACTTGTAAATCTTCCCTTCCTGTTCCAGGGACTTGTGGCTAATGTGGCCAGGAACCCTTCCGCAGTCAAAAGCAATCACTGATCTGGGGATTCCTTTCCTGTGCGGGTCTCATTCACGAGTCTGCTTGACAAACATTCACCCTGGGCTTTCTCTGAGCCAAGTCCTTATTAAAACAACCTCCACCTCCACAATTATCCAGGCTTTAATGGTCAAAGGGCCCTCTGGAGAGCACTGGGGCAAGACGTGTGGTTTCCTGCTCAGGCTCCACATACTAATGGGCCTTAGGATTCTCTCTGTAGGGCTGAGTGACTTTGGGGAGGGCCCAGGTGGCCGTGAGAGGGAGGAAGGGAAGAGAACTGGACTGGTCTCATACTCAGCTTTGTAAGGAGCAGCTGTGGGAATCTGGGCCAGTTCTCCCAACCACACATGCTGTGTGTGTGTGTGTGTGTGTGTGTTTTGTGGGGCTTGAACTCTGGGCTTGGGTGCTGTCCCTGAGCTCTTTAGCTCAAGGCTAGTGCTCTACCACTTGAGCCACAGTGCCACTTCCGGTTTTCTGGTGGTTAATTGGAGATAAAGGGTCTCACAGACTTTTCTGCTCAGGCTGGCTTGGAAACGAGAGCCTCAGGTCTTGGCCTCCTGAGTAGCTAGGGTTACAGGTGTGAGCCACCAGCTACACACACTTTTTTTTTTTTTTTTGCCAGTTGTGGGGCCTAAACGCTGGGCCTGGGTGCTGTCCCTCAGCTCTTCAGATCAAGGCTAGCACCTTACACAGCACCACTTTTGGCTTTTTCTGCTTATGTGGTGCTGAGGAATAGCATCCAGTGCTGAGGAATGGAACCCAGGGCCTCATGCATGTAAGGCAAGCACTCTACCACTGAGCCACCTTCCCAGCACTCACTTGTTTTTTGTGCACCAGTACTGGGGCTTAACTCAGGGACTAGGTGCTATCCCTTAGCTCTTTCTTTTTTCTTTTTTTTGTCGGTTGTGGGGCTTGAACTCTGGGCCTGGG